>NC_091491.1:36081033-36455025 GCF_947461875.1 Haliaeetus albicilla
AGCTCTCAGGCAGATACCTTGTCTATACGGACATTTATTCCATGTATAGTCTAGGTGTAGGGTACCTGGGCATGTTTCTGGGTAAGCATGGTATAGTCAGCAAGAGCTGCCATGCCTGCACACAAAGCCAGCGCCGGTCGGTATGTGGGCATGCACTAATACTGCTTTGAGTTTCGAATGCACATGGGAACCATTTTAATTGCTTTCATCTGGTATGGCTCAAAATGTGGCCACTGGTAAACAGCAACCTATTATTGTTTATATAAAGTACAAAGGGTGCTAGGCAGTCCTAGCAAGCTGTTTCCATTTCTCCGTGATTAATACATTCAAGTCTATAGTCATTTGTTTTTATAAACTTCACAAACAAAAACTTGATGTTTTGGTACCAAGCTCAAATATGGGAACAATTTCATTCTCAACGCCAGCATTTCTGATGCAAGAACTGAAAGGCGTCCAGAAATTCTGTGTTTTCACTGAATATTCTTCGGTCCCAAGATATAGCATTTTTAAAGCATTACAGAAGCAAAAACAATCCCAGTGCCTTGAAAGCTTTTTACACTGACTCTGCTTCATGGAAATACTGACTCAGGGCCAAATGGCTGATTATATCGTATGATGTAAGAAGGAGTTAGAAAGCTTAGCAGGGAATTAGAGTAATGCAGTTTGTGTGTGTCTGTGTGCAGTGAAGGGGGGGGACAGCATTTATTAGAAAGCTTTAAATCTTTTGCAGCTATATGTTAGTCGCTTGCAAAACTATCGCAGACCTTCTTGAAAGCGATGGGGATCCGATGTGTGACGAGCTCTTAGCCGCTGAACCGAGCTCCTGGTTGAGATCTTTTCAGTTCGTTTAAAGGCTGCAAAATCTTCCTTGCTGGGGTGTGGAGGAAGCAAACACCACTGCTGTGTAGCCAAGGAAGAAAAGGACTTTGCTGTCTTATACTTCTGGAAGGGGAATGAAGGATATAGCAGTGTCGGAGGGGGCTAAATTCTGGCCTGGCTTCTGCCATCACACCGAACTAAAGGTGGAGATTTGGGGATGGTGCAGCGCTGCCTGGATGGGGATGCTGGCAAAGGGAGGGGGGCGATGCAAGGGGAGCCCCAGCCATGCCCCTTTCCTGCTCCTTGCTGGTGGGAGTCATTTCACTGGGGAAGATTTTATGGTTTACTTTATCTTGTTGTCCTGCCAGGGAGAAAAGCCATTCATTGCAAACATGAGCTCTGAGACAAGTGAAAATCAAAGATGACCCAAGTGCCTGGAGGCATAAAAACAGCTACTGAATTGTTCAGCTTGTTTAATGAAATGGAGCAGCACAAAGACACAGTTCATGTATAGATTTATATATACAACAACACTGGCACTCAAACAATTTACGGAGCTCACTGCAAATTGTAAGATTGGGAAGCCTAGCTGCTGTCGGCTGTTTGAAAGAGATTTGGGATGGAAAGTCTTATCAGAAAACCTGCCATTGCTATAGTGCTGTGACGGCAGAATATGAGGGAGCTGGGGACATGCCAACTCATAGCTGCTTTTGAAGATCGAGGGTAAGTTGCCGCTTAAACCTCGGGTCTGGCTACAGCAAAGTGTCACTTGCTGTCATCGTCTTGCCCTTGAGTTGTGACTCCCTGTAGAGCTGGAGGTAAGTCACTGTCCCTGCTGTACCTGCAGGACAGACGGAGCTACGGGGCAGATCTACCACGGTTCGCTCCTGCTTTCTAAAGGTTTGTATCCTATACGTCCACAAGCATATATGCACGCCACAGCAGACCATGCCGTCCCTTCCTTCGCAGCTGCCCTCGCCCTGCCCGCCACTGCCTCTCCTGCCCGCAAGGCAGCTGCCCTCAGCCCCACGGCCGTGTTTTTGCACCAGCCGGTTACCGGCGTGGAGGGTGAATAAGGCTGTCTCATCGCGCCGCTTCCCACCTCGAGTGAGTCATCGGACAAGATGAGATGCAAGCGCTGAACTATGTTCGATGCCTCTATCTGAAACACCGGGTTCGAACGATGGTGCAGGTCGTTGGGTCCCTAATTTCCTCTTTAATGGATTTTCTAATGCATTTGATGAATAAATAGATGCTCAATAGTAAATAGAAATACCATTTGCAATCTTGGACTTGAAACGGGTCCATAATGTTGCCATTATTTATGTTTACAGGAGTCCTGTGGACCTCGTGGGAGGTGGATTACGTGCAAATGCTGAAACGACTGGGGCTGGAAGCACACAGCAGTGTCAGCCCAGGCCGCTGCCAAAGGAACAACTCGAGCGTGCGCGCGGTTTTCGGAACATGAATGATGCCATTGACTCCCGGTCACCTGCGGATGCGACCCGGGCTGAATGGGTCTTGTGTTTGCACGGCAAAGACAGTCCAGAAGGAACCGAGAACATTTCCAAGCAGACATCGCTAAATGTCGCTTTGTAGGCGCAGAGTACGTCCTCCCAGCCGTGAGCTGGGTTCCTGGTGAGGGCTGTGGACCCTGGGGACTCGAGAGCCCCGGGGTCCTGGGTGCCGTCCTGCAAGCCTGGGGCTGTGCTCGGGGAGGAGGTGGTGTGAGCAGGATCTTGCCCATGTCCTGACCCGCTCTGTAGACTGGACTCAGCCTCTGGACGGGGATCACGCTCGCTGCACAGGTACTGCCGTCCCTCGGCAGCCTCCTACCTAGGTGGGAGCCGTCTGCCCTGATGGCTACAGCAATTTGAGCCTCTTGGTTTACAAGTACCACGTTGGTGTGGAGTAATGCGATTATACATTCACACCAATTTGCGTAAAGCTGGCAGCATCCTCGGCGAATATTTTTGTACTTCCAGTTTCTAAATGGCATTACTGTTAACAGCAATGTATCATCATTACCAGCAAGGCTTTAGAGGACGCATGAGCAAAGTGTGATATTAGTTAAACCTCTGCAAGTACTGTGCGATAATTCATCAGGCATGGGTTGGTTATGTTCTCACCTTACTCGGTAGAGAATAACGCAGTGCAATGGAGCAGGATTTTGGTTAAAATTCTCCGGTGAGCCGATCCTTCCCCAGGTCAGGACAGCTGTCTCCCCGTATGTATACAAGAGCACCACGGGCCAGAAGTCTTGTGTGAGCCTTTTTCTTCCTGCTGAAGCATCGGATAGTGCCGGGGAAGTGCCGGAGGTGAGAACCCAGTCCAGAGGAACCAAGGGTCCCGTCTGAGACTGCAGACCCCCAGCCCTTGCTGGCCCAGACGTCATTTGATTTTTGGGGTCTCATCCTGCAGCTGCTTTGGCTACGGTGCTCCCTCCAGTCGTGCCATTATGTACTAATAGGGGACAGAGCTGGCAGCGGGAAAGGGTAGCAGAAGTACGCATTTGTCTTGCTGTCCAGTAAGCCACATAACAAATAGCGATGCCAAGTGTAATCCTGCTTCAGTTAAAACTGTTGCTTTGGTTTGTCATCATTCATTGTTCAGAGTACAGCTGCTTAATGACAGGATGTGGGAAATGAAAAGTTTTTTATGTCCTCATAGACTTTTTAAAATAAAAATTCCTGAGCAACAGAGGGAGAGAAGGCATTCGCACAGAAACGCCTGGGTTTGAATGCTGAGACGCAGCCTGGCCAGACCGAGCCTCCCCTCAATGAGGCTCAGGAGATGGAAGTTTTGCTCTTAGCTTTAAAAATAACCTGCTGTGTAAAGCCAGGCAGTATCCGCGCCTCGGCTTTGTTTGCGTACGTTACACATCTGGTGCAGCTGTCTCTGCCCAGCGCCTTTCAGAACGGGACCTGCGTTGGATAGGAAGAAATGAAAAATAAAAGACAAATGCCACGTATCTGCGTGGGGCCACTTCTTCTTTGCAAAATGCCCTGTGTCCAATTAAGTTAGCAAATGTTAGATGTTGAACCTAAATGTAGGGGAATGGAGGGAATTACCCATATGGACTGTGAGCAAGCGAATGAGATCTGAGGCGGATGGGGCACTTGCAGGGGAGACTTCATTAAGCCGGTAATGGAAGAGACAACCCCAGCCCTGCTGAAAGCTGGGGTGCCTTTTTCATTTTCAGGTCCATTTTAATAATGATCTTAATTTTTATACAGGCCACGGTTGGGCTCCACCCCTTCTGCATGCTCATTGCTTCTAGTTGACGGTGCAGAATTACCGGCGGGCACGTGATCTTTGCTGTCAGTGGGAACAATCCTACCTGGGTGCGCTGCACGTCGTGTAAGCAAATAGGCAAGTGGATGGGTTTGGTGGGAGGTGCATTTCATCCAGACTTTAAACTAATTTCTGGCAGGCACAGCCCTTGAAGAACCACCAAATGCTGGGATGTGGCCAACAAGTCTGCACAACTGCTAGCCCATCCCCTCCTTTGCTCTGCCTCTAGAAATATTCTCTCTCCTCCTCCTCCATGTGTATTTATTAAGCCCTGTCCTGAACTATGTGAAATCAATGTGGAATTTGCCTGAGGTTTCTCTCTGCTGGCCCAGGGCTTCTCAGCAGCGTAAGCAAAATTAAAGGAGCTGCTGCGGTTGGGATGAAACCACTCCTGCTTATCAGAGAGGGAGAAAGAGAGGAGCTGGAGTGCTACGCTCTCTGCCCTCAGCGCTGCAGGAGGGACGGGCAGCTGCTGAAATCACGGCTGTGGGCTTCCCACATACCTGGGATTTACCATGTTTTACAATCTCAGATAAATGCCACCTTGTTAGAATTATTTGACATATTCGTACAGTAATCTATTACCAGCAGATCACCGCCATGCTCATCACCACTCTGTTGGTCCAGAAGTTGTTCGTGGTTTTGGGGTTTTTTTTTTTTGTATCCCTTGAAAATTTCTATTTCCAACAAGCCTACTGTTATCTCACTTTTGCTATTTTAAGTTCTGTGGCACAAAAAGGCTGACTCACAGAAAGCCGTGTTGTAGGAAATATTGGCTCTGCTGAGGAAATAATTCTCAGTTCATTCTTCCACTGTGTGCTTTGGATTTTTTTCTGTCCCTCTTTTATGTGTGTGTGTCTTTTGGTCTCATGTTACGGCACACACCTAGCACCGTGAAAGATTGAAAGCTGTTTCTAATGCACTGGTCTACCCAGTCAAACGTCTCATTCGGTATATACCCCGAAGTGTTTTATGTACCTGCTCGAAATGTTACACAGGATGCTCACACAGCTCATAAAATTTGGTCTCCTCTTGGAAATATTTTGTGGAAATACGCTGCTTAATCTACTGCAGCCATTCACAGTTAATGTTGTTGTGGTGCGCATCGGAGGGAGTGAAGATTACAACTGGCTCAGGGAAGTTCGATACGTTATCAGAAGTCCTCAAGAATAAAACTGAAAGAAATGGATGTTCAACAAAATGGAGATAATTGCCTAAAAAGGGGGAAATACGGGAGGGCCCGGCAAAGTCATCCTTCTGGCTGGACTTGCGCTGCAGTCAGCTCCTTCTGATGGGTACCTGCAATCTCCCTTTTGAAGCTAAGGGATTGTATAAAACAAATCCAGGGTGTGCTTTAATTGAGTGTTAAGCACATCAGTGATGTGCAGTGACAGACAAGGCTGGAGATCTGGGATGAAATCCTAGCCCAGCGGGGTGGGGAAAAAAACCAAACCCAACAACTGCAAAACCTCTGTTGACTTCAAGGGCTTTAATCACTGGAGCAAGTTGTCTAATAACATACTGCAGGGTGTGCTTTGGCACTACTGTGTACTTCATTCATTTTATGTTTAATATGCCAGAAAACAACGCTTAACATCTTGTAGATGTGAATATCACATATCTGTCTACATCACATATCTGTCTACAGGAAAGCAGCTGACACCAATAATGTAATAAGAAGAAAAATCGTGGACTTTTGAATGTACCTACTGATGTTTTTTTTTCTAAACCTTTTTGACATGATCATTAGCAAAACCTAATTAGAAGGTGGTTTTCAACAACTGCTGTCCTCAGGACATAAAGTATTGCCCTCACATAACTAATATTATCATCTTTAAAATACTTTATAAACACTAGTTTACCCTCCCAATTTTCTTGTGAGATAGATAATTATGTGTTAACAATAATATCATCATCATTAATAGCTGTGTTAGTCCTCTCTCTTTACAGATGGAAGCTCATGCCCTGATAATAAACAGCTTGCTGAAGGCCACATGACGAGTCTTTCAGGACTCTGATTAGGGAGCAAACAGTCCTGGCTCCGTCCTCTGCTCACATAAAGAACCGGAATAATGTAGGTATAACAAAAGAAAAGCAGAACTTTAGGTATGGGCAAGAAAAAGGAGTCCTCTTCAAGTTGGCTGGATTCTTGGGCTGCCAGGAAATATTAAAATAGTGTGTGTGACAAAGATAAAGGTAAATATAAATAATATACCTTTTGTACTTCTGCCTTCCTTTACTCTGCAGTAATTATACCGAGTATTGTAGATTATATTATGAATCACAATGACACTTACAATACTGAATTTTTGCAACCACATCCTGGCCCTGTGAAATAATCCGTTCTGATCTCATACGTGAGCCAGATATGTCTTGCTTGAAACTTCAGAGGTGTGTGATAGCAGCTGGTACACACCCTTTTTCGTAACCTTGTTAAAATAAAACAAGTTTGGATTTGCTTAGCCATTGTAGGATGTAACATCTGAGTTACAACCCTGCTGTGAAGGGAGCTTTGCTATAACCATGGAGTTAACAGGGCCCTCTTCAGTATTTCTATCTGAGAAGTAACATTTTTTTACCATTTTAAGAAATGTGGATATTTACATATCCAACTGAAAAAAAAAGAGAAAAAAGAAAAAAGTTAAAACAATCCTTAGAGAGCGATTAAAGCCAAAAAATAAATTTGTTCCCATGCCTCTAACTCAGCTCGCTGTGTCTAAACTAATTACTACAGGAACTCCGAGGCAGCCTGGTCTTGCATTGCTGGGTGTGCTCGCGGAGAGGTTGTTTAACAACAGCCTGCCTGCTGTCACGGTATCCACTGTCAGAGCATCGCCTCTCAAGGAAAACAACCCCAGTTCACATCGAACTACAGCTCTGCACCTGCGATAACTAAATCCGCTGGGGCAGCCCGTGTTGCTTTCCGGAGTCAGGTCTGTATCGGCATCTTTCCGTGTTGTTCACTCATTTTTCTCGTCTTCTCCACAATTGTGTGAAACATCCACAGATCCTCCTGGGGCCAGATTCTGGGTAGCAAGGGACGATATTCAGGGCTTTTAACGCGATGCTAATCGTGCCGGCTGGTGGCCCCGGGACAGCTTTCACTTCATCCTCCCTCTTGTGCCAGGAACCGCTTTGGGAGCCCAGGGGGACGGCGGCATCCTCTGCCCACAATGGCAGCCCTCTGCGGGCAGGGAGGCCCTGGGACTGCAGCAACAAACCCATTGTTTTTCCTCTCAAAAAAAACCCCAAAAGGGAAAATGTGCCCCAGTGGGAGCGGCCGTTCCCCTGCAGGAAGACAAGGTGCAGGAGCCCTCGCTCGAAGGGGGGGTTGAAGCAGCTGGCATCTCTTCTCCTCTGTTTCTCTCACTTTTCCTTTAAAAATATGTTCCTCTGGCACTGATCTGAAAGCTCTCCTTAGTGTGACACGTTCACACACACACATTTGTGTTCCTCTTAAAGCCTTTAGGGTACGCTGGGCCTCTGGGTAGGAGGTCAGCAGCAATAAAACAATAAGGCCAACGGCTTTGCTTGGTAAATACCCCAATCCCACAGCAGCAGTTCTTAACTTTGTCATCTGTGGGCTATGCTGTTTTCTGGGGGCCTGCTGGTAGTTTTGAAAAATAGAAACATGAAATTGCTCCTGCACAGAAGGGTTGGGACAAGCAGCCTGCGCCCCGCTGAAGTTCTGTATAACCTGGGAGATGCTAACTGGTTCACGTGTCTTAACACCACCAATTTAACAGCAGCGCTTAACGTGCTCTAAGCAGCATAACTTGCGTCCTGAGAGCCACTTCGTGGCTTTGGATCACACAGTTCATCAACTGTTGATGAATGAGGGACAATTCACCTGGCCACGCTGTTCCTCCACTCTTGCTGCTTATTCTGGGAAGCAGAAGGCTCCAAGATCGATCTGGGTAAGTGTATCAATGAGATGACTGTTTCGGGACTGAATCCTCTCTGCCTTATGGAGATCTGCAACGTATCTGTGCATGTATACTTCAAAGCAACCGATAAAAAGTAGTGCTACAGGCATGTTCATCACCAATATCAGACATTTTTTTACCACGTGTCCACTGATCAATTTACTGATGAATCTGTATGCCAAGGTAGTGGCAGAAGATGCTCCCTACTCAGAAATAAGTCCCTTTCCCAGCATGTCCGCTCCTGCAAACAGTCATTGTCAGCAGCTGCAAAAAGAATAAAGCCAGTCCCTTCAAACTGGTGAACTTCCATTTCCTTTCTCAGTATGCACAACACAAAGACAAATAATTTAGAGGTTGTTTTGTTTAAGTTGGTATCTTCCTCACAGTAAGGGAGAAAATAAGTCTTAGAGTAGGAAGGCCACTGGCCTGAACTGTTCAGTGCTCCAGATTCAGAGCTGGCAGGCAGAGGGAGGTCACGGGGAAGTCATGGGGAAATTGCTAGGGTGTGGGTGTACCTCTCTCTGCTCTTTCCCACTGTTTTCTGGCATGGCAGCATTATTAGGACGAAAGGTGCCTTTGGTTTACATGAATCCACTTTGGGATGCAAAATGAAAAAAGCATCTTCATGGGGAACCAGACCGTCCATGCAGGGAGCCCGATTCCAGCACCCCGTCCCTCCTCTGCCTCGGCAAGCCTGGAGCCAAGGCGCTCCCCCGGTGGGAGCCTGCCAGTTCTTCTGTTTAAGTCAACAGGGTTTAAGTCCCGCTTGTTTAAATATCAGGTTTAACTGGGGCTTGCCTGCATATCAAAGGCCGTATGGTAATTTTTACAAGGGAAAGGGTTTGCCCCGGTGTTGGCCAGACTTGTCCCAGCTCTCCCTGTTGCACAACGTGGTGCTGAGTCACTGCCATTTCTTACCCAGTAAGTGCTTGCATTTTCTTGGTGCAGTGTTTGTATGGGATGGGGTGCCGTAACTGGGGGAACCTTTGTGTAAACAGGAGCTAAAAACGAACAAAAAGAGCCTTCCTGGTTCACTGGGATTTATTTATGCACTGCCATACGTGGCAAATTTCGTTTTGGCACCTAAACTGCGTGGTGGACCGGGCCTGAACTTCCTTTTCTGAAGTCAGTCATCCAGTTGTTACTGATGTACTGGTATCTCACTGGGTCTTCAGTCCTGCCCCGACCTGCATAAGATTTATGGATAGATATTATATAGATTTAACACAATACCATGGCTTTTATTATTTGCTGGAAAATGTTAATAAAAGCCAAGTATTACAGATGCATTTTAATCCCTGAAGTGATTTTTGAGTAGAATGTATGAATTATTAATTGTTGTTATTGTTATTATTGCAGTGCATACCTATCTCACAGGACATTGTGAGGATTAATTAATTCTTGTAAAGATGTAAAAGGCCATATAGGTGTCAAGGGTTATGACTAAAGTGCTTTGAAAATGGAAACCGCTCTGTGAGTGCCAAGTATTATTATTTATGGAGCCCAGGCAGTGTGCTTGGTGCTGTGCAAACACTGGTCCAGTTACTGCAAATATTTGCTTTTATGTGCTTAGTAGGCCAACCACTCACTGTTACAAGTAATTTCAACTATTTGAAGGATGTGTCTTACAAATATGGCTGTGAGAACACTCTCCAGTAGTTGGGATGACAGAGCTGTGGAACATGAGCAGCCATGTAACTGAAGCACTTTGAAAGCATGCTTTTACTTAAACACATGGACGAACCAGGACCTCAGCTCCACTCCATTTCCACATCCAAAAGCTAGGGTTTCATCCCGTCTTTCTTGCTACTAGGAGACTTTGGGAAAGGAAACATAACAATGGTTATTGTTTAGAAGTGCCTCTCCCAGCTCAAGGCAAAGCCAACTCCCTAAGCTCGGCTCACTCACTGAACAACCTGCCGTAGACCATAACCTGCTCAACTGCCCTGTGTTACCCAACATCCGTTCTTGGAAACCTCCGAAAGCGAGAACCTCCCTCCCGTACGCTCTGGAAGTGGCCCCGGTAACTCTGAGCCCAGCTGTGTATTCGGGCAACAGAACTACAAAGTCTAAAGCTCATCACAGAAAGTAAGGCCTTTCTGCAGTCCCGTGGGGTGTTCGCCTTTGGAAAGAAAGAGAAACCAGAACAAAACAAATGGGGTAAAATTATTAAAGCATAAATCTGCCAGAATGCACTTTATAGATTCTGCAGAGCAGAATGTATACTTGGGTGATCACCCAATCGAGTACATCATCATGTTAAAAATGAGAGCCTGGCACACTGGAGTCGTGACTGAACATTTGCAGAACACTAGACCATGGAAACCTTCAGCCAGATGACTTCAGTTCAGCACGTTGTCGCTGCTCAGCAGATGGATGGGAAGACAGCGTTCGTAGTTCCTGTGGGCCAAATAATGTGCACTTGGGGGGGGTTCCCTCCTCCATTTCTCCCACGAGCTTTTCTAAATGTTACACCTCCCGTTCCTGTTTCATGGACTTCTCACAACTCCTCCCATACACTTCTTCAGGCCCCTGGTGTCCCACAGTCCCCTGTAAGAGGTCCCTTGTCTTCTTTCCTCTTGCCTTAAGCTACGTGCATACTCCCATTCCCCCTTCCTCCACCCACGGTTACTGCTTATCTTCTTTGACCTGGGAAATAAATCATTCAGAGTATCAGGAGGTTGAACTCCTTTAGAAGCATGGACCTGAGGTTATAATGCAGGGAGGTGTTAATGAGTCCCTTGCCCATTTTTTTGCCCCTTTTAAATTTCCCCACTTTCAGCAAAGCGGTCGAATTTTGGAATTGGACCAGATACAGTCTTCAAAAATTATCGCCTCTTTACGTACCTAAAGCAGACAACCTACACACCATTACTGAGAAAAGAAAGTTGCTGACTTGGGCCATCAAAATCATTACAGAAATAAATGTTGAACATCCAGTGGTTTGCAATTACAAATATGCTCCCTGGCTTTCTAGAGAGACTTTGGTTTCCTCATGTAACTCTGGCCTCTTCAAGCAAACGGATTGCAGGCCCAGGGCTTTCTCAGAACCAAATGATTTTGCAATGCAAAAAATATCTGTCTCCTGCCAAGTATTTAAATATTATTCTTCATAAAAGAGGGAAAAGTGCACGGGCCTGACCCTAACAAAAATGAGCACTGTGAGGTGATCCTACACCCAGAGACCCACCCAGCTACTTTCATCGAGGCTTTGTAGAGTCGAGGAGTCCCATCCGCTTGCGAGATGAAGCTCAGGTAGGTGAAATCTGCCTACGGCACGTCCCAGCCATTAGGCTGAAAGGAAAACGCACCCTTAACTCCAGAACTGCCGCCTTAGGACTAGCGTAATTCTCCAGCAACGCGGAGCTCTGTTCACAAACAAACAAACAAAAAAGAGAAATAAGAGCTACATTTGTGGCCCGTCTCTCCGCTTTCCTGTTCTGCCGGCCGCAGTAAAAGCAAGTTCTGCAGAAGGGCGGTGATGCGGAAGCCCCATTCGGGCAGCACCAGACCTGGGCTTACGTGCGTGGAGAGCCTTTGGCACAAGCAGGAATGACATCTGATGGTGCCGTCCGATCTGTGCGGGGTTTGTGGTCACTGCGACTCTGCGTGAGTGCCAATGTCCGGACGTGAGAGCGTTGGACCAACGCCCGAGAGCATGAAATGCTATTGCAAAAACATTTTAAGATGGAAAGGACTGCCTAGTGACGAGTGTGGTTTCGATTAACAAAGCTCGCTTTAAAAATTAAACCGCCCTGCGATCTAAGTGATAAATAGCATTTCAGTCCTCAAAACGAACAGCACCCAGGTAGGACACAACATTATTGCTGCAGAGGATTATTTTCCTTAAATAAAATTACAGGGTAGACGCACTAACGGACCCAGGCGTAAGCGCCAAGCTGCGCCGAACCCCGCACCCGCGCAGGACTGGATCCCCGGCACCGCTGGTACCGTTGCCAACCGCGACGCGCTACGAGTAAAAAAAAGAAAAAAAGTAAAACCACCACGTTAAGTCCTGCATTTACATAAGCGCTTTTATCAGCGGAGAGCAATTAATGGCTTTCCTAGAAAAAACTTCCAGCCCCGCGCCACGCCGCCGGGGGGCCTGCCGTGCCCCGCGGCCCTTCCCCGGCCGAGCTCCCTCAGGCTCCCAACCGCCAGCGCCCCGCAGCCGCCGGCAGGCCCGGGCGGCCTCCCTTTCCCGTCAGGGCCGCGGGCGGGCGGCCTCCCCGCAGCCCGCCTCCCCTCACGCACGCCCGGCCGCGGCTGCGCCTGCCCGGAGAGCGCGGGAGGGGGGTGTCGGTGTCTGTGTGAGGAGAAGGGGAGGGAGGCAGGGGGTCCCCCCGCCCCGGCCGCCGACCCCCGCGCCGTGCCCAGGCGGCGGGTTTGTTTTGCCGGGCGGCCGCAGCAGGCCGGCCCCGCTCCTCCTCGCCTGGCCTCGCCTCCCGGCTCCGCTCCTTCCCTTCCCTCCCTTCCCTCCTTCCCTTCCCTCAGCGGCGGCGGCGCTTTCTCTGGCGCCCATTTCCGTGCGGCTGGCCACCCTCTCCCCGCGCGGAGTGTCTGAGGGCCGCTGGCTGCTCCGAGCCGCTTGGCTCCTTCCCTTAGTAACAGCTTTTACATTCTGCCTCAATTCCTCCTCAATCTAAATCACACACACACACACAGATATTACTTTTTTTTTTTTTCCTTCCCCCCCTCTCCCTCCTTCCTCGGGACTTAATCTCTAACCCCCCCCCCCTCTCTCCCCACCCTCCCCCTCCCCCCGGCCCCTGGCTCGGGATATAATTGAATATCACAGCACTACTCGCTGGTTATTTTTTTTTCTTCCTCCTCCTGTGTGTGTGTGGTGGTGTTTTTGGTTCCCCCCCCCTCCCCCCCGTTGTGTTTTTTTTTTTTTTTTTTTTTTATATTTCCCTCCTCCTCCTCCTCTTGGTGTGGACACCTCAGCTAAAAAAAAAAAATATATATATATAATCGATACATATACGTGTGTACACACACAGACACACAGACACACACACAGATGTGTATGTATATATATATGGCTGTATAAAAAAAAAAAGGAGGAGAGACAAACAAGGGTGAATTTCTTGTGCCTCCATTCCCAAGGAAGGGGGGAGCAGCCGCTCCGCCGACACTCGCAAGGTAAGGACCGGGGCCGGCCCGAGTGCGGGGCGGGCAGGGGCCGCGGCCGGGCCGGGCCGGAGCCGGGGGGGGGTGTGGGTGGGTGGGGGGGTGCGTGGGGGGGTGTGTGTGTGGGGGGGGTGCGTGGGTGGGGGGAGGGCGCCCTGTTTGTGGCGGTTGGAGGCGGGCGGGGGATGGGCGCCCGCCTAACGCCTGCCGCGGCCCCCCCCCCGGGTTTTTTTTTTTAATTAATGCTTGTGGGGTGCGGGGGGGGGGGGAGCTCCCGTGGGTCTGGGGTGCGGGGAGGGGGGGTATGTTGTGGGGGTTTTTTTTGAAGCAAACGGCACCCCCCCTTCCCCTCCCCCCTCCGCGCCGCTGGCCTCCCCTCCCCCCACCTGGCTTCATTTAAAAAAAAAAAATATTTTTTTTTTAAGGATTTAATGGGGAGGGGAGGGGGGGGGGCACCGGCCTCGGCAGCGAATGGCACACGGGAGCCATGGCGAGCGGCCTATTTTTAGCCCGATTTGTGTGGAGAAGCGCCCTCCCCTCCCCCTCCCCGCATATTTACTTATGGGGGGGTGGTAAAATTTGGGGGGGGGGGGGGTGGCCGGGCCGGGCTGGGGGCGAACTCCGCCGGGCGGGGGAGGGGCGGCCGCCCCTCCCCCGCCCGGCGGAGTTCGCCCCCAGCCCGGCCCGGCCCTTGTTTTTTGGGGGATACAAACAGACACGGGCAGTGCCTGATGTGTGTGTGTCCCCCCCCAGGGCAAAGCAGCCAAGTTATTGATCAGTTTTCCTGCAAAGTTCTGGGCGGAATGGGAAATAGCCCGTGGTGGTAGGGAGCGGGCCCAGTTTTTTTGGGGGAAAAAAAAAAAAAAAAAAGCTTTTTTGCACTTCATAGGGGATTCTCTTCGCCTAGGCTTATCCCCCTCCCAAACCCTGGTGCAAGTTGTGCATTGCATCTTCTAGACAGGCTGGCAGGGTTGATGCAATGTATACGTTTTCTTGGTAGAGGGTATAGGTCCTGCAATAGCACAACATGTGGCTTGTTATTATTGTTGTGCCCCCGAAAGGGTTAAATTGATCGTGTTGTTCCAGGTGAATTTAATCTTTCATCACCGAATTTCCTTCTAAGGCAGCTTGAGAGAATAAAAGTCTCCCCTCCCTTGTCTTTTGCTTTATCCCCCGAAGAGCAAACTTTATATGTGCTTTATGGCAGAGGCTTGTTGCTGCAGATGACACGTGAGTCTGGAGGAAAAGTTTGGTTTGTAGGTCGCTGTGTAGGAAAGTGAAGTTTGCTGGTGAAGTTTTTACTACTCTCCAGTGTGCTCAACTTCCTCGTTTTCCTGTCTGTGTAAATCAAATTCCTAACTGATCTATGGGGGAGATCACAAAACGTATTCCTCCTTTATTATTGAAGCAGGAGAGGTATGATCAGGAGAACCAAGTCTTTGTTGTGTAAAAAAAAAAAAAATATTCTGGGCTTGTCTGATTCTCTTTCCTGTTCTGCAGTACTAAAATAAATGTCTGAACACGTTGAGCATACAAACAAGGTCCTTTGGTGTTGGCGGTCTCTACCCTTTAGGTGTTCACCAGGGCTGTGGTTTGTGCCCCTTTGAGGGAGAGGGCACCATTTGCAAAATTGATGTTTGGGTTTTGAGTTGTACCTGAGCTTTTGGGTGCGCCGGGCAGTTTTGGGCCCTCATCTTGCTCTGAGCAACCTTAAGGCTTGTCCGCATGAGGCTCATGCTGGATTTGGGGCCTTCCTTTGGTTAACACGCATGTGTCCGTCTTCTCGGAATACATTTCAGAATACATTTGATCCTGCAAACTCTTTTGTGTGTCCTTGAATTTAAGGAAGTGGGTACGTGTTCGTGGATGAGCGTGTGAAGGGTTTTTTTTTCCTCATAGCCATAGGAAAAAAAAAAAAAGGGCCACGCTGTTACGGTGGTGGTGCTTGGGGTGCAGGTGGTGCCCTATAGATGATTGTAGAAAACTTTCTGTGGTTTCTCATAGTGATCTTTTTTCTTTCTTGTCCTTTGGTTAAGATCTAATGGAATGGAATGTATTGTATTATTTACTTAAGATCACCTGAGCCTGTACACTGTCACTGTCATAAGTTTTCTTGGGGGAAGGTGGATTTCTCTCCATGAGAACAGGGTTCATGTGGAACTGTGTCTTGGGAACTTGGTGGCATGCCTCCCAAACTGTTATTGAGAACACCTGGAAAAGACTTAGTTCTCACTCCATGAGGAAAGGGGAAGGAAATGTAATTTAAATGTATGAAAGGAATTGGGGTTTGGCTTTTGGGCTTTTTAATTTTTTTTTAAGACTGTGCAAGAGTTTATGATTTTGTTCCTTTAAACGTGCACAGCCATAATGCATGTGCGTAGCATAAAGAATGCAATAATTACAGGAGATTCTGTTGCTTAAGCTTTTTTCCCCTTCAAACAGGTAGTTATGATTTTTTTTTTCTGTGAGTTTTTTTTTTATACGAATACTTCTTTCAGTTTTACTCTATATATGGTAATTATTGATGTTTGTGTAACGCTTTGAAGTTGTAAGGCATGATATAAGTGCTAAGTACCCAACAGCAGTACTTCATAGTCATTTTCCCATCATGAAAGAGTTGGATGCTAAAAAGTGCTACAGCCCTGAGCATAAAGAGGCTCTGGATGGATTAGGGGAAATGGTCAAAATTGCTTATAATGTTGTTTTCAGGTAATATTTTTTAGTTAGGAAGAACAGATCTGAATAATATAAAGCAAACTGAGTTATTTTACCTAACTTGATTTTGGTTCTGGAATTTAATTTAACATGGGCTTCACATTTGAGTCAGAACGTGTTTGCTGTTACGAGTTTTGTAGTGGCAGTAAAGACCCACATCCTACAAGGATGTAATCGTGCAGAAGTCAGGAAGTCCTGTAAAGAAACACACACAACTTTGTGAACATCAGCGGTCTAGCTCTGCAGATGTCTGTGAAGTTGCTCGCAGAAGTTAAGTGTGTTTTGTATTAGTGGTGGGCAATAGGATGTGAATCTTTCATGACAGCGATAGTCTTTTGGTATCACGGCGCCGTTAAGCGTTTTGGGGAAAGCTAAGGGAGTGGCAGGCGTGACACCTTTCCTTCGCTAATCCTGTTCCTTTGCTCATCTGGAGTCCCAAGAGATAGCCACCCCCCCAGTTTTTGCTAGCTTTGCCTGTCTCTTCCCTCCCCCCTGGACCCATAGCAGCTCAGGATCCTGGTGCCGGTGTGAATTCTGACACCTTGCTGGAGAGGACACTACTGGCAAGCAGAGAAGAACAGACACAGACCTGCCGCCAGCTCTTCCCCTTCTGAACTGGGATAGGGAGGTCGTAAAGTGGTCCGATCTCCGCTTGGGAGAGGAGGGCAAGGACAGGGTGTACTGCAGGACTGTGTTGTGTCAATACTGCAATTTTGTGATACTGAAATGTATCATACTGAAGTACAACTCGGTTTTAACCTAGTGTTGTTTATATTGAGACTTGTGATACTGTTATGTGTACTGACCATGCTTAATGTGTGTGTTTGCGCATGTGTACACACACAGAGTATAGGGTGTAATAATGACTATATTTAAAGCCCTAAACATCAGCTCATGCAAGTAGCTGCAGGTTGGGAGAGAAGTGAAAGTGTGTATGCGCACTTTGTAATTATGCATGTTTGGCTCCTACAAAAAGTGACTGCTGCGACAATATACTTGTTGCAGGTTCATTTTGAAATATAAATGTAAGTGTTTGTGTTAGGTGAAGAAGTGTCAGAAGTTTTCCATTAGGAACTATGATTGACAGCTTTTTTCAGTGTTTTTGAGTTGCATTGCAGGATTAAGATAGTACCTTCAAATTAACAGGTGGTGAAGAAAATGTTCCTATGTTCCTGCTATTGATTTAGCTACCCCTGTCCCAAATACATGCAGCTTTTTAAGCACTGCAGGTAGACCATGAAGTTAGATGGTCTTCATTTCTGTAAAGTAGCTTAATGAAAAGAGTGTCTACTAGAAAAAGGTTCATCCAGTGATCCCAGGCAGAATAGATGGAGACCACTTTATTCGTCTCATAATTGGTTTCCTCCGAGATAAAGTATGACAATGAAATGAGGAATAAGAGATATCTTTTCATACGAAATTGTAGGGAGATATTGGCTTTCTTTTAATTTGCAAAATTGAATTAGCTAACTTGAGGTAAGAAGTAGTGAAGATGAGGCAGCATAGCTGTCACTTCATGGGAGTTGATAAGTTGAGTGAAAAAGTACGGAAGTCTGGTCTAGAAATCACTCTGCCAGTTTGGGTGAAAACTGTGAACTTCTTCCCCTCATTAGGGTTCTGTCTTGTGGTATCTCATCCAAGATGAGAAGGCCCTTTTCTTCCTTCTCATAATGAAAACAAGGCTGAAATTGTTTGTACAAAATGCCCTGGAGTCTTAATGACCGCGTTTGAGCTTAAGTTGAGTTTTCCTTTGGTTCTGAAGGATCTGTAGAACCGTAAGTCAGCTTGCCCTCCGAGACATTGATTTTTTTTTAATACTTTACCACAGTTTTCTGTGACATCCTTTAGACTCTCCTTTTTATATTGCTAAGGAGCCTTACAAAAATTCTTCCTTGATAAGAAATAAGTGGTCATTCCAAGCTGGAGGGTGCGTGACCGCAGGGGAAAACGCACAGGCCGGTCGGGTGCGTAGGATCTCGCTGGCTTGACTAGCCACAGAGTGAAATTGCAGGTGTTGCGCCTTACCCCTGCTCGCTCGCTTTCTTGGATGGGCCGACTGCTGGAAAGACTTTAGAGAATACTTTCTTACCTGTAGAAATAATAATGTAAAAGGCTTGGTGAATTGGTGTAGCTTTCTGAAAAACATGCTGAAAGAAATTCCGAAGTGATGAGGAGGAGTTTTACAGAATTGCCTCAGCCAATGTACGCGGCATCTTTCAAAGAGTCCCCTCTTGGTCTTTGAATGTAAGCGTACGTGGCGTAATTCAGTGCTACATAGAGATACTAAGGTCTTTCTAAACAGGTTAGCTTGAATACCAGAAGCAACATACCTAGATATGCTATCAGACTAATGCGTCCTTTTTTTCAGGACAAGTAACGCATGCAGACCAGGCATCAACCTGGTAGCGCTCGGGCTGGTTCAGTGCCGGCACGTGGCCCTTCGTGGTGCTGTGTACAGCCCGCACAGCTCCGAGAGAGCTGCCCAGCACGGCGTGGTGGGAGCGGATAGCGAGCCCCTGGGTTTGGGCTGTTGTTCTGCTTGGTGCAAACGTGACTCTTATTAAGAAGAGTCTGCATCTGTAAAGTAAGATATTCATACAGTCCTATTTTCGAAGATGCTGGGTCCCCACAGTTTCATGTGAAGTTGGTAGTCTCTGTGTGTGCTTAGCGTTTCTAAAAATCAAGTCTTGCATGTGGTTTGCTGGCTTCTGCAAACTCCCGTTAGGGTGTAGTTTCTGTTTCTTTCTGGGAGCAGTATTAGTAAAAGGCTATGTTGTGTACTCTGACTTGTGTTTATTGTTGTAATTCTTAAGTCTCCATGTTGCAAAGGAGCAATCTTGTTCATTAGTGATGTCTAGCAGTAAAAAATCGGAATCATCCAGAGAAAAAACAGTTGTTTTCTTTTTTTTTCTTTTATGATCCGAGATTCAGTTCAATATCTGTTCAGTGTAAGCGTGTATTACAGAGACTCTCTCTACAACCATGTGCCATATGGAGACATACTGAGTGTCATTTCAGATCGCTGGAGGTGCATTGCTAGAAATTTTAGCTGGTGTGGTGTGAGTAGTAGGCCTTCCCTTCCCCCTCAGCAGGGCAATAGTTTTGCCAACCTGGCAAGGCGGGCAAGCAGCTGTCTCTGCAGCTAATGCTAGTGCCCCTTTTAACCCGTTGGTGGGTTTGGGGAATGATTCAGTCGCTTCCCCGGCTGCATGCAGAGCTCCCACTGAACCCCACTGACGTCAGGCCGATGGTAGATTTTTATGAATTAGGACTGTGAAAGTGACTCTGGAAACTTTCCTGTTCTGTACGCAGCTACGTGCCTGCTGGCGGCGACTAGAGAGCATACAGAAAAGATCTCTGTACAGCCTATTCGTGGAGTGTTTTTCCAAGGTTATGAGTTAAGGGTCAAATACTTACTATTCATGAAAATGTAGTGCTAAATACTGTGCCCAGTGCCAAAACCACAGAAATTGTCAAGGTTTAGAGCCCTAAATATAACCTATCCTAAAAGTTGCATCCATTTGACATTAACAGTGTTAAAAGTTCAGGCTCTTCACATGGATGACCTATCGCAGGCAGACTCTGAGCTGGGAATTTGCCTGATTGTGAGCACACACGAGGTGAATTTCAATCCTCTGATGGTTCCCTAAAAGTAGCAGGCAAAGAAGAGACAGTTTGATTTCTTGGAAGAAGTTGCCCAGGCTGGCCGAGGAGAAGAATAACAAGTTTTATAGCTCTTTTGTGTTTTTTGGACAGGCTGATTAATGCTCAAGTGTCAGCATGACTTCTGAAAATACATTTTTGCCTTGTAAAAATAGTAATAAAAAGATTTAATTATTTTTCATTTATCATTGATATTGGTCTAACTTACATGTCCTGTTGGAACAAATGAGATTTTTGCCATTAGTTTCAGCAGCTGAGAGAGTGTTAAGTGTGGCTGAAAGTTTTACCTTAAAATACCAATTGATCTTAGCAGAGCCGATAGGTCTTTCTGTTGACCCTCCCCCTTGCTTCCAGGTCTGTTTAGCTCACAGAAATTATGAGACCGTTTCCTCTTTTAGGTTAAGTCTAAATTTGTGGGGAAAAAATAGTTTTGATATTGCCTAGACCTATGGGGGAAATAACAAGAGATCTGGGTCAAAAAAGTAGGACGTGCAAGATTTAGAAGCTGTTGAAGTGTATTTATTTGTCCTATATTAGGTTAAAGGAAGTATTGGTGCTTTCAGTTTGGCAATATGTCCTTCAGTCTGCGGTGTTCTGTGAAGGGAAGACAACTGTTAAACAATGAATCACAGCTAATTTTTGTACGGATGTCAACATTCTTCTCTAGTGCAGAAATTTTTGCTTGGATATTAACACAAACATGCATCCCTAAATACAGGCTCTTCGCAATAAATTTTAATTAGGAAGTGCTTTGTAAAAATATGGATTTTTGCCATGATGATATTTGTGAATCTGTAACATATTTACTTTGGGGTTACGTTTGTTCAGATTTAATACTTTTTAATGTACTTTGAAAGCAAAGTTAGCACAGATGTGGATGGAGGAAAATGAGGAACAGTGTTGTCAAAGCATCTATTAATGTTGACATCAAATAAATTGTGCTAGAAACATATCTTGTGTAGTAGTAGATTAGCTGTTTTCCTATAGCTAATGCAGCAGATCTGGGGTTTAGAGAAGCGGGGTCTGTACCTGCTGTATAACACGAATGTTTTGCTGATGCAGACGTGGTACCTGATTTTTCACTTTATTTCAAATGCACAACTAAATTTCACAATCTGGTGTGTCTTGTTTAGACTGTAAATTTCTAGCACTGTGTAAGATGAAAAAAGTCAGGAGTATGAAACTTCAATATGTTGCATTGCGATAAAACTTAAACAAAAATACAGCGAAACAGCCTACTAAGCAGTTTTGGTGAGCTTAATCTGATAGCAAGAATGGATATCTAAATGTAGCTGATTAATAGAAACCAACTTTATTTTTTAAGAGCTTTTGCCATTATAGTAAATATTTGTCACAATTGTTTGAGTTGTAAGAAAAATGCTTTGTATTTCTGTGACTGTCTTCCAGGGCAGATTCTGAATGGCCTTTGATTACATTAGAAATATCAACGTGTTTATCTAAACTGTTGGCAAAGTCCATGTTAGTTGGTTCCTCTACTGTCTACACATGCAAGGTTATTGTGATATGGATTATTTAGTTCATTGAGGCCCTTTGTAAGATGCTTTCTTACAGTACATATAGTACAGACTAAATACACGTGAAATTAAGTTCTAAGAGTCTGTTCCATTAAAAACAAACAAAAAGCCTCCTTGACTGTTCGGTCGTCCTGTTGAGATGCCCTCCCAGATATATTACTTTCTGGTAAAATTGACGGGCGTTGCTTACGTCTTAAAAATCAACAGTCTGCTCTCTGCGTGGTTCTGTGGGCTGGTTGTGGAAGCACCAAACTGAATATTCTGGTCGGTCTCCTCTCATTGTCCCTGTGCCTGGGACATAGCTGGGGTGCCGTGTTAGAGAGATCCTGGTTGCTTGTATGTACTGGGTCACAAAACTGAACTTTTAAAGGTTCTGTGTGTACTGACAGAGATGCTAAGAAGAATTTAAAAAATAACGTGAAGGATAAGGGGATGGAAACTTTCAGAGGTAGCCAGGCAAAACACTTCTGATGTGTTTTGACTTGCTCTTTGACGCTGTGGATGACTTCATATGAGAGACTCGGAGAGTATGTGAAATGCAGTGTCAGACTCCGGCTAAGAGTACGTCCATTATGAGATTCTCTGTTGTGCCAGCAGCAAGGCTTGTGTATGTTGGACATTGCTGAAGAGCTCCAGAAAGCTGCATTGATGGTGTTAGAATATGTAAAATCTTACTTGCGTGCTTAATGTGCCTCCCACTTTCCCAGTTGTGGTTTGTAACTACCCGCTTGTGGAACGGAGTTTTTTCAAGGTGAAAAGAAAGAAATGTACTGTTTCTAAAAACACATGTTCAGAGATCAGGTCGGATTTCATTTGCATTAACGTTACTGTAAATGGTGAAAGTTTGGAACTGTAATGTACTTCCATGTGCCTATTGCTGCCTACTTTCATTTGTTGGTCTGGTGCTGTTGGGCCTACTGCTGTTCTGTGTGATTAAAATAACCCCCCAAGCCGCACTCCCCCCCCCCCCCCCCGTAATTAAAAGACAAGTAGTGCGAGATCATACTGCTTTTTTCTTTCTAAAATTAACCCCTTCCAACGGTCAGTGTGGTCGTGCCCTCTCCTCTGCTTGGCTCTGCTTCCTTGCCTGTGCTGTAGCGCGAAATGTGGCAAATTAATGTAATAATCCGGGGTGTTTTGTCTCAGTCGTGACAGTTTGCATCATTTTATTATTACCCCTTCCTAAGGCTTTATTTGATTTTCTAATCTCCCCCCACCCATTTTTTTCCCCGGGCTTTCTCTCTTCTTTTTGTCAGTTTGGCCTTTCTTTTGCATTCTGCCTATCCGTTCTTTTGTCAGTTCTTTAAACCAAATCGGTGCCTTATCATTCCTTTTCTCTGTTTTTTCTCTGCTTTCTTCCCATTTCTCCTAACTTTAGTTAAGTAACTTGAACCAGAGGGGTTAGATGGGTTTGGACGGTGCAGCCCCAGTCTGTGGTGGAGCGAAACCTGCGGGATTGCTGAAGAATTCTCATTTTGCAGGCTGTGCTGCTGGCAACGAGCTGGACACCGAGCAGAGGGGATTGAGGGACCTGGCTGCAGGCAGAGGGGTAGCTGGGACGGGCATGCAGGGCAGGAAACAGAGAGGACAAATTTTGGCGGTGCCTTTATTTGATAAAAATAATCTTGGCTTTAGGCGTAAAACATTGATCCAATTCTTGATGAAGTCTGAGGGAGGCTTTGGGGGGGAGTTGGTGCGAGTGTTTGGTACAAATGCAAAAAGCTGAGGAAGTTTGAGTGAAAACCTCAGCGCACTGTCAAGTTAGCTTTGGGCTTTTTAAGTTAAGGGATTTTATGCAATAAATTTTTATTGCCATTGTGACTTAAAATTAGGAAAAAAAAGTCATCGTGAAAGCAGTGGCAGCCTTATCTTATTGTTTTTATTGTGGGTAGTGTTGACAAGTCACATGCCCCATTGTTCTGGGTGAACAAACACTGCTTTGAGACTGCGAGCTGGTACGTGCATACAGGCGCCTTTGTCCTGCGCTGCACAGATCAAGTGTGTGGAACTGTGACTTTGGAGTTGAAAGATCATCTTTAAAGAGTTCACATCTAGGAACTGCGTAATACCCGAAATATTCTGTTGCTTGATATTTAAACACTGGTTTTATTTGGTATCTTGTTGTCCAGAACCTAAGAAAATAAACGGAAGAGATTAATGCATCATAAACTCTCTCTTACCTTGTTGCCCAGTGAAACCTATAGATAGCAGGCTTGTATTCTGGCTCTGAAATAGATGTGCTTAGGACAAATGCAAGAGGTGCTTTTGAGAAAGTCAGTAAAAGATTTTTGCTTGAAAGTCTTTCAAATACAAGTCCTTTACTTACTGCAAAACTGTTGACACTTGAGATGATAACAGTGAACCTCATCTCTACTGAAGTCACAGTTTTGTGGATCACCTCTAAATTACTCTTGCTGTTTATAAATCCCTGTAATCAGGATATGTGTAGTGTAACTAAGATGGATGCAATAGAGAGTGGCTGCAGGAGCAAGCGTGGCACGTGGATGCTGTGGATGTAGTCATCCAGCCATAGCTGGGGGAGAATCCCATTGAAATTGCTGTGAGTTTTGCCTAAGGAAGAACAGAAAGATTAGTCTTCCCTGCCTCGGGTGATTTTATTATGTTGTTTTTAGTACGTCTTAATAATGCCAGTGTAACTCATTTTCTGGTTCAGTATTTTTAATTCATAGAATAAGGTTGTTTTTTTTTTTTTTGTCAGCTCATAGTCTTGCTTTTTCCCCTTTGGAAACTGGTGCTTGCAGTGTATTTTATACCAATACAAGAGCATTCACCAAAATGGTCTTGAACTGTCAGAGCTCCATGGCGTGTATCACCAGGATGCTTTCATATGTAATGGCACTAAAGCTGGAAGAAATTTTCAAGCTAGTAGAAATTGTCATAGCTCTCTTGACTGCGTGTTGACAATGTCAGCTGTGTGCCTGTCTGCCTGCTGGTGTTAGAAGGCTTCCCCAGTTTTGGTGGCTTACTGGCCATCTGTAAAACACTGCTTTAATTTCAATACAGAATGAATGGCAAGCTTTTGGTGTCCTAATGTGGGTACTATACAGTAATGGAATATATCCTGTGGGTTACTGTTCAAGGTTTTCAGACTTCTTTTTTTTGAGCATGGCTGCAGTTTGTCTACACAGTCCCTTCATGGGGACTGCTTGAATAGAGGGAATTACGGAATTACTGTCTGGTTATAAACTCTCTGTCTAAATTTTCATAGACTTGTCTAGATCTGTGGTGGATCCCCAGAGACACACCTCCTCTCCCCACACCCACATTGTGCTTTTCTGGGTTGACCTAATATACCTGTATGTAACAGATAACTGTATTTACTTTGTTTTTAGTTTACATCACTGAAGATTTTTCTGTCCGCATAATGACTAGGACAGAAAGCTGGTGTCAGGATTATCTGCTATTTCTGCCACTGTGTGACCTTAGCAAATGGATTAACAAATTTACCCATGCACCAGTGATTTAATACTTCACAGGGGTTTTTTCAGACCAGTTCAGTGCCCTGAGATCTTCTGGTGAAAGGCTGCGTAGCAGTGTAAAGTGGCTATTGTTTTATTTTTCAGCCTCTGCTTACTTGGAGTTTCTAGTTTAGGGAAGTGCTCCTTTTGTATCCATAGGCTTTGTGCTTGTCTTCTAGTTTTCTTTTTTATGTCGGACAAAACATGGTCCCTCATGTTGGAAAGATTTTCTGGTAGTGTCCATACATGATGAAGAATCATGTTTAAATCAGGCTACCTGGTTCATAACGTTAGGCATGTTTGTGTCTTTAGTAATGTGGAAATGCAACCTTATATAAAGTTTTAAGATGCCTGTATTTTTTCCAGACCCTGGCAGCTCTTTGGGGGTAGGGAAAGGCTGAACTTTTTGGTGGAGCCAGTTCAGGGATGGGTTTCAGAGCATGGCTACACAAGCAGCTGCTTGTCCCAGCG
Source organism: Haliaeetus albicilla (assembly GCF_947461875.1). NCBI lineage: Eukaryota > Metazoa > Chordata > Aves > Accipitriformes > Accipitridae > Haliaeetus > Haliaeetus albicilla. The sequence goes on from NC_091491.1 coordinate 36,106,069, forward strand.
GCAGAGATGGGAGTGGGGGTGGTGGGACCCCTAAGCTGATCCTGCTCTCCATGGAATGGAGACACACAACAAAGGTACAGGTGGAGCTCTGTGAAATTCTCTGTCTGCAAAGAAAGTTTCTGTCCTCTGCTAGGGTTTATTGACTCCTCCACCATGCTGATACAGGGTTTTTTTGGTCCTACAGACATCATCTCTGGAAGGATTGCATTAAAACTTACTGCTATTTTGGGGGGGTATTAAAATCCAAGTGGTCTTGCTGAACCAGTTTACAGCATGACGCCACAGACGCCTGCGTTGTTACCATGAAGGTGGCAGTAAACCATAGCTTATCCATAGGAATGAACCTATCTATAATAGGTAAGGGTGGGCCGTGAACTTCTTACATCAGCTTTGCTATCAGACAAATCTTCGCAGGCTGCAGTGGGCCAGCTAATAGCTAAGCCAGTCTGACACCAACCTTTCTGTATGTAGTGAATGCATTACTCATACTGTCTTGACTGTTCGGATTTGTCAATATATAAAGTAGACGTAAGTAGTGACATGATCTTTGTCATGTGCTTACAATTTCATTTGGGCAAGTCTTGCTTAATAACTTCTTAAATTATTCTTTATAAATTTATAGTTAAGCAAATTTACAAGCTTGTGTGAAGATTTTTTTTTTATGCCCTTTATTGAGAACCAGTGGTATTTTCCTTGTCAGATCTGTGTACCCTGGGCAGATAGAGCATTACAGGTCTTGTCAAGAGGAATGCTTGTGCAAGATGTGCAGTCCTAACGTAGGACGTTGCTTTCTGGTGAGAGTTTTCCCTGGCAGTATAGGTGTCTCCTAAAGCACATCGTAGTCCTGGCGAGCACAGTTGTGCTTGTGATACTGATGAGCACACGCTTTCAGTTACATTTTTGTATTTTCCTATGTTGATTGGATATTTTTTGTCTGCTGGAAAATGAAATTTAAGGGAGTGTTTTAATTTTGGGAAATCTCTTCAGTTTGAGAATAGTACTTAAGGTTGTATACATTTGGGTTTTGCTATTGTAAATCGTGCTTTTATATTGTGACTTTTCTTATTTTCACCGTACTCTACACTGAGAAGTATCCTCTGGTTAATTTAAAAAGAAAATCCTGCTAGCACTTTAATAAATCCCTTAAATTTTACAAGAATGTATTTACAGTCGCTAGGTAGCATGGCTTGAAGTTAAAAGTGTGAATTTACAGCGCGTTCGCATTTTTTTGGAATGACTCCAGAAAGAGTCTCATTCCTGTTTAGTGTAATACATATCTATATATCAGCAGATATAGTTGGTGTAATCAAGCCCTAATTGTTAAAAAACCCCCAACTTTTAAGTGTGATCCTTGGGTATTTTTAGAAGAGCTGAGTGAAGCCCTTTCTTAGTTGAACCATTTTCTTGTATTCTGAGGCAGTCTACATGTTCTTTGTAAGAAATATATTATTGTTCCATTGAAGTCAGTTCAGGTTCTCTGGAAATGATCCAACCTCCAGGAAAGAAAAATATTAGTGTGCGTGTTGAGGGAAAGGGTTTCCCTTTATTTCGGAATTTGCTTGTCATGTTTAGCAAGTAAGCCATTTTCAGATGCATTAAGGCTCTGCAAAACTCATTTTCGGGGCTGACAGTTTTGTAGTCTTGGGTTAAGCAAAAAGATTTAAATTTAATGTTTCCATTTCTTTTTTTTTTTTGTTTTAAATGGCTAGGGATATGTACACTTGTTCACTTATAATTTGAGTGCTGTGCGTGTTTCAGGAGAACAGAAAAATGAACCGTTTAAAATGACGATGACGACGGGGTAGCGTTTTTTAGCCAGTCATTTGTTTCAGTGTCTGAAATGCTTTGTTGCCAGTTTAAACTTTGAAATTTACGGAAGTAGCCTTTGCTTGGAAGTCTTAAATATTTGCAATGTGTTGTTTATTTGGTTTACGATGTTTTGTGCTGTTTGAACGCTGGTTTTTATTTTAGCTATGAGTTTTGGCAAAACACATTCTAGCATATGTAGTCAGTCATAAACAAGCTAGAGACCACTAATGTTTTAGTCCTGCGGCTGTATCAAAGCACGTAAGGTTAAAATTAAAACTGTCTGAATGTCTGTGCGCGTGCATCTTGGACCTGTGCTCCACTGAGACCTTCAAGATGCTCATGTAAAAATTCTGTGCCTTCTATCATTAAAGCAGTAACTATCTAAAGTTATTACAACTTTAAGCTTTTAATTGAGGGGGGTTTTACAGGTTTCTAGGTTTTGTTTATGGCTGAAGACCACTGCTGCACATACAAACCTGGCTGAGTTGGCTGCCTGTTCTCCAAGGCGAGTGGAGCTTCAGTGATTTTTGCGCTATTTAACGCTCTTCACTCGGGAGGGCAGGGATTTGGCAGAAGGCTGCCCTTCGGTAGTGGTATGCTCTTCAAAGCTACGCAAGCTGAATCATTTAGCAGTCGGTTTCTGGAGTCTGCAGACAGGCCACAGAAGGGTGGAGGCAAGGTGTAGCGAAGAAGAGCCCCAAGATCAAGGATTCTTCTTTCATTCAAGGCTGCTGAAAGGCATGTGCCGAGACGCCCAGGGAAGCGGGTGCTGCGTCAGGTTGCTGCTGTTGCTGCTGCTGCTTGAGCTGCCCCCGGGGAGGTTTCACAGGGAGGACAGTCCAGACAGACTCCAGCCTGGGTCAAGAGGAGAAGAGGCTGGAGCCTTCTCCCAAACAGAGGGGTTAACCAGTCTGTGCTTGAGCACAGCGCTTCTCCAGGAACCTGCCATGCTCCTGCATCTAGTTGAGACCTGCCCTTCGTTGTCTCCTCTCCTCTGATTTAGCTCCCAAACCAATAGTATTTTTCTTGCACCTGTCCAGAGCGCTGCTTTCAGCGTTAGTTCTGAACCAAATGCCATCTTTGCTCCCCGTCATTGTGATCATAGGGCTGCAGCTTAGAAATGATTTTTTTTTTTGTTTCATATTGACACATATTTCAGATTATTTTCCTAAATACTTTGTTTGGACTTTTAACATCTTAATGACTGAAAACCTTATCTGGTTTTGTTTGGAACTAATTCTTCCTCAGGCAGAAATCAGACCTGAAATGTATTCCTCTAAAGTTTGTGAAGGAAAAACTCTCTGGTAGCATTTCTGAGTTGTTAATAGCTCTGAATTTCCAGATAATGTAGTTTTCTTTTTTAAAAGAGCTCCCCCTCCGCCCCCCGGCAAGCCCTAAAGTATTCTTTGTGTGAATGTACTATATGATCTCTAATTATATGATCACATACCATTCTGCAAATAGTGCAATACAATAGCATAGAATTATTTCTAGGATCTTGTAGAGGTCTATTCAGTAGACTACCTTAAACCCTGATCTTGCAAGTTGTTTTGTGTAAATTGACTCCTTCGCCTCCCAGAAGCAGTGTTTACTGTAGCTCTGCCTTAAAGCTCAGGTTCAGAGCTTGTTATAGAATCAGGGCTTGGGATGTCAGTTTTGAAAGTTGCCATTTAACTGCTCTTATACAGCATATGCATATTAAGTAGTATAGCAGAATAACAGTGAAATTGCTCACCTAGGTCTGCAGATGAATTACCATAATTAACTGCTTCTTCCCATGAATTGCACCTAACGAGGGCTGTGCTGTTGGCTGAAAATAAATTGCATAATGCATTACTGTTGACTAAATTATTTACATACCTTAGAGAGGAGATGGTATAAAAAGTCTGTGAAGTAAGTGCTGGACCATTATGAAAGTGAAATGAGGGGGGAAAAGAAAAAAGGAATCACAGATAGTACATGGTGTAGCCTGCCTTCTCCTGGGTCACTGAAGAATACTGTATCCTATTTGCAATATAGTGTGTGACTTCATGGTTACATATTTATCACATTCCATTGCATAATGTATATGCAGAGAAAGCAGAATTAGATCTGTGCATACAGCCTTGGGCCTGCTCTTAAGAGGAGCATATCTGTGTGGTTATAAATTGCTAAAAATGACATCTATTTTTTTTGCTGCATAACTGTGGTCCCAAAATATGCTAAGTCAAAAGCAAAATGTGGGTTAACAAAATCAATTATAAACCAAACCGGACAATTTTTGAAATGCTTGCTCTTCTGTGTTTACCTGTGAAGCATCCTTTGTGTGACTGTTGTGTTGTGAGGTGGTTCAGGATTTCTAGGCTATATTCATGGCCTATTTTTCTTAACATCTTGTTTAACCAAGAAGTATTTTAAAAGCACAGTATTTGGATCTGGTATCCTATTTTCATCGGTTGGAATCCTGTAAGGCTCTATTTATTGATACTTTAAAAGATGGTTGCCACTATATAGACATTACTTATACTAATTTACCAGAAGAATCATACAATAAATATATGTGTGAGCCACTCCATACATGAGCATTGGCAACACCAAAATAACTGCAAGTGACTGAGTATGGGCTGGAGTAGAGGTGGCGATTTGTGTTAGAATTTGCCAAAACAAGGCTTGTCACAGCTTGCGTTTTCCATGGGTAAAAGCCAGTCTGGAGTTGTAGACCTTGATTCCTACACTTTTCGGGTTTGCTTTTGTTTGAGACTTTGATTTGGGCTGAATCATGGCAATCATTGACAAAACTTGAAAATACTTTTTGTTCCCTGATGTTGTAAATGGAGAATATCAGGGTCTCCTGCGCGTAGGGTTGTCCATCCCTCTGCCCCGTCACAGGGCTTTCCCCTAATGAGAGGTGGTGACTTGGGATGGGTGAAGGAAGCTGCAAGTGGGGTCATGGCCCTCGCAGTAATTCAGTTGTTCATGTGATTGCTTAGGGTTATGATCCCAATGGAAATGTGGTTGCAGTGGGGAAAAGCTTTGTGAAAACAACTAAGCTTGGGAAATTGGATCACTTTTTTTTTTTTATAAGTAGGCTGAAATATTTCATGATAAGTTTTGTATCGAGTGGACTCCCTTTTCTTGCCAAATTAGCTGGAATAGGTCAGCTGTTGGGATAGCAACAGCAGCAAGGAAAAGTAGTAAGTCATTCTTTTTACCTATTAAAAAGTTTTCTTGAAAAGCTTTATTTCCTGTTTGAGAACATGTGCTTGAAGTTTGGCAAAGATGTGACCTTTGTTTCAGGGGTGGGGATATTTTTGTTTTTGTTTTGTTTTTTTTTTTTTTGTGTTGGGTGGGGCTGTTCTGTAAAACATAATTCTGACAAAGGCAACCTTAATTTTTGCATTTCTAATACAATAGACTGTTCAGGCTAGTGAACCATTTACTGCAGAGAGGTTGTGTGTAATATTACTAAAAAGCTATAAATGACAAAATAGCACTAACTGGTGTGCAAGCAAAAGTGTACAGATAGCAGAACAAGCTTTGAGATAAAATATGTTAATGTTCACCTAATGTTTGTGACATACATAACAAATTATGACAAAACATCTTTTAATGAAGATTAAAGGATTGAGATACTTAAACATTGGCTGGTATAATAAAGAATGCTTTCAAACACTTTGCTTCACAATATACTTCATAGTGATGAGTGATTAACACTACTGCAGATATGTCCTGTGCAAAAAATACCACAGAGGAAAAGATTCATTTTCTTGTTGTTGTTTTTTTTTGTCTTTTTTAATATTTTATTTTATTTTTTGTCTGCTGTATTTGCATTTTTAGAGAATGGTCCAAATTTCATTTACAGAAACAAATTGGAGATTTCTGTGGAAAAGTTGTGAGATTGCAGTGAACAGAAAGGGAATCTGATTATGGTTAATATAGTCCTTCAGCCATAGGGTGAATCCTGAAGGCACTGCTGAAGGACAGAGCCTTTTCTGCTGTCCTTCCTCTGTTGTTGTTTGTCACAACTTCTGAGCTGTTATTTAGGAGAGAGGGGTGATCAGAAAGGACAGCAAAGACCTTGGAAACAGTCTGCCAGAATCTGAAATCTGAACTGGGGTGTTGCGAATGCATATTTTCTTTTGAGGACTGGGAAGGAGACCGGGGCCGAAAGAGCATAGAGGAAGGGGAGGAGTTGCATTAATTCTGTTTCTTTCTCTTCTCTTTCAAAGCATATCTCGGAGCATATTAATCTCTGAATGCTCTGAGCACTGATTACATGAATGCATTAAGTTCAGTGCCCTGCTTCAACATGGTAGGAACTTCACCAGCTTCCTATTTCTGTTTGTTAACAATCAACTATTTTATGATGATGAGTGCATTACAGAATGGTGCCACCTGATGTGGCACTGCTTATTGCCTGTGGGACAGTGATCTGTCAGTGGTCTGGTCTCAGACAGGGCTTAGTTGTGCTTGATTGTGTGCAGTTGTAACCTCAGTAAAAAAATGAGGCAGTAGGTGAATAGGATTTCAAATTTGTTTGGCTTTTTGGTTGGTTGGATGGAGTTTTTTGAATGTCACAGAAAAGGTTTAAGAGAAAGGTCTCAAAGGGAAAAAAGGAACAAATTTTGTGAAGAGCCTTGGGGCAGTGAGAACCTATTATGAAGCATGAGTAGAAGGGGCAAGGCTTTACGTTTAGGGTATAATTATGGGTATGGAACAATTGTAAATTTGCAGGTGAGAAAATACTCTGCTTTGCATCATAGGCTAAGTCCCAGTTGAGCAAGGATGGAATTTGTCTTGGCTAACATCTGTTCTTTTCTGGAATAAGTGGCTTTAGAGGAAGGCATGAAATTCAAATACGATTTCTGTTTACCTCAATCTATCTCTTTCTTTGTATTTTCAAAACATATTTTATTTTATTAGATTCAAAAATAAGGGCTACCTATGCAAGCTGCTGGCTCCTTACGTAAGTAATCATATGATAAATACAATTAGATTGAAATTCAGCAATATTGAAATCACTTCCATAGGAAGTTGGCTGGCTGCCCAGACATCTGACATCATCTAGGAACCACACACTCAGTCTTGGATAAATGTCTTTGGCACAGTCCTGTGAAAGTCACTGTGGTTGGGATCTGGATGGAAATAAGCTCTGAAGTCTGAGCGTTTACACCTAATGCCTTCTCAGGCATCTCCCTCCCCTCAGATACCTTACTGCATACGTCTGGGTAGCCCTGCTGTCCACAGACTCGGAGAATAATGCCAGTCCTTAGCCATTACACGTTCCTTCATATATGACGAGAAGTTTCCATTCAGCCTTCCAAACTCTTGTTATGTGGTATAATAATATGGGATAAGGACTCAGTTGTGGCCAACATAATTCTTGGTAAACACAGACAAGGAATGATGTCTCATTAAAAAATGTAGTGTGGCAATACAAAAATCATGTTTATTATCAGTTCTAGAGTTGTATAAATATAGATGCTAGACATCTGCTGAGTATTGCTTTAGTAGAAATACTGAAATCACTTTTACTCAAGTTAATAAATCCCAGAGCTAGGAAGGAAGGTAGTGGAATGATGAGTAGAAGCAAGGCAAATGAAATGAGCAGTGGAAATGAAATGACGGGAGAGTTTTTGAATATATTTTCACAAGGAGGTAGTTGTATAACAGTATTCAATGTTTTAGGATTTTATCTACTTATGCTTGCTGAAAGGACATGACAGAACAAACATGGCTACTGAAACCCTTGCATCAGGCCACTAATTACACTTTTGCTTTAGGTGGTGAGCATATATTGGACTGGTGGTAGTGAGCTGCAACTGCAGAGCAAATGTTGTCCAAACAGTGTGGAGTTCCCTGTACTGTGGGGTCAGTTGTAGGGGGATTCCCAAATTGTAGAAGGTTTTCATGTCTCCTCCTTACACACCTGCAGGATTTGGTCTTGAAAGACCGTTAATGCTTATGATACAGTGGGAGCTGGGGTTTTTTTTGTGGCTTTTTTTGTTTGGTTGGTCTTTTGTTTGTTTGTTTTGTTTTTTTTTAAAAATGAATGCATCTCAATAAAATTCTCAAAAAAAAAAAAGTGCTCTTTTTGTGTAGTGCAGTTCTAAGCTACTAGGGAACCCAGTCATAGTCTAGATTTAAATCCAAAAGTAAGAGAGTAATTTATTACTTGTCTATGCTGTCAAGCTGTTAAACATGAGCAAATAAAATCCCAATATATTGAAGAATGTTATGAATCTACTTGCACTGGAAAATACAGACAGAAATCTCTCCTGTCAAAATTGGTCACTGGTGGCCTAAAAAAGGTAATAGTGTCCCCTGTGTGATCGAGTACGTGTTCTTTCACGATCACTGGTTTTACCAATTGGAGCGAGAGAAAAATAGAAGGTACAAGGGCCACATAGTGTAGTTCCACAAATAGATGCCAGTATTTCTCTTTTTAATATAAAAGTTGGTTGAAATTAAGAGAAACTTAGAAATTGCGTCAGGTATACTTCAGATTGGTTTGATAGAGTTCTTATCAATGCTTTGTTTTGTTTTGTTTTACCCTAAGATACACCTAACTCTTTTTCTTTCATGGTTTCACATCTTGCCCTCAGTGTATACCGCTAGATGTTTATCGGCTATATTTGTTTCTTGAAATTTGCAAGTTATTCTGTTGACTACCACCTATCTCTCATCTCGTGAATTTGTATTCAGGATTGTTTTGCTTGTTTAACAAAAAAACATGTGTCGTGGTTTAACCCCAGCCAGCAACTAAGCACCACGCAGCCGCTCACTCACTCCCCTCCCATCCAGTGGGATGGGGGAGAAAATCAGGAAAAGAAGTAAAACTCGTGGGTTGAGATAAGAACGGTTTAACAGAACAGAGAAGAAGAAACTAATAATGATAATGATAACACTAATAAAATGACAACAGTAGTAATAAAAGGATTGGAATGTACAAATGATGCGCAGGGCAATTGCTCACCACCCGCCGACCGACACCCAGCCAGTCCCCAAGCGGCGAATCCCTGCCCCCCCCTTCCCAGTTCCTAAACTAGATGGGACGTCCCATGGTATGGAATACACTGTTGGCCAGTTTGGGTCAGGTGCCCTGGCTGGGCATGAGAAGCTGAAAAATCCTTGACTCTAGTCTAAACACTACTGAGCAACAACTGAAAACATCAGTGTTATCAACATTCTTCACACACTGAACTCAAAACACAGCACTGTACCAGCTACTAGGAAGACAGCCAACTACATCCCAGCTGAAACCAGGACAGCATGAAATAATGCTGTGCTGTTTTCCATTCAAGCTCCTCCTTACTGCTGGAGTTTTGATGGTAGTAATCTTAACACCTGTCCCTTCCCTCTCTCGTGTTGGCTTTCCTCAGTAAAAACCTGTACTTCATCCATTTCCAGTTTAACAAGCAGCTCCCCCAACCCATTCACCTTTATCCAAGTCTAATACCAAAGTAGATTCTCTGTGGAACATCCACCAATTTCTACCTTCTGACCCTACTGTTGGTATGATTTTTTTTTTAATGTTATTGTTAGAAATGTTGTAATAAAAATCGATTGTGAACAACTCAAGCAGGAGAAGGCAGAGCAAGAATATTTTTGATCCCTCCACCCCCCCTTTTTTTTTTCTTTTACAGTGTGTATTTTGAGGTGGAAAGATTGTAACATTTTGAATGCTGTCCAAACATACCAGAACACTCCATGACTTTCTGACTGCTGACTTGCTGTCTGCTTTGATGTTCTGTGGATACAGATGCTGATTCATGTGTGTAAAAGAAATAGTTGCACTCTGTTTAATTTGAATGGTGGAAATTCTTCTAGTATTTGGTGAACCAGTATGATTACTGGAATGGGGGTGGCATGGGAAGACTGAGGGACCTCATTATTTATGGGGTAATTTTTATTTTGTGGTTCACTATATTGACTTATAATTAATTCACTGCAAGGTTCCTATAAAATTGCTTTGTGTGAAATACTATTTATTTTACCTTTTAATAAAATGTCCAAACTCCTATGATAGGCATGCAAATAATTGAAATAAATTATATGCAAATAATTATTTAAATAGTATGGAAATATAAGTGTGATGTAATTAAAATGGTGACTCTCATCAGTGTTCCTAAGCGCAGTCCTTGTAATGGTGTTTTTCAGCTGCATTTGTCTGTGTCCTGCTTTCACTCTGTTCAGTGTGAAGTTTAGCGGCAGCTTGGGTCAAGCAACCAGCGTGTCCCTTCGTGTTAGAAATGTGACCCGGATTGTCTTTCTAGTGATGCCATCATGAGGGTTTTGGAAATAGCTAGAGAAGAGGATACTGTTCTTGTTGCTGCCCAGATTTAAGCCAAAATTGGAGCGTCGAGGTGGGGTTTGAGTTACGCAGTGAACTCTTACTTGGATTTTGATACACAGTGGAGTAAGGAAGGCTCTTTAGGACCCTGGTCATAGGTGAGACATTAAACTATAGCCAGATCTATGCCTTTCTCGGGTATCTCCAGGTCCGGTTTCTTCACATCGCGATGTTTTCAAAATAGTGTCTTGTCCTCAACTGATAGTAATCATCTTACAGATATTGAAGTGTAGATCTGACTGTGACCCAGAACAATTGATCTTTTAAAATCAGACTTCACTTATGAAAATAAGTGGCTCCCAGAGGAGCAAGGGCTTCTGTTTTCATTTACCACTTGTGGTGTTGAAATGTACTTCATAGCTTGAGAAGTCCCATCTTGTATTGACTTCCTCTGTGTCAGTTCATGCTGACAGTGTGATTGGCTTTGATCCCAGCCTTTACTGGGAGAAAATCTCGTAAAGGTTTGGGTGGCTTGTGGACAGATCTGATAAGAGATGGTTTCTTGTGTTTGGTGAGCAGGTCAGGCTGGAATTGACAGAAATACAAACTGGCGTAGATTTTAAGCATGGAGAGGGTAGGTATCATTGAAGGGAAGACAGCTCATGGGAAGAATTGAGTTGGCTTTGGGAACGGCCCTGGAGTGAGAAACTATTGAAGTAAAGGCTGTGAAGATTGATCTTTTGGGGGTTATTGCTGGAGGATATGTGAAACATTTTACTTTCATTAAACTAAACTGTATTTGAGTGTTTTCTTACTCGTACCTTATCTCTACACCACAATTGAAGGAAATTATTTTTTGTCCTTTCGGATTGCAGTGGGTGTGTCTGTTTAATAGCCAGTTTCAGGGTTTTTTTTTTAGTTGAGAATGAATGGCCTAGGACGGTTACTTAAGTAACATGCAGTGTGCAGGTTTCAAAGTGGGAAGGGAAAGGTAATCTCTCAGCATGTGTTTGCTCACAATGGACTCGGTAAGAACATTTAATGGTTTCACTGAAAACTGTTGAGAGCTAGGGGAATATTTGCTTAAATTAATTCACCACATTAATTTCTAGATGACATTCAGTAACATGGGTATACAGGATACACTAGTTTCACTGTTAGGCGTGGACTAGTGAATTGTTAAATAGTGATCTTCCCCATCTGTGGGGCAGCATGTAAGATTGGTTGCCCGTTTGTCAGAATTTTGGACAATCTGTAAGACAAAGTTCCTCTTGTAGAGGAGTCTATTCCTGGCATATGTTCTGGAGATGGTAAGTTGGGGTGGCAATTTTTGTTTGATATTTTGGAGTCTTTCCCGTTGTCCTCATCCTTGTTGAGCTGGACAAAATCATAAAATTTTAAGGCAAAAAAATGTATTCCTGTTTGGGAGCTAATGTGTTGCGTTATTCAACAGCAGCCTCCAACCAGTTAAACAGTAGTATTTGATGGTTGCAGTACCATGCTTCAATTTATTTGAGATTAAAATAAGTGTGTGTGTTTGTGGGAGAGAATTTCTGGTGCTTTATATTTGATACATATATTTGTCATAGCACATTTTTCATTTTTATGTCGAGTTTCAGACTGAGGCACATTACAATTGTGATCCTTCGGAGAATGTGTGGTCAGAGTTATACTTCTGTGCAAAGGCAAGTGGCTTTCGGTGGTCTTCCCCTAAGAAGCGGGGAACAAGCTGCATGGAAGTCGGTGTAGATTCAGAGCCTGCAACACGATCTTGTGTTATCCTGGCTACCTGCCATGGCAGTTTGGGCTCCCGGTCATTAGAGTGTTCCTTTATTTTTTTATTTCATTTAGGAAATGCGTGTTGTTTTGTTTTTTTTTTTTATCATGCTAGTGAAAGCAAAATCCTGGGAGGCCATGCTGAATGGTTGCAGTTATTTGTGCAAAATTCAGAATGAAATTTACCTTCCTTTCTCAATGAGGAAGAACACAAGAATTCAACACTGATTGAGACCAGATTTCTCCTCATATATTGTCATCTTGTTAATTACAATTTTCAGTTATGGCTTGGGGGGTGGTGGTGTCAGTTTACCCAACAAATTAAGGAAAGAGAGCAGGTGGAGACGTGTGGTAACTGGGACAGACACCGAGTCTTTGCGTTGTTCAGTCCAGCACATGAAGCGTTGTATTTGCATGGAGGGGATTGAATTAGTTTTCCTTGCTTGTGACTTCTGGTTCCGGGCTGTCTTGTGCAGCAGTGTGTGGCTGGATATGAGGCAGGATGTGTTCTTGATGAGCAGCGATTCTCTGTTGCATTTTATTGAGCTTGCGTATTCCTGGAAATGATAGGCTTTGAGTGGCAGTAAGAAATTTTGGTATTTTTTTCTAGTTATCCTGAGCAACAACTGTAGACACCTGTGCAGTTTCAGATGGTAGGTATTTAAGAACCCCAAATCTCTACACAACACTTCAAGCTTCCTGCAACAGTTGCCCTTTGTCATTTTCCATTTGGCCGCGTACTATCTCATCTGCATTCTCTGTCCTGTTTTTAGTCTGATGTGAAGACTAGATAAGTTACCTAAAATACCTAACAACCCAAACAAAACTAGACTTAGGCCAGGGCTCCATCTTCATGCTAACGGGTGAGTTGGCAGCATGCTTTTTGACTCTCTTATTTGCTGGAAATAGACACCGGCATGACATGACTGATACGCTGCCTTTGGAGGATAGGTAGTGTCTGATCAAACCTGGTGTATGCCACATCACAGCTGCCCCTTTTGGGCTTTTTTGTGCAAATTCAATCTGGTAACACGATTTTGTACCAGCTCCTCCCTTCGTCTTGTGTGGCAGTTTGCTGTGGTGTTTCACGTTCAGCTGAAAGAGCCTTTGACCTGGTTCAGCTGGAGTCCTCAGTGTGGTTGCAGAGAGAATGGGAAAAGGCTCATGTTTGTGGCGAAAAAACCTCTTGCAATACAAGGAACAGCATTGTCATTGTAAGAATTTCAAATAATTGCAGCGTGAAGTGTGAGGAGAAACCATCTCTGGTAGCCAGTACTGGAATAAGACATCATGTTTCTCTAGTGTCCTTCTCAAGCCGTTCAGTCTTCACATATAAAAGGAAAAAGCATGTTGAAGTTTTTGTCCTTGCAATCCTTCTATGGTGGACCAATCTACTACTGTGTATTTGATGTATTATTCATGAAGGTGCTGGGTGAGATGTATTTTACAGCCATAACCATGGGTCATGTACACTAGATATAGTTCCTTTGTGTTCTTAGCATGGTGGTAGTCTGTGGTCCCAGGCTCTAAGACCTGAGGCTCCTGCGGATTTATCTGGTGATCCTCTGAAACTTCACAACAGCTGACACAAAATCCATTAAACTTGAGGATAAGTGAGAGAGAGTTTGCTTAATAAAGAAACAAACTCTTATGATGTTTTCTGAATGTGAACTTCTGACATAGGAGTGCGCAGTTAAGGTAATTTTAAAGAAGTGAAAGTTATTCTCTGTGAATGGCGGACTCTTGCATCTCTGTATGATTTGCTCCTTGGATCCCCTGTTGGCAATTCACAATCTGTCCTTCAGGCTTGCACTTAATGGGCGAGTGTTCACTGCATATTCTCCTCCTAACTACCACAGGCGCTTATTTGCTCCTATATGGCCTGTGGCACTTACAGGTATGCCTCTGGAGTGAGGAAATGAGTAGTCATTAAACTAGAGGAAACCCGAAAATAGCTTGCTTCAGGCAGCTTATTGCAAGGCTGTTTAATATTTTTTTTCTGAATAGCAGAACAAAGCCACAACAGTACAAAAGTTTGAAAGGCCCTTTCCTCACTGCAGTTACTTGTTTGATTTTTTTTTTTCTTTTTTTCCTCCTCATGTTATATTATGCAATTTTGGGGCTGTTATCTTACCATAGTTACTGCTTTAGCGAAGATGAAAATAGTAACCTGAGTAATACCGTATGCCAGGGATGGCACTGACACCTTCACTAGATCAGTATATGAAGCTCTCGCTCCTGTTTAGCAGTGGGATAGGTGATACGTCAACCGCTCCTCTGTGTTTAGGCACTAAATCCAAGCCGGGCTTTCTCCAGTGTCCAGGGCATTCAGTCACTCTCTACAGGCCCATGATGGGAAGCAGTGGTATTAACCGATGGTCTCTGCTGGGCTGTGCTCGCTGGCCAATTGCACGGCTGGGAAGCAAACTGCATTCATTTAAACAGCAGGCAGAGCCAGCCGCCATGTGCTTGATGAGCAGCACTTGGCTTCACAGGAGCTTCAGCTACTGATTCCCACATGGCGATGTTTGGTGACATTAGAGGTGAGGAGCAGCCGGTTGTAAGGTGGAACCCAACTGCTTGGGGTGGCAAGACTTGGCCTGGGAGGGAGAAGAAGGAAAGTGGCACCAGCCCAGGAAAAAAAAGCAGGGAGGTATCAGGCACTTGGGGTGGCAAGATTTGAGAACAAAGGAGATGGCAGCGAAGGCCTGGGGGGAAAAATGGCTGGAAAGTGTCAAGGCAGTAGACAGAGGTGGCAGAGGGTGAGTAGCTGGCAGAGGAGAAGCTTGTTTCAAAATGACTGGGACCATTTGGTTTATGTTAACACATTCTACTTCACAGTTTGGGAGGAGTGCAAATAAACTAGGTCATCTCATGCAAGCCTTGTTAAGAGAAACACAAAAAAAATGGCTAAGTGTAGTATGAGAAACTATGGGAAACGTCGAAGATAAACTTGTTTGAATGATTTTCTAATTTTTGAAATGATTATTTTTATTGCATGTGCAATGTTAGCTTAGTGAGGCAGCATGGATTTTATTTTCCCTGATGCTATGGTTAATGATCATCTTGCTTCTTTTGGAGACTGAAAAATAACAGTGGTCGAGTGTGGCCAGGGCTTTGGAAATATCTGTGACTCAGTAGGCAGTAGTTCTTTGAACAGATGCGAGACCTCTCAGAAGAGGATGTAAAATTATTTAACCATAAAGCAGTGAAATCATAAAACCTTTCAGTGTGTTTACCAAAGTTCTTACAGGTTCACGCTCAAAGGAAGGAAAACCAATACTGGAGAATCTCATTAATTTGTGTCTCCGTCAACTTCAAATCTGTACCAAAAATTGATTTCCTGACTTAAGGTTAAAAATACGAATTTATTAGGATGTTACTGCTGTGCTGTGAGTATCATGGGGAAGTTGCTCATCTAATGAATTAAGGGAGGCATGCATGTTGAACTTCCTTACACAATCATTCCCTTTTGCTGCCTACAGCAGGAACTTGATCACTTTTTTCCTACTCTTGCAGAATAAGGAATTGGACCAGGAGGCAGATTAGGCTCTAACAACAGTTGCATTAGAGCTGCTACCGAAGTGCACAGGAACCAGGTCTGTGGCTTCCCTGCAGGTTTCTGGTTTGTCACAGCTACCTCGTCATCCTCAGTAAAATTCTACCCTCGAGAGAAAATCTAATTCTTTTTTCACGGTAGTAAGACAAGGTGTGGAGACTGAATAACCGTAGCAGCCGAGGAAGGATTTGACGGCCTTCAGTATTCCTTGCTGTCCTTTCCCTTCTGCTGCCATGGGTGATATGGAGCATCTCTTTCCTGGCAGCAGAAATTAGTAGTGCTGACACCCTTCTTTGTACACTGGACTCAGCATCTTATGTCCTTGAGGTAGAACAATTCCAGAAGCCTGTCCTGGTAATGAGAAAACAAGCTTACCTCTTTTTAAGCATTTGCTAGAAACTTAGTAAAGTGTCTGTTTGGGTTCACGAGTAAGGTTATCTCTGCACTCGGAATCAGCACTGGTAGAGTTTCACTGAACAGAACAGTGGTCTCCAGTTTGGGTGCGAGGAACCCAGCAACAGCTGAGTGAGGTGATGGGGGAGGTTTGTAAAATCAGGAGCATTACGGTGAAGGTAATGAGGGAGTGATTGTTGTTACTCTAATGCAAACACTAAAGGCATCAAATTAAACTAGAAAGTGATGTCCAAAATAAATACAGTTAGGTATTTTTTCCTAGAATATTTCTGTAGAGTTCTTTGCCTTGGAACATGGTAATGCTAAAATTCAGAAAGCCATTATGGAAGAAAAATTCATAGAAGAAAATGTCACCTGGAGCTACTGAACACACAGTTTTTGTAGCTGACATGGAAAAGGAGACTTTTGAAAAGAGATTCAAAGGAGACTTGTAAATTTGGGAGCACCTCTCATAATGAGCACAATGTGAGAAAGCATGCTGATGCTCATTTGAAAATACATCAAGTGCATCATTAGCCATTTGGAGGTAGCTGAAGTTAGCCCTTTGGTACCAAATCAGTGATAAGCAAAGTGCAAAGGCCCTTCTTGGCTATTAAAAGAGAAGCCTGGTAAGTGTGTTATGTTTGAGGTATTAGAAAGTGAAGCTGGTGAAGGAGTACAAAGAGATGTGGCAAGACAAAAGATAATGATCTTTTCAGAAGGATCCTAAGTGGATCTGAGTGGGGCAAGCTTGCTTTTGCTAGGACCAGCATAAGCTCAGGCATGAGATAATGAAAGTCTGGGTAAGAAATTCAGTTGTATGGATGGACGGAATAGGCCATGTTTTAGAAGTGCTATGCAGAAAGAATTGCAAAATTTAGATATAACCTAGTTAAATCTATAGTCTATATAAAGATACAGGCACATAGAGCAGTAAAAAAGTGTGGGCTTTTTAATGAGTGGCACTGGTGTTTTGCATCTTAAGCATTTTGAAGATGTACAATCACAATCTCTAAGCCTACGAAAATGCTTTCAAAATAAGAATGCCTTTGTTTTTTATTGCCATTTGCTTAAAGTATAAGGAGTCCTGGAATGTACACTGAGACTTCAAGAAGTAAAATGGCCTTGCTTTTCTTTGTGGTTATTTAAGGAGTAGATAGTCTGATTGCACAGGCTTAGTTAAGAGGATTTCTGTTGAAGAGCAGTGGAAATCAAATGATAGTATATGTCAACCTTTCAGCTAATATTCCAAGCATATGCTTTAATTAACCTTTTTTCTTCTAAAGTGATCATTATATGAGAGTATGTTGTGAACTGCCAAGTATTGCTCAGGTACATGTCATAGGTTCTTTTTTGAAACCTTAATTTGTGAATGTTTATGATTTTTTTTTTTTTTTCATTTTTTATGTTAAGAGGTTGAGTTTTACTGTGGGAAGAAATTTTACACTAAGCAGCTACTTAGCTAAAGAGAAAAGAGAGGAGTTTTGCAGGTATTTGAAAATTCTAGGAACACTATAAACATTACCCTGCCAAATTAAATCTACTTTAACCTCAGGTTGTGGCTTAAACCTTAGGTTTTAAGAGAATATGTTTTAACAGTTCTGAACCTGATTTTTATCTACATAAATGTTAGAAGCCTTGTGCTCATACAATTAAAGTGTGTCATTTAGTTCAGTATGCTTGTCTGATACATGTTATATCTTGGAATATTGGCAAGATGGGATGGGTTGCAGGTAGGGCTGCTGTTCAAGCTTGGGAAGACATTAATGTTAAAATTTCTTGCCTCTTTTTCTTCCCTCCAGATGCTCATGGTTTAACCTCTAACTTTCTCTTTGTGCAGCTGCTGTTCTTTTTCCTGGCAGAAGATAACTCGGGGCAGGGGGGCATTGGTTACAGTGTGGGCACACGTGCTTAGCTGGCCTTGTGTCTAGGGGAAACAAAGCAGGGCTCTTTATGTCCCCAGTACGTTTTGTTTTTCATGCTTTCAAAATGTGCTTCTGTATAAAATATTTAAAAGTGTGTGTGTGTGCATATATACATATATATATAAAATAATGTGTTTATATGAACATGTTTCTTGGATAGAGTTGCTTTGGTTTGGGTTAGAAATAGCAATTATGTGTTCACAAATTGCCTATTACATATGCCCAGTATACAATTTTTCCAGTAAATTTGTAACAGTTTGCTCAGTTCCAAGCGTGTGTGAGCATGCGCTGTCTCTCCAACGCATTCAGATTTTTGCATGCGGAAATAAATTAATTTGGTTTTGCGTGTTAAGTACCATATTAATGAAAATTCAAATAGTCACTTATATTTATGGGACTCTGCAATTGCTTGATTTTTAACATGCTTGATAAGGAATCAAGCATGTTTAAGGAAGAGTTAAATACAAATTCAGGGAACTCGTTTGGCAAACGAGCATAGATGCTCATTGCAGTCACGATGTGGCGCTTTTTCATGCGCATAGTATATACTTTTGCAGCATGGACTGTAGAATGTGCCCCTTAAAGTGCCAATCGTGGCTTAATTATAGACACAGGAATCACAATTTTCAGTTATTTTGCTGAAGGCTCTGCACTGGCTCTCTCTGAAGACAAGAGTGCACATTTCGGAAACAAAAAATCCGCAGCTAGCAGTACCTACTGGACATGGATGTGCTGGTGTCACGCTTTCTACCAGGGCTACTTTATTTTCTGAAAGAACTGCTGAAATAATGTTATTAAGGTTTCAAAGTCAAATACTCCAAAGGCAGTGGGTAGACAGCATAAAGCTTTGTAAGATCAAGAAGGCCAGCAAGTACAGGACGCCGCTGGCTGGTGCTCGGCTTGCTGCCTGCCAAGACCCGCGGGCTGTTCTCCGCAGAGCTGCTCCCTGGCCGTGGGTCCCAGCCTGGGGCATCGCAAGGGCTGTTCCCTCCCTGGAGCAGCACTCTGTGCTTGTCCTTGCTGAATCGCAGTGGGTTCCTGGTCCCTCCGGATGGCAGCCCTCCTCTCAAGCATAGCTGCTAGTTGTCCCCAGACTGGTGTTACCTGCAAGCTTGATGAGGGTGCACTCCCTGGCTTTCTCTAGGTCGTTGATAGAGACGTTGAATGGGCCAGGTCCCAGGATAGATGGCCGCAGTATCCCACGTGTTACTGGCCTCCAGGTCAGTAACTGAAGAACCACTGCCCCTGGAGCCCAACCCTCCAGCCAGGTTTCTACCCATCTGGTGGTCTCTCACCTGGATGACAACATCCCGGACTGGATATGTGAATGTTGTGGCAGCCTTTCTAAAGTTGGGGTAGTAGCCTCTACTGCTCTCCCTTTTTTTGACGATGGCACAAGATCTGCCTTGCTCCAGTCATTGAGGACCCACGCAATCTCTATAGCTTTCTAACATGATAGTGGCCTTGCTATGGCATTGGCTCTCTGCACCCTTGGACACAGCCCATCTGGTACCGTGGGTCAGGTTGTATCAGATAATCCCTGATATGAGCCTCAGCCTTATCTCCGTCTGCTGGCACTAAGTCATCCACCTCCTTCAGCAACAGGCCCACTTTTTCCCTGTTTAGCCTTTTACTATTATTTGCGGCATTAAATGTCAAACTATTTGCTAAGCATTTTCGTGAAATGTTGATTTGAAAAGTTCTGGTTTATCAGCGAAATGTAATGCAGTATGTGTGTTACACTCCAATTTTATGTGCATTAAATGTTCTCATAAAAAGTCTAAATTGAATTTTGCAAATATTTATTTAATTATAGACTTACATTGCAGGATGTATTAGGCCACCCACTAAGAGTGAGGGTGTTCTAGATTGCTCCCAAAGATCTACCGGTTGCTTCGGGAAAACTTAGTTCTCCTTGTCATCAACCTGATGAAGTTTGCAGGAAATTTTCCTGCAAAAATGACAGTGCCTCTCCTTTGACTTTTCTATCTTGTCTGATAATTTAATTTTAAAAACATATAACCTAATATTTGAAATAACTTCTTGTTAGACATAAGTATAAATATTTTTCATTTTTATTTAATATTTAAGGCAAGTGCATGAATGTTTTAGTGTATGAATGTGTGCATTTGTATCCCACATAGAAAAATACTCAGCGTATGTGTGCTTCATTCATTTTACTGTTATGAAAAAAACCCCCGACCCTGTACGTCTAGCCAGAACAGAATTTTACTGTAAACCTAATGCAGCGTGTTCATTTGTATGGGTTGCTGCAACTGGAATTTTTCAAATGCATAATGTGGTGGTCATGATAATGTGTTTACAGAGTGTAAAATTTCAGCTTGAACTATGATTGCTAAAATAATTGATCATCAGCATTTGTGCTTTGCATAAGAAGAGTTCAGGAAAGCTGAATATTAAATAAACAGCATGTTGGATGAACAGCATTTCTTTTTCCTCACAACTCATCAATGAAAGAAAAACTAAGAGAAGAGCATGTATTCTTATTGCCAGTTACTGTCCAAGGAGGATAATGATACAATCTTTATGACCTGCTGGAACTGTATGCTTAAAATAAATTTCCCATTACATTCCTCTCAGTGTTAAAATACAGCCTTTCTACCAACAGATATGTTGTGCTAAAAATAAAACTAGAAAGATCTCTCATACGTAGTTTCTGGTTATTAAATCATGTGTGCTCTCTCCATCCCTACGTGGGAGGCTCTTCTGTTTTTTCCAAAGGCTTTGGGAGTTCTTGCGTGAACTCAAGGAGTCAGTAGATGCAGAGGGTGAATGAACAAAATTAAAGTCCTCTCCTTAGAACTTCTCACTGGTTTTGATCATCTTGCAAATGAGTAGAAATGTATAGAATTTCTGTTTGTTTTAAAACAGTATTTACACTGTATCTGAGATACCTACAGTAAAGGATTCAAACATCAAACAGGATCTTCCTTCTATGGGAATTTTAAGTTCTGTAAGTAAAATGGTTACAGAAACTTAGGTTTTAGAGATACCTGTTTAATTTGTGGAAGTCAGTAGTGCATTCAATATGTTTGATCAATCCAGATTCTGGGAACGTGATCTTCTGGAGAGGCAACTGAAGTACACTGTAGTGTGCGTGGGCAAGGGAGAAGGAGGGAATAAACAGCTCTGGTCAGAGTGGAAAAGCACAGCGAAACTCATGCTCTGTTTTGATACAGTGCGTTTTCTGCTCTGAATAAAGAAATAATGCTGTCTTGGGGCTGAAGCCATCAACAGTGCAATTGGTGGAAATCTTTTAGAAGATGATGCATTAGTCTCACAGAGGTGTTTACACCCCGGTGTCTTTGTTTTCCTGGAGCACTGTAGCTGTGAAGTGTGAGAGTGATGCAGCCGACGCAGAACCAACAGGTTGCAGGGGTTTGGATGGAGGCAGCGGAGAGGGGGGACGCGTCTAGCATGGCATAGGCAAGATGAATACAGGACACCACCCCCCTGCCCCCCTCCTTGTTTTTTTTTATTCCCTTTGGCAGTCTCTACCGTCTCTAGTACATCTCTGTTTGTGTGCCAAAATGATCAAATCAGTAATGATCACTTTCTTGGTTATTTTATAGCTTTTCTTGTTTCTTTTCTGTAAGGAGTCCTTCAGGGCTTCTAAAGATCTCATTTCTATTCTTGTGATAGCAGGTGCCTTTGATAATCTCCTTTTCTCCAGTCCTGATTATTCTTTTTCTGTGTTGTTTGTTTCTTCCTTTTGGCAATTACATCCTCAATTTTGGATTATTTTAAATTTCTATTGCTGAAATCAAAACATAGTCAGTAACCTTCTTTCTGCATTTGCTGCTTTATTTTTGTGGGGCAGCAAGCCGCCTGCCCTTTTGGCATACTAGTTGTCTGCATATGGTAATTTATATTGTCTCTTAACTGCAAGATATTTTTTGTTCAGTAAATTATCTGTGTTTGTTTGCAGTTGATTTTTTTTTTTGTTTAACAGCATTTTCTATTACATGGCACAGCAGTGTCTGAGGAGAAAAGGATTTTCTCCTGGTGCTCTAATGAGTTGTTTTCTTAGCTTTCTGAAATGGTGTCCCATTCTTAGAAACAGTCCCTAAGTGTCCTTGTGGTGTGGATGTAGATCAGGGTTTGGCAGATTCATTCTGCCTTGTTTGGAAATTTCTCAGGCACTGAACTGAATAAAAGTGTATCCAACAGCAAGTTGACGGAGCCAGAGTGGCAATTAGATGCCAGTCCTGTTTTGCTGGATCCTTTTATGCACATTCTGCTGAGGGACTCCAGTGTCTGAGCTCAGTTACTTCACAGAAGGAATGACTTGGCAGAACGCAAATCCCCAGTGTCTCCAAACCAGGAATGATCTGAAATGAGACTTCGGTGCTATAAGCTAAAGATTTTTAAAGTTACTGTAAGAAAGATCCTTCCAAAATGTAATGAAAGGGTTGTATGTGCTGGTCAAAGGGTACTGCCCTCTTCCTTTACCATCCCCAACCAGTGATACTCAATGCAAAGCAAAATTTCAGAAAGCTCTTTAAAAATTAAAGGGGAGGGGGGGAAGCCCAGAGGTAAATCCTTAGAGATCACATTCCTTTAATAAAAGTTTTTACTTGAAATGAAAAAAAACCTGAATGTCCACTAGAAAACAGTTTCTCTGGCATGCATTCTTTCTGCCACATTCCCTGTTTGAAGATACAGGAGGTTTAGAAATGCTTGATTTATAACCTATTTTGTTTCTTGTATGAAGATCCATTTGATTTATCTTAGTGTTTGCTACTGTACAATTTACCATATTTTTAAAAAAAAATATTATTGATTTCTGCACCTTAGTATCTTACAGGTTGCATTGATCTTTCAGGATCTTTCACTTTTGAAGTATGTAAGACAGTGAAACCTAAATTCAAAAGGGGGTTTCTGAGATTTTTTTTATAATGTATGTATTTTATATTGTTATTGATTCCTTATTTGCTACCATACAGATGGGAACAACTTTATTATTCTTCTGACATTGTTTGTAGTTAAAATCAGTCTTCTTGGTCTAGTCATCGGTGTTTCTTATTGATGTTCCAGAAGGGATACAAAGGAGGAACTGTAAAGAAACTTGTGGATGAGATGTATAACTTAGTGGTCAATGAGTTGAGATTTTATGATATCCAAAGTGGACTTCTGAGGAACGCTTGCCTGCAGAAGCAAGAGCAAGTGTGACATTGCTGCATATGAATTACGGAGGTGAAGTACAAAAAGATTAGTTTTGAATGCATACCAAATACAAAAACAATTGCAGGTACGATTAAGACAGGTGACTTTATGTGGCAATTGCCCTCTTATTCTCTCCTTCTTTCTCAGTGTAATTACTTGAAGATTGCTATGGTCTGGATACAGTTTTGTGTTTTATTTAAATATTGAATGTTTGCTGGATTAGAATTAAATGAGAAAGCTAAACTTAAAAAACCAGAACAAAACCTGAAGAAGACTGCCTTTTCTAATTATTGGTAATGCCTAAATATTGACCTCTGTATTTCTAATTTTGTGATCCGTGGTGTGTTAATACCCATCACTGGAAATAAGGCTGCAAAATTGACTATTGCAAAATAGAGCAGGCTTATAAATTGTGGATTTGACAATCTCATATATGTTAAAATTCATTTGGAAAGCAGTACTTTATCAGGACAGGAGAAGGAGCAATTCTAACACCTCAGAACTTGAGAACGCAGTTTGCTCTTTTTCTTCAAGTGCCGATGTGATTTCCCCAAGTGTAAAGATGAATGTGTAGAGGGTATTAGGAATCTTTCTCTTTTGGACGTAAATCCCAGCGGGAGCCCTGTCATTGCACAATCCATAGACTGGTGGCACGCAGCCTTGCTGTCGCCTCGCAGGAGGGCAGTGATGCCCTCTGAGGACCCTCTCCTTTCCGTCCTGCGTAGCCTCTGGACCTGCCTGCTCTGTTGGATGCTCAGAGACTGGCTGCCCGCACATCGAAGAGCTTAAACCTGTGTTCGTCAGCAGTGCTCAGTACTAGCAGTGTGGGGAGGTTGGGGCTGACGCGAGAAGCAGAAGCAGTTTTGCTACACGTGCAATTTCTGAGAGTTCATCTGTGCGCAGTGTGGGGTGTCCGTCGCCTCCCGTTACCCCTCTCGCTGCCCCGTTCACTTCACTGGGGTGGTTCTGTGCTCCTTGTGTTACATCTCTCTGCAGACTTTGCCTTTATCCTTAAACTACAGGTGTGCCATCACAGTACAAATAATTGTAATAGATGCTGTCACTATATAAATGATATTCTTTTGTTCAGCAGCATAGAAGTTACAGTTTTCCAGAATACCAACATGTAAGAGCTCCTGATCTGTCACTTGGCTGTTAGAACAGAATAGTTAAACTTCCTTAATCGTTTGTTTGGTGCTCGCTGTTTTACCTCTGAAGGAGCACCAACCACCTCAGGATGTGGGCATGTCCCGCTAGGGTTTTCCTTGGATCTGTTTTCAATGACTTGCATGCAGAAACAGAGACTACCTTTTGCTGCATGCCTTTGCTACCCTATTTAAAATCTTTTTCTTTTGAAAGTGTTGGACTGCTCTTTGAATATCAAGGCTTATTATAGATGTTGTTTTAAGGAGGTCTTTCAAGCCTTAATTTACACCTTTGACTACTTAATACCAGAAGAAGTGTCTGCTAGGCCCAGGGTAGGTCAAAGTGAGAACAATTTAATTAACACGCAGAAGCCCTTGTTTGAAGTAATTGATTGTAATTTTGTTTTGGATTTGGAGAAATCAAACTTTGTCAAGAAAATAACTGTGCTGGAATCCATTAAAATGTTTGATTTGCTACTAGTATTGAGTTGTAGTAAAACTAGTATTTCTTTTGCTAATCAGGCTGATTTACTGCTTTGCTCTGCTTTTGTTAAAGCACATAACTTAGCCTTCATTTATACACATTATTTAAGTTTTCATGACTTTTAATGAAGTTGCATGAAGTTGATGAATAGCGTGTTTCTTATTTGCTGTGTCAAACTGCATTTAGATGAAAGTGGGTATCTAATGCACAAAATCTTCACTTGTTTTTACTGTTGCAGTGTACTGGATGAAGAGGGACTATTTATAAAAACTTTTGCATTTAAAACTAGGCAAAAGCACTATTTTGTAAGTAGTGAAATGAACTGATTTTGTTCTTCAGTATTTCAGAATTATTAGGGTTTGCCATCTTATAATTGGCAGATAAACTTCTCGCCCTTGAATCTACAGAGTACATTCATAATACGGAAGCCAGTTGAATACAAACTAGTTGAGGTATTAAAAATAATTCCTATGCCACTGTAAAAGTTTACCACTTAACACTTTTAATAAATGCTCTTTGTGAATGCTATGTCTGTGATTTCCAGCACTTCCATCAGTGGTTTAGCTTTCTTTAAAATTTAATGTATTACTTGAATATTTCATTTGTCTGAAATTATTATAGTGGCTTAAATCAGATTTTGGTATAGGTTGCCAAAATTTTAAATTGAATTTGAAATTAAAATTTAAACTCAATCTTAACAGGTGGTATGTATTCTGAAAACGCCCTGGCCCGAGTGGTGCTGTTCCTGCTGCCCAGGGCTCAGCTCTCCCAGCCTGCAGTGCAGCCTCAAGCTAAGGTGTGAGGGTCAGTGGAACCGGTATACGGCATTGCTGAGCACACAAAATAGTGCTTTCCTGAGTGCATTGCCTCTGTGTGTGGTTTTGGTCAGTTTGAAAGACCAGTTTTAACTTCTGAAGCTGTAAATAGTTTGATACTGGGTTGTACTCTGACCATCGTTACTTTTCAAAGACGAGAGAGAGGGTCGTGAATTATTTTTCCCTGCTTGTCTCTAGCAATCCATAAGCTACTCTATTGAAAGGGGAAATAGCGATGAGTGATTTTTCTGTAAATTGGTGTTGCGTTCCTGAGTTTTGAAGGTTTTCCTATGCTTGAAGGATCTCCCGTGTGACTTGATGCAGCCTTCCCCTCAAGGAGCTTTTGCGAGAAATGTGGCGTGTATCAGAGCACGTGCACCCTCTCTGACTCAGCCAGCTGTTTTAGGGCATCACTGAGATTTCTGGATTTCTCTCTTTCTCTCAGATCTGGTTGATATCAACCAATGTCTTTTAATCTCAACCTTAAAATTATATGATCCAAGATAAACTGTATCATGGCAAAAGCTGTTTGTTTTCTTAAGATTGTAATAGTCGGCACACATGCTAAAGATGCTACAGTGGGGTTCTGTTGTTGTGAAAACGCAGTGAAGAATTTCAATTAAGGAGTAACAAAAGATTTTTTTAATTTTTTTTTTTAAATAGAAATTTTTGGCAAAGATGAAAAAAATACTCGTTAAAAAGAACAAACAGAAATACTTCTGTGGTATTCCCTCTTCTTCTGTTCTCCTCCTCAGGCTGTGATTCCCCGGTGATGCAGTGGTACCGGGCTGCGCCGGAGCCGGATTTACAGCACTCCGGTTCTCTTTAGGTGCTATCATTTATTTTTGTTTTGTTCCAGTTGGTTAAAATAACAAGCAGTGAGGTTTAGAATTTATTGTGTGGTATCTGTAGGGTTTGTGTTTTAATCTTTCTTAATTCTAAACATGATTAATATTGATACCGTAAGTGTCTGTGCTCTGTGCCTTTACCAGAATTTGTAAGTTCACCATGGCTCAAGTCTGTTTTTTTGGCTCTCTCTGGACATGAATAACTCAGCTGCTTATCTCAGGCAGTGCCCGTACCTTTGCTTTGCGAGAGGTGTATTGGGAATGCTCCCACGCACCTCCAGGCTGTGAGTAGCCACAGTGAAGTTCGTCTGAATCTTGGTAATTTTATTCAGCTGATGGGGTAATAGCAAGGGCAGGACTGCAGCTATCTGTTGGAAGGCTTAGGAAACGTCTCTTCTTTAAACTTGATTTATATCATTGTTAATTCATAGTTAGCAGTGAGAAATGGTTAATTTAAAAAAGAAAAAAAACCAAAAAACCCACAGGAGGGTTTGGGTGGAGTGCCTCAAATATGACTGCTGTAATGACCTCACCAGGTCAAGTCTTCTGGTAACTAAGGATGAGCAGATAATTTGGATTTTCAGTAGTATCTTCCTGGTTTGTTAATCAAAAGAATTGCAAATATTGCCTTTAACATTTTGCAAATACATCTCTCTTTCTAAAATGTGTCACATGAGATACTTTTACGTAAAGAGTTACATGTGAAATCAAATTGCCATATTGGCAATTTTGTTACATACTAACAAAAGCAAAACGCTGAATCCCTAAGTTGCAGTTGCAAGCCACAAAGTAAAACCTGTATTTACATTTCCCATCATATATGTGCATATACTGAGTTTCATTACGCCATGTTGCTAGAATTCACCTCTGTTCCCTTATCTTACGGTTTATGGCTATATAGTGTGTGCTGGGACAGTGGAATTTTATGCAGTGATGAGAGGCTTTGTAGATCACTATCGTACATATATTACTAACACTTTATGCTATTGTTGCTTCTCTGGTGTGAAATATTTGCACTGCACTGTGGCTGGATGCCTTGATTCACACTCATCTTTGCTCCCTGAGGCCATGGGTGGTCTGTGGCTGGTCTGTGGAGCCAGTATCTTCAAAATTTGGTAATAGTGTTTGGCATGTGTCATATTGAGGACTGGCAATAGTCCAAGTCACTTAAGAATTTTGTAGTAAAGTCTTTACACACTGAAGTAATAAAAATTAACTCTTCATATGCAGGCTAAAATAAATGAATGTAGTTTCAGATTTATTTTTACTGCTTTACAGGAGGATACTATTAGGAACAAAAAGATAAAAGTAGTAATGTTTTCTGAATCATTGCATTAACAACTTGTTTAGTTAAAAATGCCACAAGGAAATTATCTTTACTTGACAAAAGAACAAATAGTGCTAATTGCTCTTAAATTTTGCTTGTTTAGTCTACAAATGTCACTAGCGAAATAGCATCCTTTTCATTTTTGTGGGAGAGTCAGTGTGCCTGTGGCCACACGTACAGTCGAAGAGGGTCAAATGAAACTTCTCTGAAAAGGTGTCGAAATCAGTCTAGTAGCAGTATTCCTGTGAGAATATGGTAAGTGGATTTATTTCTGGATGAAGTTGGTATAAAAAAAATTTTCTATGTGTTAAATGGGTCAGAAGTGCTAGTGTTTGAGACATTTTTGTAATTCCAAGATTTTGCTTGTTCCTTAGGCATAAGAATGATAAGACACAAGAAAAAGTCTGATAAATTATTGCATTTGTAATGTGAAAAAAAAAAGTATATATAGAACCTTGGTTTTATCTGATCTGGTAAACAGTCTCTTCTGAGGTGCGGCAGCTTGTAAACCTAGGTTATTACTTGTGGTCTGATGGAAGATACATCATTATTGGGCTGTCAAGTTCCATGCATTTATTACACAATGCTGTATAGGTTCTGTGTATCTATTAGATAGTGCTAAATACATCATATTGTTCCATTTTAAAATCCTGCTGCTGACTTTGAAAAGCATGCCAAAAAAGCATGCTTGAAAAGCACGCTTAAAAAAGGGAAGAAAAACCCTTGACTAGGTGTGACTAAAATAATATCTACAGTGTTCTGTTTGGAGATGAACCAGACCCCAATATTTGACATGTCTGACACTGAGGGGAAATACTTTTGCTAGGTGGAGTATTTTTGACAAACGTGTTTGATATTCCTCACCCGAGCATTTGTCGGTTGTTTCCTTGGTTAATGAGTGCATGTTAGCATGATCACAAAGGAAAGTAGCAAAATGTACAGGCCTCCAATTTGTTCTTCATCAATAAAAAGAACTAAATATCTGTATATTCAAAATGAAAATAGAGGCATAGCTTTTTTTTGTTTAAATTTTTTAAAATTTATAGACATTCATCACTTTTTTTTTTCTTTTTTAAAAATGAAAACCGGGCTAGTCTGTGGATGCTTTAGTAAATCTATATCAGAGCAGCAAAAAACATGCAAGGAGCAAGTAATTTCAGTGATGATGGCTATCTAGCAGATCTTAAAATTAATGCATGGGTAAATTTTCTCTCTTTCACAAGTTGGAAGATTAAAGAAGGGTTTTTTTCCCAAAGACCAAGACTAGAGGACTTGAGTCTTTTTTTATTTTCTGAGTCTAGTAGATCCCATTGATAAATACAAGTTGATTTAAAAAAAAAAAAAAAAAAAAGCCCCAAACCCACCTTTTTCATGAAGTCCTGACAGTAGTTGCAGAGAATTCTGCAGGCAACTGCAGAGGCAGAATTCTGAAAATGAAATTTCCAAATGGTGAAATCCTGTCTTGAGCCTATTCTAGTTTGAACAGCGAGATTTGCAGGATGAGCATCTCAGCCAATTTCAGATTCCTGGTGTGAAACAATCAAGATAAGAATCAAAAAGTAAAGAAAGGGAGAAGCCGTGTTAGATCAAATGCTATACACTAGATGTCTCCTTAGGCAGAATTACTCCTTCCAGAGTCCTTGCTACTCTTGCTTAAAATAACAGGAGCCCCATAGCATAGGCTGGTTCTCATAACTAAATATTCTTCAGCTGCATGGTTTTGTTTTGGGGAAGTTTTTCTGGGTTATCTTCAGTAGATTTATCTAAAATGTAGATCTTTTCTTGCCCTTGACTATTGCTCCTGTTAAATTGCTGTGTGTCTTCTCCTGGCTGGAGATGTTACTTACCTGTGCCTGAGACCTGATCCATTAACAGCTTTCCAAATTATCAGGTAGACTTTCACTGAGATTAAAAAGACATTTAATGCAGAAGGTAGTAACTAGTTCAATTTTTGTATTGATTTTGAAAATGATAAATAACATGCTTGACAAAACTCATTTTTACTGGGATACTTTTGAAAATGGTGAATTTAGTGTCAGTTCTTCAGAATAGCTTAAGAAAGCTTAAATTCAAGTCATTCTTGATAGCATTGACATATCCTTTACAGTTACTATTAGGACATACCCATTACAGAGAAAACAAGATGCTATTAACCCTGTTTACAGGGAGCTCTGCTGAAGAACAGAAGAGAAAATAAGAGTGGAAAGGTGAGACACTGAGAAGAGTATTAGCCAGATTACTGTGGAGATAAGACTTAGAAGTTAATAGCTTCCTGAATTAAAACCTAATATGTAAGAAACTGAGTTCTTTTGTAGGTGTGAGTTTATGCTGATGAGCACATATTGACCGATTCTCTTTCAAAAATAGTCTTGAAATTTAATGGCATTATTTTAACATTTACCATGTTAGATGCTCAATTCCCCATTTCATAGAGGTTCCTTTTCTCTTACAGGAATGTCAAGTTAAGCTAGTAAGAAGCAGATATATAAAACTGTAAAGACAGACACAAGCTATTCTTTTTCTGAGCAGGGAGCCTGTAAAACTGCTTACCAGAAAAGGTAGATGCTAAATGTTTATGGGACTGAAAATGTTAATGGAAGATAATTCCCTTGAGGGAATACAGAGAAGCCAAACAAATTGTGCTTTGAAAAGTCATCTGAGTTGAAAATAGCCAGAGGCTAGGAGGTTATTTAGGGGACTAGATCACGTTGGTGCTGTTTTCACTCTTCCTTTAGGCATCTGCCATTGGGTCACTGCTGGAGAGAGGGTAATGGGCCGGAGAGCCCTTTGGCCTGATCCGGTATGGCCAGTCTTTGGGTCTCATTCAGGTCTCATGGAGTTTTGTTCAGATAAAATCTTTTGTCTTGTATAAAGGAAAATACAAAGTGCTGGGGAACTAACATTAGCAAGTTTTTTCACTTTTTTAAACTGTTTGCAAAGCAGCATAATAGGTTATCCAATCACACTTCCACTTGTTTATAGGATAAACACCTGCTATGTGTTGCTCTGTACATGTTATACCTTAGTTCAAAGGGGCTATAAATTGAGCTATACAGCTGCAATGACTATAGGAAATTCAACAGAAAACATTTCCAATGAAACAAAAATACTGACTTCATTCATTTTGGCAAAAAATTAAGTTTGCTTAGGTTTTTTTTGCACCCATTTGCAATAAGGAAAAACATTTTCCTACAGTAGGAGAGCCCGAAGTGGTTGAAATGTTAATTAATGTAATGTACAGCATTTTTAGGAAAAGCTTTTTTTTTTATTTCAGAATAGACCACCTAGGGCAGGAGGTACATAGTTTAATATTTTAACTGTATACATGTAGATAAGCCTTACTTTACTTAAGACAGACATGAATAAGGGCACTGTTAGGTTGTTATCAATTAATCATAGCCTAGTGATGGTCTTTATGTGAGACATCTCTACTGTGGCTTCATTTCCTGATGCTCGTCAAATCCTTTGAATATGCTGTCATTGATGAATCAAATGTATTTGTTTTCCTTGATCATGCTTAGGTCCTGTTGTTAAAAAAAAAAAAGGTGAATAACAAGTGGCATGATTAGATTAGTCTAATGCTGCTGTTGATTAATGACTTTAATCCATTTATTTAATAAAGGCTATTCTCCTTGACCATACTGCTGCAGTAAATATTTTGCTATGTTTATCTGTACTGTAGGCAGCTTATTCTTTGGAACAGGTTTTGGTGTCTCTTACTCCGTGTATAAGTCTAATATCGATGCAAGTATTTCCCTATTCAATCAGTGTGACAGACAAACGTAGTTTCTCAGCTCTGGTATCTAAATGGTTTGAAAAGACAACAGAATAATGTATATATATATAAAATACAGTTAGTGTCTGTGTTATTTCTGATATGACTCACATTACTTAGTACATCATTCCGTGTTTGCTGTGAGATTTTTGTGCTGGGATCCCTATCATTGTCCAAGGCACCAGCCATCCCTTGGAAACAGAGGTGTATTTTGATGACGGAGCTGTAGGGCAGTGCTGTTCCCGCATTTCTTCCCTTTCAGGGCTGTGTTGCCTCTTCCTCTCCTGAGCCAGTGCTATCCTCTTCTGACCCTGCAGCGGGATGCTTCAGGAGCTGAGTGGTAGAAATTATTATTTTCCATTTTTTTAGGGGAAAGCAAGTGGCGAGAGCACTCAACTGGGAGTGGGTAGATGGGGGGTACCAAGGTCTCCCCGTAGAATAGCAGGTAGGTTTTGGCTAGGATGTGGCTTGAGAATAAAACTTAACCAAAACCTTCAGGTGAGTTACAGGCTCTGAGCTCTGATGGACAGCTGATTTGGGAACGAGTGTGCTGTCCCCTCTGCCCTCCAAGTTTTTAGCCCCCGCTGCAGGGATGACTTACCTGCTCGTGGAGTAGGAAAGCTTGCCATGGTAATGAGAGGCACAGTCTTTTTTCCTATACCCTAGTCTGCAATTTGTCACAGTTCAGTAGCTGCTGTGTTAGAATAAGTTGTTCTTTTAGCAGGGATGGCTGGACAACCAGTGCATGAACAGCGGCAGCCCTCTCCGGGTAGGTTTTAACTCCTTGTGAGTCAGAGCCCTCATATAACGCTGTAAAATTACCCCATTAAGAGAAACGATGGGAGCATGGAAAGGGCAGAGGCAGGAGGATTTGTAGGAAAGATGATATTGTCTACTGGTGGTAGGATGTAGAGATTTGAAAAAGGGAAAAATTCCTTGTATGTTGCTTGGTCTTGGGCAGCTTGAACTGCTGCTTAATCACAGGGTTTACCTGTGCAGAAAGAGCTTAATCTGTAGCTTATTTGTGTGAAAATATGACCAAGTCACAGAATTTTGTAGAAAGGTGGTGCTACTGCATGAGTACATCATGCGCCAAATGTCACTCAGTTTTGAAAAATCTCTGGGGAAATGAGAGGGGACTGTAAGCAGAAGTGCAGCAGCTTTTGATGAGCAGTGTTTTCGGAAAAAAATATTTAATTATTCCTTGCTATGCTTAATGGATGATTTCAGGGCAGTCAGTATTATGTCTCTTGGCAGCGTGAGAGGCTTACGTTTTTCTCTGGCTTTGCACAAAATAATAATAGTAATAATAATTTTAGGAAGAATCTGGAACGTGTTATAAACACCTTATTTTAGGGGAGCTGCATCCCAGGAACATCTGGAGTATATGAGCTCAAGCTCCACCACAAACTTTACTTTTGACCTCCAGTATGACTAAGTTTTCAGAAAAATGTTTTCATACCTATGGATTTTTAAGTGCTTTTGAGTATTAAAAGTAACTCATAATTTTGAGGGTTGTATTAAAAGAATTCTTGGATCCCAGTTCTTCAGACTGTGCTGTTACTTTTACATGCCCAATATCACAAGTAAGGTGGATTTTTAGAAAATTTTGGTACACATCTGTTTTTAAACCTGATACTTTGCTGCGAGGGCAAATACCGTGCAAAGTGCTCGTGCAGAAGGCAGATGGAAG
This sequence comes from Haliaeetus albicilla, assembly GCF_947461875.1. Taxonomy (NCBI): domain Eukaryota; kingdom Metazoa; phylum Chordata; class Aves; order Accipitriformes; family Accipitridae; genus Haliaeetus; species Haliaeetus albicilla. The sequence goes on from NC_091491.1 coordinate 36,139,077, forward strand.
GCAACCAGCCTTCCAAATGTGTTTTCAGATAGGAAGAGAGCCACAACTTCAACAACACTGGGTGTACGTGATGTTCAGGGTCAGTGGCCACAGCAGGACTTCTTGAGCCTGTTGACGTCAAACTGTCTGCAAACGCCGTGTCTTGCAGCAGAACCCAAGTCCCGCTGCATTGTCTAAATGTCCTCTGCAGCTCATTAGCTTGGCTCGACAAAAATGTAGATCGAACTTTTACTCTGGAAGAATGCCCCATTTGACTTCTGGTTGCCCAAAAAAGTAAGGGTGATAGTGGTACCGATATTGAGAGAAACACAGGCAGGGCTTGAATGGTGGTTACATTCATTAGGGTTGAAAATAACACAATATTGTCATGTCCTCTTGTTACTTTTGGAGATTTCCTTATTTAAATGTTTTGAGCCCAGTTCCAAACGTGATGTCTACTTAGAACATGTATCCCACCTCCCAAAGCATGGCACATCTGAGACAGAATATTAATGAATTCAATAAATTAAGCTCCTTAAGAAACATGTACAGTTGTGCTTTTGCCCCACTGTAATTATTTCCGATGCTTGCCATAATCTAGATACAAGACCACCATTAATCCCAAAGCAGAGGAATATTTTGTTCCAAATATTTTAAGAACGCAGACAAGGCAGGCGCTGTTAGCAGGGAAAGGGAAAAAGGTATTTTTCCTAGGGAAGCAGTTTGAGCTTTGTTCCATATCCCCAAACTGGAGACCAATTTAAAAGTCCTGGTAACCTTGCAACTATCAGTTCCCTACAAACACATTGCTATGTTGACAAAAGCAGGTGCCTGCCTCCGTTCAGCTGTGAAGGCTCATTGAGTTAACGGGCTCTGCATGGTGAAGGGAAGGGTTGTCGCTGAGCAGCATGGCTGAGTCGATTTGGCAAGCTGGAGCAGGCTGAATTAGTATCATGGGAAATATGGCTCTTCCTACTTTGAGGAAAGGGAATGGAAAAAAAATATTCTTTTTTTTTTTTTAAAGTGGTATATTTTGTTTGTGTCTTGATGCAGTTTTTAGTGTGTATTTGAAATCTATAGTAAACTTAATGAGAATAACAGTGGCCCCTAAATGCTACATGTCAGATTTTTATTTTTTTTTTACACAAGGAAAATTTTTTTCTCTTTCCAATTTGAGGTGAGTCTGCTGAGAGCACACAGTTTGACAGGCTGTTATTCTCAGTCTTTTCTCTGATTAATCTTGCAGTGAGGAATTTAAATTTAAAACTCAGTTCTAGAATAAACCCACAAAAAATTACTTATCAATATGCTACTATTATTAGCAGTATGTCACTAGTCATCATGTCCACTATTTTCAGAAAACAAACAAGCACCACAAATTAGAAACTACATTGAATTTACATAGGTGGGCCCCCATCCTAGATGTAGCAGTCTGTGAAAGTGGGATTTTGTGACTACTCTGGAGGCCAATAGTCCCTTCACATAACACTCAGTGCCTTGAGTAATAACTGTTTATACTCTTTCCCGGTCTAGACTGGATTTAACTTCATTCTCTAGGATCTTTTAACTTCCAGTTTATGTGAATTGGGTTACTTACTAATGAATTTCATTTAAATGCCTTGCAAGTGAAATCATGCTGCAGCACGGCTTGCCTTCCCTCCTTCCCCAGTGCTACCAACTGATTGGTATTGACAAGATTACTCCGGTGCGTTATGTATTTTTAATAGAGCTGGCTAAGATGGTTTCCTCTCCAGTAATTTAGCTTCCTTTCCTTTCAGTGGGCTATAAGCTATTTTCTGCGATTGCCTCAATTTTTTACTTTTATAGAAATTGGTGTTTAAACTTGTACATAGCTGCTGCAATAATCTTTTGCTCTGGTCTGACTTTTCCTATCTTTCTCATTGCACAGTGAAACCTGTTTCTGTGCTCTTCTGAAAAGTGGTTCCTGTATCCAGATGATCTTTTCTCCAGAACAGTGTTGTCTGCTTACCCAGTTCTTATTCTTTATCCCCTCAGATATCCCAGTTTGTTTTAATAGTTGGGTCATATACGTCCATACACATACAGAAGCTTGTTATATGAAGGAGTATTTCTAAGTGTGGAAAGTTGTGCAACTTTTGTGTGATATGAATATGTAAGTTAAGCATTTCTTCTTTGAAACATCCAGAAAGTTAGCTTGTGTCAGGTTTTTCCATATTTCTGAAGTAATGAAGGCCTAAAGACAGAACAAAGATCAGGAAATAAAAATTTTTCAACTGACAGAGAAAAGCCATTTCAGATAGAGTTGAGGAATGTAGGTGGATATGTCTCTGGGCAGGTCTCGGATACTTTGAGTGTTCCCTATTGAGGCTTCTTGTAAAATACCCTCGATGATTTCCCCCCCCCTCCATCTGAGCATATTCCCAGTGCTGTGCCACTGTATGCTCCCAGAGTGGGGTATTGGAGCAGTCTGCGTGTGTTATTTTGTCGCTAGGAACCCTACTGCGACCAACTAGTTGCAGGTGATGACAGTTTTTAATGCTGTCTTGTGAGTGGTGCTGATTTTTTTTTAAAATTTTTTTTTTGCCCGCTCATATGTATTTGTTTCTCTTGAATTTTTTGAGTTGGTATTTGTCTCAGTTCAGCTTCTGTGTTAGATCTGAAAAGCAGATGTTATTGTAGAAGTGCTGAATTGTTTAAAAAAGATTGCCATACATCGCTGTGGAGCTGTGATTAAAAGAAATAATTTTGATTTTCTCTGTTTATGTTCCAAGCACGGCAGTGGTAGAATCACCGCTAGTTTTGTATATGCCTATTAATCAAATGAAAGGAAGGATTCAATGGAGTGATTAGTTTTCAATTTAGGCTTTGTCTGATGCTTTTTGCAGCCTAGTTACTGAGGGGAATATCCAGGATTTAGTTATTTTTAATTCTATTTTGATTAGGACGCTCTTTCCAGATACTGAATCCAGATAAAAGCAGAATACTCGAGGAGAATTTAGAAGAAAAGATACTGTGTCCTTAGAAGGCTTTTGTAATTCACAAAGCACAACATCTAATGACTAAATTTTGTTGTCAGAGCTCAAATAGCACCAAAATCTCAGAAAGTAGTATAAACAGTGTGATCCTAAGAGGATTAGAAGAAAAACATGAGCGCACAAGTTCACATGAGGAACAGAAGCAATTCAAAGCTCACGCAGAAAACATTGTTTTAGCCATAGCATGAACCCAGTGTAATGGATGGGTAGGAGAAAAGAGCATAAATGATGGCGTTTCTAGAAGAAAATGGTTAAGCGTTTTTGCAAATAGCTTTTAGAGAGATCCTTGCTTTGAACTGATTATGTTTGGAAACAGGTAAAGAATAACATTAGTGTACCTCTGTGCTATGTGTTTATAACCAGATTTGTCACTGTGCGGTGCCACGGTTGTTTTCATCTGTGGTTTCGTCTTTGTACCACGCAATTATTACTTGGTTGATAACAGCAGCCCAATCCATGCTAGCAGCATGGATCGGTATTTACTTTTTTGGTAGCTGGTTTGGCGTGTTAGTTTTGGCCCTGCAGATGGGAGCTGCCTGTCTCGTGCAACCTGTTGCCTGGACCTTTTTTGCCACCTCTGCATGCAAGCAGGTCTCGAGTTTATGGCTTCAGGGCTTGCTGCCGCTCTGTGTGCCGCAGCGGGATGCTCTTCCCGAGGAGATGTTGGACACTGTACTGAGCATTTTGGCCTGATGTCATGGGGGGACACGGGCATCAGGTGTGTCATTCTTGTGCAGAAAAGCTGGTGAGCGCTGGCTGGGAGCAGCTCAGTACACACGCAGCAAAATCTTCTTTTTAAGTTGAGGGCAGCAGTGTTCAGTCGATGCTGAAGGCATTAGTCATCAGTCAGTGGTCAACCCTCCAGCCCCTCCAAGATGAAGGATCCAAACTCACAAGCTACTGTGCATTCCCCAGGTGTGCTTTATCAACTTCAAGGGCATCTGGTGGATTATTTTTAAGTGTCACGTAGTGTAGCTGTTACTACACCTGGTCACCTGTTTAAATCACGGTAACAGGTTGGTATATAAAGGCGAGAGATAGTCTAAAATCAATAAATTATAGCTGTCACCTGCATTGTTTCAAGGTACATGCCAAAATGACAAAGTCCAATAGGATAAATTTGGAACGAAAAAAGCTGCTGCTGAGGCATTTGTACTCAGTACTTGTATTCTGAAGAAGGACATCGCAGAGTTTCTGAATGTTTACGTGTCATTTCAAGTGCCCTTATTTAAAACTGGAGCCTACAACCAATTAACATGAGTGAGGAATGAAGCAGAGTCAGTGAACCCTTTCTTTTCTCATTCTCTGCTCTCTTGAGTCTTTGCTTCCAGCTTCTTTCCATGTCACTGCCCTGTTCAGATACAAAGCGAAGGACAAGAAGCCTCTTCCACAGATCAGACGGAAAGGTTTCCTTCTCTGGCTTTGACGATAAGTACTGCACTCAGAAGATTGCACAAGGGCAAAGAGGTGTTGGAAGGAGACAGTTTGGGCAGTGTATACTGAAGAAAGCCTTTTTTCATTGAAGAAAATGGTTTATGTTTGTGCAATCATCCTTTTATTTATGTTTGCCATGTTCCTTCCCAAGTGAAATAACCCAAACCACGCGGCACACTCGGAACGGGGCAGCAGAGCCCTCCTCTGCCTTTCTCTGCACACAGCTTTCATAATGATTTAGGCTGTTCTTAAAAAAATATTGGTCAGTTGGTGTTTTGTTCTGTTTTTAAGGAAAACTCTGGTTATTAGCAAGTAGGGTTTTTTTTATGGGGTCTGCCGAACGAGGTGATAAAGCTTTCTCTTCTCTGCTGGTCTGCAGCTCTGGGTGTGGAAAAAACCACCTTTCCGAGGAGCTCCGCGTAGGAAACTGTGCCACTTGAGGAGTGGAGTTTTCCTCAGCCTATTTACATAATTTCTGCAGCACCAGTACAACTAAGCAAGGAAACAAGACCATGTTTGCAAATTCTTTCAATTGCCAGCATTCCTGCATTCTTCAACATCCTCTGCAGCGCCTCTCCTCTTGCTTGCACTTGCCTTGGTGGTGCGGTGAGATCTTCTAAGAATACAATAAGCCCAACTGCTGCAGCTCTTTTTTTTTTGGCTGGGTCCAAAATGGCTTTATAATAAACCGTTTCCTACTGGCTGAGCTTGAAAATTGCATGCAAGAACTCTGTGTTGATTATGAGCCCCAAAACCGTAGTTATTCTTTACTCATAGTAGAAGTTTTTGAGCACAGTTTACAGATGCTTTGTAAATAGTTTAATCTAAAAATAGTCTGATAATTCTTCATTAGTCACCCATGTCCATCTGTCCCCCTTCTTGCTCTTTGAGTGGGCGATTAGATTATTTACTAAAGAGAAGTAGTCTGGCGAGTATTTGCATGGAGAGCAACCACTCAGAAATATTAGTGTGAATAAAAATTGTTTGTCATTACTGAATAAAAGTGGATGTTACAGTGGCTGGAGTTAGCATGTATTTGGACATCAGAATGTGTTTGCTTAACTACTTTATTGTTAGATGCATAAATTATTATTGATATGTAAAGAAAATTACTAAAATGTAGGAGAAAATGGATTTTTTTTTTTTTTGCTTATGTTTTTGTTCAGCTTTTGAAGATGGGAAAGATTTCTCTTGAATAGTGCACTAGGAAGACTTCTATTATGTACATGTTGTCAAATGTCGCCAGCAACTAGTATGAGCTGTTTTTTTTAATTACTGAAGTCACTGCAGGAGCTGGTAACTATCTGGATGCGTAGGCACACCTGTGTACATAAAAGGAGTTTCTTAGTGCAATATGTGTTAGGAAAACGGATTTTATTTTTTTTATTTTTTTTTTTTTTTACTGCCTCATAGTGGATGTAACTATTTTGGAAGTCAAACCACTGGAATGTTGATTTTTGTTTGGGGCTTTTCAGAGTGTTTAGGAGTTGGCAGCTAAGGTTTATTTCCGGAAGAAATTTGGCATGGGCAGAAGATACTGTAAGCTGCCTACTTTTCCTAGTTAGCTTCCCAAAGCTTTTTCTGGAGAGCTAAGGCAAAATCCAGACATCAGGATTTTTATACACGGGTTGTTTTGTTTGTGTGTGCTCCTGCTGAATGGGTGCGACTGTCTAGAGGTCTGATGGTACAAGTATTCATTCAACAGGCTTATTTGTTCAAAGGTCTGTGTTTCAGGCTCCCCACGGGAGCAGTTCGTGTGATGTGGGTAGTGACAGGATATATGCAAAACCCCAGCTCTGCCTGCTCTTCTGTGCCTGATCGCTGCTGCTTTAGGCTGTATACAAATTCAGTGGTAATCCCTCAGCTCCATGAACAGAGCAGGCTGCGAGAGCTACGAAGGCCCATACTGGATAACGTTTTATTGTGTTAACACCACCGTTTTCAAAAGAATAAATATTAATGTTTCCTATTTTGTCTCCTTCCTTGTCAGCATCACCTTTCTGTGGCAAGAGGCACCCGAAAGGAAAACTTCTGCATATCAATGCACTGCCAATGGTAAGTACCTTTTTAACTGACTGAAGGTGGCGTGGTTCCTTCCTGCAGATACGCTGTAAACTGTCTTGTATTGGAGATAGTATTTTTAGAATACCTACTTTTTAGTACACAAGTGGATTATTTTAATTTTTTAAGAAACATGTAGCCCATTATTCTGTTTGATAAAAATACTAAAATTGTATCTAGATTTTGTCATGTGGAAGGTGGGTTAGCATGTTAATTTTGAAGCAAGAAGTGTGACTTGACAATAACACAGCTCATCCTGTTGGTAACTGGTTTTGCTTCCTCTTTTGGCCAAGAGCCTGTTTGGGGCAAGCTGTAGCCCAGCTGAGTGCTCTGTTGCCCCCACTTGGGTGCTCTCTGTAGTTTGTTTCAGTACTAACGGCTTCTCCTCTAAAAAACCTGCGCAGTGCCAGGCGTATTTTGCTTCGGCACGTTTGATGGCATAAGACTAGTGAAGCTAAAAAATCTTAGCTTCCTTAGAAAGGGGCTTGGCTGATGCAATCTTCTTATTCCGTCTCTGGAATATTACTCAATGTTATAGACCGTTGGAGGTTCATGTTTGCAGACTGTCCTTATGGTTTACTTATGCTTCCTGATAGTTGTGTAGATGGAAGGCAGAGGTGAGGTCTGAAGAGAAGGATTGGAACTTACTGCTTCAGCTTTGATCAAATAATCTTTTTTTCAGCAGTTTTGGTATCTTGTGTTGTCACAGTTGAGGTATACGAGAATGGTAATTGCGGCATTAGCCTTAAGAAATAAATTCATAAAGTGCCAGCCTGAGTTTTGTATTTCAAGCATCTCTAAATCATTGTGCTCAGTACGGAAGTTAAAGGGATAGTATTTCTAACCACTAGCTTTGAAAACTCAATTTGGGATATGAGAGCTGAGCTGGGTTCCTTTGGTTTGCGTGTGGGCATGGATCTAAAGAATATGTAAATAAATTATAGCCTTACTTACACCTTTGCAACTCCACCGTCTTTGCCCCGTGAGCGAGATGACACTCCAAGAGAGTTTGCTTAGTTGTAATTGCTTTACTTTGAAGCGTAGTAAGTGATTCTGTTGACTCTTGAAGACAACATCATGGAGTGAAATGTAATGCAGCATAAGTAAAGCAAATATAACTCTGAAATCAGAAGATCTGCACCAAGTTGTGTATGTCATTTAATAGCCTGATGTTTAGGCTCAGAGTTCGTATGTGTGAAGTTTATCTTGATTTGGGATGAAGTTCAGCTGGTGGGAATGGATTTTTTGAGTGCGAAGGCATCATTTTTACCTGGTCACTTAGCCTGGTCTTTTAACTTTCCAAAGCTGAAACTAGAAGTGCTCTCAGCCTTTTCTATTATTGCTAAATTTTCATTGTTGTTGTTGACCTTTTTCCAACAAAAACCTACTCCGATTTCTTTTTATTTTGTATTAGTTGAGCATGTTTGTAGTTACGATTTAAAATACAGGTCTGTGTTACTGCTTCTCTTAAAAACATGACTCATTCCATATTAACCTAGTCCTTATACTTCATAAAATTTTAAAATACTGAGAGACTGTACTTGAAATGTTACTGCATTTTGTCCTAATTTTCCCCCTACAAATTATATTAGAAATTCAGAATTGCACAGTCTCAAGGGCATGCTAGTTGTTACAGTGATCATAAAACATACTCAACTGTTACTTCTGGTGAAGTGAAATACTCCCCACCTCTTTTCTTTAAGGGCTGCTTTTGTGCTATAAGTTGTTATATTTTATTATTCTAGAGATTTCTAAACAATTACTCATCTCTTAATTAACTTTGAAACAGTTTGAACGTGGATTTAAGAGACAAGCTAGTCACATTCTTCATCATCCCAAAAGTAATCATAACTTAATCTGGTTTATAGTAAAAAAGACTTTTATGGGTTTTTATTATGTTGTTTTTCTCGCTGGTGTTTGTAGGCAAAGTATGGGCCAGAGGTTGACCTGAAGAAAGCAGTTTGTATTCTTCTCCCAAACAGGACTTGGGTTAACTTGGCCACCCATGTTCAATACATATATTTGAATCAGAAATTAATTTCTGATTCCCTTGAGAAATGATACTAGCATTTTTGATCATTTTTTAATCATGACTGTCAGTTCCATTTCTTAGTACTAAAAAAAAAATAGGAAAACACAGAAGTTACACATCCTCTTGTGTTTTTTCTTTACTTTTCTATTTTAAAGGCAATGAAAAGATGCTTTTTTTTTTTTTTTGCATCATATATGATATGTTAACCGACAACTAAATAGGGTAAAATATCAGTTACTCCTTAAAAATATATCGTAATTTTTGGTGATTTTTTTAAAAAATAAAATATTTATACTGTGGTATAGCCTCCTAAAAGAGAGCATGACTGTGTTAAGTTGGTGTAAGTTCTCCTTCCCATTCTTCCAGTCAACTGTAATGTTCCTCACAGTCTCAAACGAAAGATGCAAAGGCTTAACAAAAAGGGCCTGTTAAGTGAAGGAAAATTAGCGTATAATGCTACTTTTTCTAGGATTTCAAAGGTTCATTTAGAGGCCCATAACTGGGTACTTAATCCACAGTCACAAGGATTAATGAACGTGTTGAAAATAAAAATCGAAAGTCCTGGACCTTTGGCCTAAGCAAAAGATCACATTAGGATTTCCGCAAAGGCTTTAGCAAATTAATTTTTTTTTTTATGTGATGGAGCAGGTAGCTCAACTGAGAGGGATTTTCCATCGTACCTTGCAAGGCTTCTCCTGCAAGTTTTAGAAGCAAAACAGTTTGCCTTTGTCTTCTACAAGTCATTGAAGCAGGCCTGTGTGTGTGTGTGCAGAAATATGTGTGACTATATATGGGTGTGCTTGTGTGTGCATGTATCTATCTACATATGTATGTATATCTACATATATAAAAAGGAATGTGCAAAACCCAGAAACTTAGAGAAAGCTGGGAAGTATCTGTTTGTGGCTATCGTACAGCAGCTTGCTGCGATGGATTTAATTTTGCGGGATGTAACCAAAAAGGGCTATGGAAGAGGCAGCATGGTGGCCTTCTGAGAGGCATCCTGAAAAACGCTCTGCCTGGGTTCTTGGCTCCATCTCTTACTGCGTGGTTAGTCTGACAAAGATCAACAGACTGATCAGTTAAAAAGGTCTCCTGAAGAAGAGAATCGAGGAGATTACCATTTATTACAAGCTGACACAGGCAAAGTCTGAGGATAGGCAGTGAGCACAGTTACTTAGTCTCCAGGAAAGCGGGCTCGTCAACAGTTAAGTCATGTCCTCATAGTCTCCTGAGGGGAATACAAAGTAGGTGTTTTAAATCCATTCTTTTTAATGCTGTCTACTTTTAGGTGAATATCTCATACTGTGTTTTGAAGGTATAATGCACCCTTCTTGTGTTACGTCAAGTATTCTTACATGTAAGAGACTTTTTCTAGGAGAACAACTCTGCAGGCGCCAAGTCTCTTGGGCCGGGAAATTCCATGGGTGCAACACTTCAACGTGATTATCTATGGAGCGGATTTAGCCCAGAAATGGCAGGAGTGTTTGGAGGAGCTGGGGAGGTTGAAGAAGTCGCTCCAAAGAAAAAGGCATTCAGTGAAGAGATTGGAATATGTCTGCAAAAACTTCCCCAAGACTGCAGGAAGACTTTTTCTTTGAACCCCTTTGTGGTGCTTTCTGTAGTGTCGTTGTGTGACCTTACCATTCCTTAGAAGACAGCTGAAGGAATAAATGAATGTAACTATTAGCCTGTGGTTCCACAACAGCTAAACCCATCTAAATGCTGATCTATCTGCCAGGTTAATCTTCTGCCAGTCCGTTATGTTAAAATGGTTTCATGCAGAGGAAGACAAGCAAGGGAGAGGGCAAGAGGCTGCACTCGGAACTGGAGGAGTTGGGTTTGGTGTGGAAGCCCTGGCTCTGCCGGCGCCTGCCGAGGGCAGGAGGAGGTCTGTGCCGTTAGCTCCAGGGTTTGCACGGGAATTGCAAAATTGACTTTGTTTCAACAGGAGTTGAATGTCATATCACAACTATAAGTATATACGAAATAGTATCTGCGGGTGGGCAGACCTTTGAAAGATGGTAAAGGTGAAGGTTGGTTTTCATTATACTGAGAACAGGGACCCCTGCTTTCAAGAGTTTATGAAACTTGACAGCACTTAAGATGTTGGTCGCAAAAGACATGAATAGTTGCTTCAAAATAAATAACCCTGCAAGACTAAGGCGCTTATTCTTCAGATACTTACGTATGTCCATACCTGTAACTTCAAGTGTAGGAATAGTTCTTTTGAGATATAGATAAGAAGTACTCACATGCATAAAGCTAACCAAGCTTGAAAGCACTTTCAACAGCAGGGCCTAAAAGTGCTCATGAAATTTATTGTTAAGGCTGTTGGTTGTACGGTTTATGGAGTACAGCTTTAAAACAGAAAAAAAATATATATTTCTAGCAGCTTCTATAGTAGTCTAAGTGACAACATGAAATTTTGGACTGTTTTGCTCCTTCTGAGATCAATGGATGCTATTATCAATGAAGGAAAGTGAAGTGCAATGTATTTTTGTCTGATAATTGGTTACGGCTGAACAATTATATTTCAGAGCGTTCATCCATAAGTTCTATTTCTTGGATCAGCATGAATTAGCTGATCTAGAGGTATAGATGTTGAAGAGGAAGTGCTAATAATGTGATACAGAAGAAAAATTGTGTGGTGTGCTAGGGTGCATACTGTGATAAGCATTAAAAATTGTATGTACTACTGCATTCTGATCCATTTTTGGAAAGGTTTTTTAATTTTCTATTTTTTTTTACAGAAAGCAAGCTAAACACACTAGTCAGATCCTTTTCTGATTCAGAGGGAAAACACTCCTTGCCTCCTTTTTCTATCATTAAAGTTCACTATTGAGTGAATCAACTGAAAGGGAAACTACTGTCCTTAAAAATTTTAAGAAGTGGTGGCTCTATTTTGAAGTAGCATTTGTCAGAGAACTTTCTCTGCTGATTCTCTAAGCATTTTACAGTTCCGAAATAAGCTTTGACTAAGAATTCTCGGCAGAATCGTAAATATGTAATTATCTAAGCAGCTGGGATATTTAGCCCCTGGCAGGTGCCCAGTGCAGTGCAATCACAAGAGCAAAGGGAACTGGGCCAGTATCTCAAACTAGGGGAACGTCCTCCAAAACAGGATGGGGGCCATTGCTGTTCCTTGCCTATTGCCGTTCCTAGGTTATAAATCTTAAAGGTACCTGAAAAGAGGCTGTTTCTGCCGCAATGGGTTGTCTTATGTTTCAGCTTTTTTACTCTTTTTTTTTCCTTGATGCCTCCCTCCTCCTTCACCTCCCCTGCCTTGGGGTTTTTTTTCTGTCTTTATACTGGTTTTGGTTCAATGGTTAATAGCAGCAGTAGTAGTATAGCTAGCATTACATTATATCTTACTTGATCAGCATGCCATCTGCTTTAGAGGAGAGGGAGATTTTATGTTTCTGCTGTGGGTTCACTGCCATATGCCTGTGGTGAGGTCACGTAACCTGAAATGACCCTTTTCCCGCTCTATTATATGAAAGAATTAGAAATACAGTGTTAAATGTTCTTGACAGTGACTAAGTTTGTTGCGTATTTAAAAAATTAAACTGGATATTAGGTGTACGTGAAGTAGGATATTGTAGAGAAGACCCAAGGACAGGCTCTTTTGTGTCCGAGCATGAGTGTTACCATCTGGAGAAGAGCGGGGCTTATTTCACAGAAGACCATGTTGATGTGTTGCATGTATCATCAGGTCTTGATCCTGGTTTCCTTCTTGTCAACAGAAAGTTGATATTAGTTCAAGTCAACAACAGTAAAAGCTGTCCTTAGTTTCAGTGGTGTTGATGCTGGGAGATAATGAGTGTTGCTGCAGAACAACAGGAGGTCTGTAGGCTGGAGGGAATGATACTGAATATACTGATTTTTATGTACTTCGGAGAAACTGAGACCAAAGACCAGGGACCCTGCATCTGTGTGGCCGTCAACATAGATGCAAGATCTAGAAGCCTGTACTTATATGCCAAGTCTCTAGTTCACCATATGAATAGAAATAAAGATCATAGTGCACTACGTTAGTGCACTCATATTTGTAAATGAAGGTCACGTGTGTGTGGTGTTCTTACTGTGGTTTAATGAACAGATATAAAAAAAACTATGCAAGACAAGGGATCTGAATCCTCCTGGGGTTGATATTGGGCATATGTATGTAGGATCAACGTACATGAATTTAATATTCATACAGATGCAGGGTATTGATGTCAAATGTGAGCCATTGTTGGAATACTTGTCCTCAATAATGATATTAATGAAATCTTCCCCTTTCATTTCTTTTGGCTGTAGGTGGACCATGTTTTATTATGGTCAATGTGTGTTTTAAAAATGTTTTATCATGCGTTTGACATCTTGTTAAAAAAAAAACAAAACAAACCAAACATAAACCCAGTAGCGTAAATTTAAGTTCAATTCCATCATAACAATATGAAAAGGAGAGGACTTTATTAAAGTAATAAACTGGCAAATAAGCTTTTACAAAATCAGCCATTTCACTCTTTTGTAAGCTTGTTTTCTCTATTAGCATAGTCGACACCTTTTGTCAAAACAGCCATGAACTTCTGGTAAAGAGAATACAGTAAGTGAAACAAAATGCATGTATGATGGACTATGAAGAAGTGATTTTAAGTGCGTGCTTATTAATGAGAATCTAGAATAAAGTCAGCAGTGGTTAAAATGAACAAAGGGCAGATCAACTATCAGAGCGGATTCTTTTTTTCATGAATAAAAGAAACAAATTTAAAACTATCAGGTACATAACACACAAATTAAGGGGAAAAATAGATGGTCAAAGGTTAAAGAGGGAATGAAAACACAAGTTTTATGGTCACAAGATCAAATGAGGCATTAGTTAATTTCCCTTTTTTTGGTGCAGTTCAGCAGGAGTTCAAGTAATTCAGCTGAGTGATTGAACTGGAACAGAAAAGAGTGCCAGAAAAACTGATTACTAATAACATAAACAGAAAAAATAATCAAATGAACTTAAGACTTGATGTCAGCATTTTACATTAAAGTGCATTTGAAAAGGCTGGAATTCCACCCTAGTTGCATGGAACCTGATTTACATAGAAAACAAATTTATAACAGCTATTCTTGCAACAGTTGAGAAATTATTATACTAATGAGCCGTCAGAATGGATTTAACCAAGAAGTGGCTGAGGTGCAGAAGATGTTTTCTGGAGACTGACCATCTGGGAAGTGGAAGTAACTTGAGGAGTAGGTAAGGGTGTTTGAACCCAAGGAAACACTGTGAGGAGGTGACTGTTAATTACATATATTGCAAATGGAAGCAGCATTAGAGATGCTGGGGTTTTGCTCTAAAGAGAATATACAATACAAATTATTATTTCCTACCATTGGCACCCCTGAGGTGATGTGCTGCTCTCTAGGCAAGACCATTACTGCCTTTTCTCCTACAGATTTCATGGTTTTTACGATAAGCAAGTAACTAGTATGTTTATGAGTTTGTGAATGTGAATGCAGCTTAGAACAGATTGTTGGCATACCTTTCCACAAGCCTAATTCTTACGTTCTTTTATATTTAACTTTCTCTAAACCCAAAATCCTTTTGTGCTGAATCATTCAATTTCGGTTATTACTAAGATACTTCCTATGCTGTTGCAGTTTACTAGGTTCCCGGTTGAAAGTCCACCCCAGTCAGTGGGCAGACTCTTGTGTGTCCTAGTTTTTGGCTCAAGCTGGAAGCTGTGGTGAATAGGCTGTTGTGGAGCAAAGTTGTTTTCATTGACCCGTCCAGTTCTGTTCTGCTTTTCTCTTTACCAAAGCTGACTGAAGTTTCTCAGCGTATCTACCTCCTCGTAACCTACAGGAATAAGCAGGGCTGCCTTTTTTTTTTTTTTTTTTCTTTTTTTTAAATATTGACACGTGCAGTGGTTGTCTCTATGGTGGCCCATGTATTTCAATTGAATTTCCTTTTTCTCCTAATGCAAACTAAATAAACTACCAATTTTTGTCTTGCGGTATGACCGTGTCGTGGCTGTTGCAGGGATTACCTCGTCGAGGTTGACAGTACCCCTTGGATTGTTACTGCTTCTCATTTTCATTGGAGTGCTTTTCAGTCATCTGCAGTTGGATGTGGATTGCAGCATATTTGGAAAAATAATGAATGTTATATGGCATAACGTAACTGCAATCCTCTGAAATATCTTAGTCCTAACATCCCAGTGTCTGGTGGTCACAGGAGCTCTGGCTTTGCATTGGGAGGGAACAGAGAAAGGGTTGCTAAGCTGTAGTGTGTGTGTGTGTCTATAGATTTATAATCACAATAGACAAGACTTAAGCACATGGTCTTCATGGACACCTATAGTGGGATCCGAGTTGTCTGTGTTTCATAATGTTCATTTTTGGTTTAGGACAAAAGAATATGCTAATCTATCTAGACTGTGGTATGACACTTGCTCCAGCAATATGTTGGAAATTGTTCATTAAAATACCGATGAAATGTTGTAGACGAATTGCGAGGTGAATATGGAGCACGTTAAAGGGAGGTCACATCATTTTGTGCTCACAGGGGATGTGTTGTGCCTAAAGGAAGTTAGTTGTCCTAAGAATTGGTCTTGGCCTGACTCTAATGTATTCACTAATGAACTTGGCACCAAAAGTAGGAGTGTGCAATAAAATTTGCCAGGGACATAAAACTGGGAGGTGCTGTCAGTATAGATGAGGAACAGAGTATCCTACAGGAAGAGCTCGATGACCTTTAGGACTTGAGTGGAAAAAGTGGACTGAAATTTCATAGCACATAATGCATGGTTGTGCACTTCTGGATAGATGTGAATTTTGCCCTAACCTGGGTGCTTATCGCTTGAAAATGACAGACGAATGGAAAGACTTGAATAAATTAGCTAGTAAAATCCAAGGATATCTTTTCACTAGTACCCTGCGGCTCTGAAAAATGTACTCCTGAGGTCTGTGAGGTAAAGAGGTACTTAATGATAGAAATAGGAAAGTGTTAATGCTGCTCATGTGCAAGGCAACACTGCTAAATTCCTGCGTGTAACACTGGACTACTCTGGTAGACCACTTTCAAGAAAGATGAGTGTAAAATAGAGCAGGTGCAGAAGAGGACTATGGAAATGGTGAAGGAACAGCTGAGTCCGTCTCGTGGGAGGACACTGTGAGGTTGGTTGGCTTATCCTGGTAAAGTGAAGTCTGAGGGGGAATATAATTGCTTTCTCTAAATACAAGAGGGGTTGATAAAGACTTGAGCGACTACAACTACTTTCTCTGTTAAATTGAAGACAGTACTGGGACAAGAAGAAATGTGTGTATCTTAGCAAGGAGTATATTCAGGCTGGAAATTAGAAAACAGATCTCATCCATCAAGGGAGTAAGATTTTGGGATAATCTTCCCATAATACAACGGGAGGCAAAACAGCCTCGCTAGTTTTGAGATGGACACTTGCTAATACGAACTGGGCTCAAGGGGGGAACCCAGTGGTCTTCCGAACAAGCGTGGTTTGTTTGTGGGATAACAGGTTTTGTCTTTGAAAGATAAGAAAGCTTAATTTTGTGTAACCTGGAGAGAACATCAACAATCTTTCAGCTGTGTTCTGTTCTGCCAGATTAGCAAGTTTGACATGTATAGAATGTCCCATGTCCTTCTGTTAGGGACATGGGACAAAACCTGCTGCCTGGAAGAAAACAATATAATGAATGCGAACATTATAGTTCAGCAAATTCAGAAGCATGAAATAGGTCTTGGACTAATTTTTTTTGTCTGATTTGGAAAACAGTTTACATTAATCTGTTATATAAAGGTCTTTAAATTTACACTTTGAAAAGGAGTGATATGTACATAAATTCTGAAGCCTTCCAAAGAGAACTCGTGACACCTATACATAGCAAACCTATGGAAGAAGTATTTGTTTGGGGTTCCTAAGCTTCTGTTGTTAACCCAAGATTGATCTGGGACTTTTTGCACAATGCTCAAGTGGAGAAACATCAGCAAAGGCAAAGTTTGAGCAGAGTGTTACTAGAAGAGCCAAGTTACAGCTGTGGTGGGTGACATCTACTTAAAAAGATCTCAACTATGCAAGACTCACAAGTTAGGAACCCCACTGCTTGCTTTTGAAGAAAAAGCATTGCAGCTTAAGCAAAGTTAATTGTTCCACATGTTTTTGTGACTTATAACTCGTGCGGTGGAAAATCCGCAGCGGTTTGTAGGCACAGTGCTCTGGGCAGGGAAACGAGCTTGGAGATCCCAGGAGGAGATCTGGGTCAGAGAAAAACACACTTGCTTCCTTATTCTCTTGCCCTGGCAGAATGTCATTTGTGTTTTGAACAGTGCTACCTCCCTGGGAATCTTCCATTGGAAAATGAATGCATGTCATAGTAGTTTAGATATATTAAAAAAAAAAAAAGTTAAATAAATCTAGCCCTGCCTTACGTATCTCTTCTGGCTACACCCATGAAAATTGCCTAGACGTCAACTAAAAGGGCCTGTTCGGGAATAGATGTGGGTGAAATGTGACTGCCTGGTGAGAGGTGTTCGTAGCCCTTCCTTGGATGGTTTATGGGAGCTGAGTATCACTTAGGACAATTTGGAAGATAACGCTGTGGCTCATTTACACAAGCAACTTGCTGCACACTGTGTCAGGGTTGAGAAATGATAGTACGCTGTTACCATGTGCATGGTTTTAGTGTGTTTGAAGAGCAATTTCACAGCTATCTCGACTTTAAATTCACTGTGCTATACAGCGCCTCTGCTATCATATGTTAAAATCCTGTGATAAGAGTGCTATAATTAGAAGCTTAGTTGAAGAATTGGGTGCGGGAAACACTTACATTCCTTAAGTATAGTGGATTTGTCAAAAGGTAAAGCGTTCCCTGACATGCTGTGTATTGCTAGAAGAGTTTCATGATAGACATCTTGGGTTAAATGAAAAGAGCAATGCTGTTGAAAAGCAGGAATATACTGAGAGGGGGAGGGGGACAATTGTTTCTGTTGTAATAGGTGAATGCCAAAAAATCCTCCAAAACTGAGCACTTTGAAGACAGGGGGTTTGCTTCCTTTCCCCTGTACGAAGTTGCAAGGAGAGAAGCGACTGTAGGATCTGTAAAGTATGGACTTCACTGTAGGAAATGCATCTGTTCATCACTTCTAACCAAATCTAGGTGAGCTGTATGGATTTTTTAGTAACACCTAGAAAAATCATTTGTTTTGGGAATCTTAAATCGACTAAATATTTGCTGAATGAAGAAGGAATCCTAGACAGGCAGAAGTGCATGTGTAACGTTTTGCCTCACACTAGGATAATGGCTGCAAATTTCTAGAGCTTCAGCTGTTTAATAAGGCATTCCCTAACTCAGCCCAACAGCCAGAGCCAAGAACAGAAACAGTGCCTGTTCCTGTGATGCTTTTTCCATTCCTCTCACAGCCTGTTCCCTCAAAACACTTCCCTGCTCGCTAGGCTCTAATGTAGCTCAGTGCCCGTATTTCTGCTGCGTTCGCTGGGGCTGAGCAAGGACCTGTCTGTAGGAGGCTGTTTGCTGTATGGTTAGAAAATAAGAGAAATCGCATTCTCTCACTACTAGCTGTATATAGGTTCTTTTTTCCAAACACAGAATAGACTTGTTATATAGCTCTTTATCTAGTTTTTTTTGCACATAAACCAAAGGCTAGCATTTAATCCTTGTTCAGTACTACAAATACTGCATTTCACTGACCAGAGAAGAAGTTATTGAATTTAGATAAAGATGGGAATATTCAACATTGTATTTATCCTAACTGAGAAACAACTAGCACTTTCAGGAATAACTAGAAAAGCTATGTTACATCTGGGCACTTTCATTAGCTTTGAAGACTCTTCGGTGTTTTTTGCCTCCCGCAGAAGAGGAATTTTTTTTTTTTTTCCCCAATGGGATGTGCTAGGAGGACAGAATCAGCAGCAGCAGTGATGCAGACTATCTGGAGGACCTTGGTTGGTAAGAAAGAGTAGCAGATGGTCTAAGGAAAATATATTAAAACAAACCAACAAAAGTCCTGCACAGGAGGTTTCTTTGTTGTTCTTGACATTTTACTTTTATGTTGTTTATCGACCTTGTCTGGTTAGATTACAATCTCTTCAGCACAGGAACGAAGTCTTACGTGTTTATGCAACGTTAGCACAATGGGGCTCCCATTTGAAAAAAGGGTCTTTTGGATGCTGCTGTTATTCAAATCGATAGGGGTAATATTAATGTTCATAATGTCTGGTTTTAATTGTTGCGAAGGTTCCTAGAACAAAAAGAGAGGTGCCTGAAACAGAACAGAAAAATTTTAAGTGAAATGAGTAAAATCCCCATAATCTGTTGCATGTGTTGTTTTTTCATTGCGTGTGTGTGTTTTCTAGATCTTTTTGTACAGCTCCATTTTATCCAAGTGTGTATAACCACATCAGAGTTTTTACAAGGGTTTGTATCAACGCACATTGGGATTTATACTTGGATAGTAAAGATGATGACTAGCAGAGGCTTTTTGGTTTTATATAATCCTGGCCTTGCAGCCTTGCAATTCACTTGCTGTCTGTTTTGCAGTGCAGAGAAGTGATATAAACTCTGCACATAGACTCATTTGGCTTTTCCTTCTCTACAAGTCATCGAGGCACACCTGCAGGGGTTGCCACCCACTCCCCTGCATGCTTACCTGCTCATTTTCCTCCGAGGCACTGATTTGTAGTAGCCTTGGGTTTTTTTCACGTTTGTGTTACAAATGGAATTGAGGGGCAGGGTGAATAGGGATGAACTTGGTTACGTATGGCTATGCTGTGAAAAACACAGCTTGTTTGTGTCTAGAAATTGGGTCAGGTTTTAATTGCGTTGTCGGGGGTAGTTAGCGCTTAAATAGTTTGCTTCTCAATATAAAAGGGAACAAAAATGGATCTGCTATTATGATTTTCTAGCACTTATAAAAATATAATAAATATATAGTATGTGTGTATAAATGTAAAGTACAATAGGTCTAGAGAGACCTACAAACCTTCAACTACTTGCAAGTGCTCTCAGTTTCCTTGACAAAATGAGATTTGTTTGTTTGGGGTTTTTTTTTTTTCAGTAACGCATGTTGTGGCATATCTACAGTGAATCTTTTTCTCATCTGGGTGTTGCTATTCTGAATAGACAGACAAGTTTGCTTCACCTGAGGCAGAAAACAACATTTTTGATGTATTTTTAATAACATTCATAAGAGTCTAGCAGACTTAGGAGCCAGAGTTAAAGGCCATGATCACTTGACAGTGCTACCTCATTCTTCTGCCTCTGACTGTCTTCCATAGCCTAAATCATGCTTTTGCCCTCATCTTTATCCACAGAGGTTGTATAAGTGAATAACCGTGTCTGCTTTTCTTGTGGTACTGCACGGGGTCATCGGATTTGGCTCTCTTCCTGACTGCAGTTCAGGTGAAGGATATGAAGGCAAAGGATTTATTGTGTCTGTGGTTATATAATAGAATATCCAGTTATAATGATTTCAATTCAGTTAATATATTAACTGAATTAATTCGGTGAAAGTCAGCAGAAAGGCAGCTCCCCTGGCATTTTTGAGGGGGAATACTCTTACCAGGAGACGCACCTAGATTGACCGTGAAGTCTGTGGTTTGTCTGGTGGAAAGCAGCCCTCAGCAGTGGCAGGGAACCTGTGGGATATGCAATAATCATCTGAAAATACAGTACTTAGAAATGGGTGTTCATCTGTCAGTTATAAGGGTTAAGTGTCCGTTACTGGCTTGTTCTTTTTCTGTGGTTTGAAGAAGTTTTTGTTGTGGATTTTTTGAGTCTGCATGAGCCAGGACTTCCCAGAAAACCACTTGCCTTCATCTCCATAACATACCCAAACCTCTAAATTCTATCCCTATTTCTATTAAGATTAATAAACTGTAAAAATCATGTCAAATGTCTTTCTGTAATGCCAGCTTTGCCTAGGATAAGTGTAACTAAAAGTAATTTTGAAATGAAAATAATCTTTTCCTTCTGCTGATAGTGTTTTCATGTTTTAAGATAAACTGTTGCAGTACACTGATTTGGAATAGGAGAAAAATCGAAAGATACAAACTAGGTCTTGACTTGGTGCTGGTTTGATATAAAGCAGGCAGTGTGAGATTGATGGCATGTTACAGCAACAGAGGCAAATTTGCTTGTCGATAGCTGGGCTCCAGTTTTTATTCATAACTACAAGACATGTGGATCCTTACAGCTATTGCTTGAATGAAATTTGCTGGTAGTGAAGACTTTCACTTAGCTGGTCAAGCCCACCCTAATCCTGAAAAATTTTAAATGATCTCCTTAAGCTTTAAATATTTTCAGCATATATAACGGAAAAGCCCAGTGAGGGATGGAT
This sequence comes from Haliaeetus albicilla, assembly GCF_947461875.1. Lineage (NCBI taxonomy): Eukaryota > Metazoa > Chordata > Aves > Accipitriformes > Accipitridae > Haliaeetus > Haliaeetus albicilla. Next base: position 36,159,949 of record NC_091491.1, read on the forward strand.
GGGTCTGCGTTCATCTTTTCTTTCTTATCTCCTTTTAAAGTAGCTTGCAGCTTTCCTGCTTACATGTGTGACAGTTATTAGAAAAAATAAAATGTGCAATGGATATAAAAATATCCCATGTGATCAAAGTGGCTTTGGATCCCAGCTGGCTTCTTATTTTGTTTCTTCTTGCAGCTCTTGTTTCCTTTTCTCAATTTTGATTCCTCTAGTTTTTAATAGTTACAGTGTTAAAGTGAATTTTAAGATAAAAGGAACATTTAGGAAATGGAAAAACGTAGACAATCCTGTTTCCAGATAGCAAATGACGATCTTACTGATTCAGGATTCTCTTCACTCCCCATGGATTTAAAGGTGAATCGGCAACATGCAACATTAGTTGCAGCTACAGTTGATTCCTTTGTACAAATACTTTGGTATGCATAAATACATGAGAAATTAAACAGCTGGCACAGGGGCCCTGGTTTTGTGCAAATCTTAAGGCTAGGAGGATGATTTTTTTATTATTATTTTTTACAAGAGTAAAAGAGCTAGTTGTAGAAGGAAGTTGGGTAAAAGGTGTTACTAGGAGGAGCGTGCTCCTGCAAGCTGATGGAAAGTGATGTGATTTTATACCAAGAAGAAAGACGAGCAGCAATGATTACTGTGTTTCTCTTCAAGTCTATCATTCAGACATTTCTGAGTATTCCAAATTAATCTCCTATAAAACTCTAAAATAGACTATTATCCACCAAAATGTGAGCACAGGTCACCTTGTTGAGGAGATGGTGTTCCTTAGTCTTAAGTTTGTTTAGAGAACTGTTTCTATGTAAATCTTTCTCTATTTCTGTTTCCTTTCTATGGCAGAAATACCCGAAACAATGAGTCCTGCTTCTCTCAGCAGAAGGCTTGAGGCAATTTAGTGTGTATTGCCAGGGTTTCTCCTGCCAGCTCTCCATCTTCAGTGAACCTCTGCAGGATGCTCTTTTTTCTGCTTTTTCTGCAGATAATGTCAGGCATCTGGAGAGCGAAAGGGAGGAGAACTGTTTTCAAGGCAAATCACAAAACACAAACCAGAACAAAACCCAGTGGATTAGGCCATATTCTTTAAAAATGTAACTTACCACAGTGACTTTTCACCTCCTCTGAAATCCCCAACATGGTCTAGTTTTGCCAGAGAAGTCCTGATGATTACATCATTGGCAAAAGCTGCAGAGAAGAGGCATCCCATGCTGGTTGTTTTCCATTCGGTTTTTCCATGATAGAAGAGAAGCCGGAGAGGCCATGGAGGGACCTCGGTGTTTCAGTAGGTAGCCACGTATCAAGCGTGTCTTCCATCTCGGTGAACTGGCAGACACTGGGGGACGTGGTCTGGACTCAGTGTGGTTTTGTGCAGGGTATCTTATGCAGGTGCATACAGCACCCCCCACTGATTCGTAAGATGTATTGTTGGAGAGGTTGTTTCCCCTTTGTTGGCGACTCTTCCATGTGAATACAGTCTAAAGGTGGAGTAGTATGTTGTATTGCATTTCACGGTGCGTTGCTTGTAGTACTAGCAATCAAAGTTAGTCTCTGGATGGGAAATAATAAAATCCAATCAAGAATTTCTTATTACCATCTCCTGGCACCTCACTCCTCCCAGCATCACTGCTGTACAGGACTTTCTAAGATACGGCCATCCCAGTGTCTGACTGAGCTTCATACCGACGAATTACTAAACACTACTTTTTTTTTTTCTTTCTCTCTGTGTAGACTTCTATATGGAAAAATGTTTGCACCAGCTCATGTGACATAATAAAGACTATTAAAATCTAATATGACTTCTGTACATATAGTTGCCTATAACAAAAGTTAAGTGTTAATTTAGGAAGGTACACAATAGGGGTATTGTAATTTAGCAGTGGCTGACATGTCTCTCAAAACTCAAAGTAGGTTGTACTATAAATACAGTCTCTTGTTTTGCAATTGACATTTTGCTAGTGGGTGGCTAATTTGAAGGGAAATAGACCAGAGATCTAATATTAATAACTAATTAATAGTTATGTGGATATTTTAAGTCTATTTTTCTGCTTATTTATAGGCATATATTATTCATCTATGCTGTGTATCCTTCTTTGCATATATGTTTAATTCTGAAACTTTTGCTTCAGTAACATTCACACTTACATGCCTTTGCAATCAAAAACTTGAAAGCAAAGTCGGTCGTATTTCTCAAAACCACTTTCTGAGGATGATGATTTCAAAGTAATGGCACTTAAACTATTTTAAGAAAAGCCTCCCTCTTGAAGCAAGGCCTAAGAGGAAAGCTAACCGCGTGTTGCCTACATCTCACCTTAATTTGTGAGTCCTACATCAGTGTAAGTACTGTATGTTTTCCTGTGCATAAAGTAAAACATAGAGCAGTTTTTAGGCCTGCATTGGAAGTGGGCAGTTCATAGGCAAACTGAAAAGGAATAAAACATGAAGAGGCATCTCACAAGAAGCTTGATCCTTTGGGATCGGAGTAAAACATGCATCCAAGTGCACGCCGCTTCTCACAGCACGTGTGTTACTATACCAAAGAGATGTTATGTTCTGGTTTGCTCTGAGGAGACGAGTTTCCACATAGGTTTGTATCTCTTCTACCTTTTTGCCTTCCCTCCTGCCTTCTCTCTCACACCCATCTGTAAAGTAATAAGCGTGTGTGATACTTGTCCTTTTAATGAATTCTTAAATGAATTTATAGTAAGGTGGGAAGATTATGAGAGAGATGCATTATACTTTTCATGTGCTTGGTATTCTTAGATCTGCTTTGTCACATATCCAAACATTTTTAAATGCATTCCACTAAACTTGATAGAGCAGTCCTGTGATACCCCAGGCTGTGACTGCTGGCTGCGGAATTTGTGTGTGTCTTTTTTGCATCTCATCCCTCTTGTGTGACAAACTTTGCTGTGAGCACTTAACTCGTGGGGAACAAATTTTTTTTTCCCCCTATCTATAGAGTTTATGTTATTCATTTAGCTAGCTGTCCTAGGAGGTTTAAGTTGTGTCCTAGAAAGTGTTTGCTGTTGCTGGATTAAAACCCTGCTGGCTGTTATCTGTGAAACTCACCTGTTAGTGGAAACATCAGCAGTACCTTCGACCACACACTGCATCTTCTGCATTAAGGTCTTCTCAGAATTTGTTGCAAGTGTGAGGAAAAACGCGTATTAGTGCCAAATTTCTAACAACAAGCAGATGTACTTTTTCTGCCTTTTAATACCCTGTACTTTGGAGGGTAAGGTGCTACAGCTGTTTGCCTGTTGGAGGGCATGGTTATCGATGACAGAGGAAGCATAGTGTGGGGCTTTGAGCTTTCATAGCCCTCCTGGCAACTGCCAGGGTCCTTCCAAAGGTGATAAGCTCTCTGTATTTTATCTCTGCTGCTGGTCTCCCCAAAGCTGTGTCTCTGTGTGTGTTTCAGCATAGTTCATAGCGTTGTAGTTGTGAAAGAAACAATTAAGGATAGACAGACTCTCTGCAGCAAGCTTCTTGCTTCCATTTTCTTGCAGATACCCAAAGATTTCAATTTTAAGGTTTTTGGGCTTGGCTTTTTTTTTTTTTTCCCTGGCTCTTATGTACTTTACTGTGCACAGTACCACTCTGGGCAGAGAACCAACCCAAAACAACTTGTTGTGTTACTGATACAGCGAGCTTAGCTGGAGAGATTGGTGTTTCGGGCATCTCTTGGGATCCAGGCCATTTCAAGAAGTGCTTAAGGTTCAGTTATTCTCCATTGATAAAATGCAGCCGGTAGCGTTTGTCCAATTCACAGCAGTCTGAGGAAGACGTGACACTGCTAAAGCACTCGCCTGCTCTAGTGATGGAAGTTGTATATGAAGGCAGATAACAAGGCCCACGTTTAAACTCTGCAGGACGTTTGAAGCATGATTTCTCTCATTTCACAGTCAGTTTGAGGCATGTTGGGAGCGACTGTCGGTGGTTTGTTTTGCAGTTTTTGTCCCTGTGTGTTTTTCTGACTCTTTTTGCATGACAGTACTTGTTTTTATTTTCAGTTCCATGTGACTCAGGGAATATTGTATCTATGCATGTGCTTATTGCATATAGTCCTATATGTACTGTAGTTCTGTTGATTTCACTGTAATCATGAGAATCTGTCACCAGGTGCACACTTAATCTGCCAAGATTTATAGACAAATTTTAAGATTCTGTAGTAGTTGTGAAAAAAAAAAAAAATCTCTTAATACATTAAGAACTTACAAAAATTCTCTTGCATTTCAAGTGGCAGTGTTTTCTCCTCCACTAAGAAGCGTATCTGCATCTGGGCAATCCTGCTTGTCCTTGTAATATTTCACTTTTCTATCAAAAAGAGTAAACCGTATTTGTCAAAGTACTAACATAGCAGGCTGCAACACTTAAGCATCTTTAAAATTACCTGTATGCCAGTCCTGGTACTGCAGTGAAAGCGTCTGTCAAACACCGTGCTCTGGGAATATTAAGCAATGATTACTATACAAAGTTCCCGTGTTTTGAACTGCTGCCGATCTACCAACAAATTCAAGGAACTTCAAATGCCCCATGAAGGACTGCGGGCAAGGGCAGTAGTTGGTTGCGTATGTTGGAAGTAAACAAGTTAAGTTCATGAGTAACTGTCACACCTCCGTAAGTTTTGAGGTACAGGACTTTTTAATGGCTGGGTTTCTTGTTTGGTTTGGATGTATAGATGTGGAACATATTCTTCCACCTGAATGGATTTTTGACCTTTCTTTCTCGAGTTTGTCTCATGTTCCATAAGTATCTCAATACGTGCTTCTTCAGCATTTACAGGTCTTGAGATGGTATTTTCCTACACAAACACGTAACTTTCTGAATAGCACCAAAAAATTAGTGTCCTTTTGCAAACATTTTTAATCTCATATTATTAAAGGCCCATTGAGTCTGAAAATTAATAATGTAACTTTCCGCAAACACGCATATTTTTCAGTGTAATTGGAAGATGTTTTGGATTACTGTCTTCAGGCCTATACAGCCAAGAAACCAATTATAGGCATGGTTAGAAAGCGATAGCATGCATTAGTCAGATTATAACAAGGTTCCAATAATGTAAAATTGCTGCACGACAAATTAGTTTGTATAGATTTTGACAGTTGTTGCCTGTAATAAACTAAATTATTAAGCAATACACAGCTGCAATGCTTCCAAAATTGGAGAAAAAGAGACTCTCATTTCCTTGTCAAAATCTTTTCCATAGAGCAGGACCATGGACGTTGGTAAGCCTGGTTTGAGTTGTTTGGTTGACTTTGTGAATTCCTCTGTCCTGAGGTGATTTTTGTCTCCATAAGTAGATGATACAGATTACAAGAGCTACTTTAAAGACTCTGTCAGGCATCTTCTTTTTGCTCTTAGTCCTGACAGATGCATTCACAATCTTTTGGGCTGCCATTTAGTAAACTAAGGTTTGGGGTTTTTTTAATGAAATTTATGAATAAATGGTGACTAGATTAATGCTGCCTCTTTATTTTCACTACAAACCTGAGCCAAGAATTTAACTCAAGTCTCCTGAGAGAGTGCAAGAGCTATCTATGTTGTAACTCCATATACCTATTGAATTGCAACTCTGAAATCCAAGAACCTGTCTTTCCCTCTAGTAAACTGTTACTACAATGCTATAAAATTAAAGCAAAATCTGCCTAAATTCTAGAAATCAGGCTATTCAGTCAGTAGCTTTATTATGCTTTCATATCCTGAGCTATATTCCAGCTGCAGATTTGAGAACGACTGTGGCTGCCAAATGACGTTTGTATCTACATTGGCGAGTCTCTATTTTAGTGGTGCAGACTTTAATTAGATATGACATAATTATGATATAACCTGCTTTCGGCCCAATTTAGGACCAAGTCTCACTATTTTTACATGCATACCCAAGCAAATTAAAGCCCACTTTGAGGTGTGTGCTCCATCCCAGAAGTGCCACTTAATATTTATTGGAAAGCAACTGAGGCTCCTGCAAGACGCGGTCACTGCCCGGCAGTTTGGCTCTTCCCTTCTCATAGTCCAAGAGCAGCGAGGACAGACCTTATTTCTGAGTGTCCTTGCCTGCTGTTGCTTGCGGTGTTTCAGCTCTCACACTTTTCTCCTGGGAGAACATGGTGGCACTGACTTAATGGGGGTAAATGGAAAGATGGAGGCTGCTCGCTTTCTGTATTTGTGGTGTGGGTGAATCTCCGGTCATGAATTCAAAGGCAGGCATGAAGTATGTAGCAGCGTTCTGCTCTGGGAATTGTGACAGCGATGATGGTTGATGCCATAAGATAAGCTCCTAGAGATTGTGTGTAGAATGGCAAGAGGGAAGAAAAAAAAAAAAAAAGGAGAGATACTTTTGTACTAAATTTTAGAATGGTAAAATTGAGGATTTTCAGGAATGAGAAAGAAGACCAGCTTTACAATGCTTTTGAGCGGCTCACGTTTTGAAGGCTGCTTTTTCAGAAAAGAAGAGATGCCAGCTCCAGAGATCATTTTTAATGATTATGCAAAGTAGTGCCTGTAGCATTTGCAACACCAGTCATGAAACAATACTGGTGGAGGCAACTTTTAAAAAATGAAATGCTTCTGCCCTCCAGTTTGGTAAAAATCATTCCTGTATTTGATTTTTTTCACTGAGAATATACAGGTCAACCTTAAAGGATTTAAGCCAAGTAGTTTGAATTATGATCAGGGCAAAGAATTGGAATATCTCTCAAATAGAAAGAATGAGAATTTCAGTGTCTTGTTTCCAAAATAGTCTGACCAAGTAACTTTATAGACATGTTTACAAGTAGTGTCCTGTGATAGTACCTAAGCAATTTATGAAAAAACAGCAACGTGCATCAGCTCCTTGGAGATACGCTACAAAATACAAATATTAAAGGAAAAAAAAAAAAAGGGGGAAAAAGGAAGAAAAAAAGCCAGTCTTCCATGCATAAAGAATAATGGGACAATAGGAAATGCAAGTCACTTTGCTCCAGTACTTTAATTCTTGTGTTGTTTTCATTTGGTGTTTGAAAGACATACCTCATCTGAAGAATGCACAACACAATAAAGCTCAAAAACCTGTCTGCTCAATATATGCACCCGTCAAAGCTCATATAGGTGTACATACTGCTTCTTCCTTGATGGGCCCTCTGCAGCTAGTCAAATATAAGACTTTTTGAGCACCATCAACGTACTCTGAAAATATCCTCTGCACTGGTAATGTGTGAATTCTTAAATTGTTAAAAGGATGAATTATGGAAACGACAGTGGATAAGAAAGAGAAGAAAAGATGCGTGTTCACTTTTGGGACATTGTCTTGAGGTAGTCAAAGCAGAACATTAATATTTTACAGATAAAGATCTTAAACTTCATAGTTTCATTTTCAGAATCTGGCATAACTGTTTTGCTAACGAGTAATGTTTAATAGTACAGTTACACCTGAAGATGCGGTACTGCTGAAGCTTTGCTTGTCTGTAGCATTTTAATCCATGTCTGGTTGTCATCTACCTGGGGAGCTTTATGGAAAATGTTAGTTGTCTGGCCTATAAGCTTATGGGATAAAATTTTCCTGTTTTTGGGGGGTTTTTGGGTTTTTTTTTTTTGTTTTTTTTTTACTTGACTATGGTTATGATCCAAAGACTTTTAAAATTTTGTGATGTTCAAACTTCCCTGCATATGTTTTTCAGTATCTGATTAGTGTCTCTCAGAGTCCCTTTTGGCAGGATTAGGGCTATTAGCGGTTTTGGTGTCTTATTCTGTGATGAGTGTTTCTGTTCTCTCCTGAAATTACTGTGTCTGCTGTTATCAAGGAAGTACCACTTTTATCATGTTTACATTGTGATCATAAATATTATTCAGTGAATTGTGATCTTAAACTTTGCATGTGATAAATGATTGATGCTGTGTTTGGTTGTGCTGTGTGTAAGCTTCTGAATTACAACAAAATATTTAGCAATCAATGCAATTCTACTTGAAAATTAAACAGATCTGCTTGCATTTCTGTCGCGGTTTAACCTCAGCCGGTAACTAAGCACCACGCAGCCACTCCCTTGTTTCCCCAACCCCACCCCCAGTGGGATGGGGGAGAGAATCGGAAAAAAAAAAGGTAAAACTCACGGGTTGAGATAAGAACAGTTTAATAGGACAGAAAGGAAGAAGCTAATAAAGGTAATAGTAACAATAATAAAATGACAATAATAAAAGGATTGGAATATACAAAACAAGTGATGCACAGTGCAGTTGCTCACTACTCACCGACCAATGCCCAGTTAGTTCCTGAGCAGCCATCCCCCCAGCCCCGCTCCCCCCAGTTTATATACTGGACATGACGTCACACGGTATGGAATCCCCCTTTGGCAGTTTGGGTCAGCTGTCCTGGCTGTGCCCCCTCCCAGCTTCTTGTGCCCCTCCAGCCTTCTCGCTGGCTGGGCTCGAAGCTGAAAAATCCTTGACTTAGTATAAACACTCCTCAGCAACAACTGAAAACATCAGTGTTATCAACATTCTTCTCATACTGAACCCAAAACACAGCACTGTACTGAGACAATTAACTCTATCCCAGCCAAAACCAGGACAATTTTGTAGAGCGTTTCTAAGACACCAATGTGACTTTTTCAACCCAAGACTTTGGTTTACTCTAAGATACCTCTCCTGTTGTGTTTTTCTCTCAGGTGTGGCAAAAAGGGATCTGTGGTGCTGCTTGCAGAGTCAAAATGGAAAAGCAAATCTTGTTTTGTAGATGAACCAATCCTAATTTTGTTAACGCTTTACTTGTATTTCAGGTTTTCTGCTGGTGACATTTGTTGGTTGGATGGTCTTTGAAATAGAGGGATTAGCGGGAATAAGTTGTAGCGAGCAGATCAAATATCTCAGTGGTAACATTTGGGTTTATGCAAATGCAGAGAGAAGCAGACCAGAAATTATGCTGCGCTCATAGGACGGACTAAAAATAAGGCCTTATTCATGCATTGAGCTCTCTGAAGATCTAAATGCATGCATTGCTTTAAGTTCAAGAGAGACTTACATTTTTATTTAATGTCAGTTTATACTGAATTCTTTTTCTGTATGCATGCGTTTCATCGCCTTAGTAGCAGTCATTGCTGTAGTCATCATACAGAAAGAAAACAGCATCAAATAGTATTAACAGGTGGTCTAGTAGGGAAGACAGCAGTAAACAATACTTCAGAAAAGTAGATAATTTCTCTCTCCCTGATGGGCCACATTCAATTTATAAAATGCACATCAGTACTTTTTATGAGCACATAATTTACTTTTTTATCTTTTTTTCCCTAACTATACATGATTTAATGTCAAAACAAGCAAAAACCCTAGACAGTCATTCAAAAAAGCAATGTTACTTGTTTGTTGAAAATCCATTCTGGATTTTTTTTTTAAAAATTGCATTAATTTAAGGAGTCCCAATCTAATAGTAGTAAGGATTTCAGTTACAAGTCATGGAAGAGGACAATCTATAATGGAAATTGCTGCCCAAAAGCTTGGGAGGGTTGCAAACAAAGCAATTTTAAGAGAGTAGGTCAGCCTCATTTGGATAGCTATATTCCTTTAATTTAGAGAAGTACAAGACACACTTTTCCCTGTATTTCTTTCAGTTAGCAAAATGAAAAAGGTTTTGGAAAAAAACCCACCCATGAAATGGGCTGATCAAGGAGCATGCCCTAGGTAATCCGGTGGGGTTAATCCGGTGGGGCCTTCTTGGGTACCCTGTCCTCCAACTTCACCGACGTTAATCAACAACTGCTTCAAGAAAAAGAGTGACATTTTCACAGAATCTTTTTAAATTTACCATTTCTGTTGCTGTCCTGTGCCAAAAGAAGTGCAATAGGTTTACATGTAGCATCATCTCATATATTGGTGGTAGTGTGATAAAATGCCTGCTTTCTAATTAATTTTGGAATGGGGAAGTAATGTATATTTTTGTATACGTTTTTTAAATGCATAGATATTTTAAGCTGCAGAGGCAAAGATTTCATGCTCACGACGCACAAATTCTTACGGAGTGTGAGCATTTTAGTAACAGATACAGTCACTAAGCTTGCCAGTTAGCATCACGTAAAATGTTGGGTTTTCAAAATCATCCACAGTTTTTCAGTGTTTTCTGTTCTTGTCCTCTCCATGAGGCTGGTAAATCTCTTTATCCCTTCCCCTCCTGCTCAACTCTTACTTTTTCTTTAATGAGACAGTAGGTTTGCAGTTTGATCCTTCTCAGATTCTTTGAAATACTTGTAGATAGGCATCTTGTAAGAAAGAAAAGTAGAAGACTAAGCATGTAACTATGAAGCAATCCACAGCATTACTGCAGAATGAAAGTTTGAAGAGTGGATATAGTAAGGGAAATTCTACCCTGTGATTATAGGTGAGCACCCTGTGATGTCCTTCATTTCATCACATCACTTGGTAGGGATATAATTAAATGTGAAGTTTTTATCCTACATGCTAAAAATTCTGTTCACATCACTAAATTATATTAAAAAAACTCAAAGTGAACATTGTCTGTGTAATGTGTAAGTCTTTGCAGCACATGCAATAAATTTTACTCTTATTTATTAATTTGAAACAGGATAAAAGCATTTCCAGGATAAATATAATTTAAGGGGTTCTCTGATGGTCACATTACATGATGCAAGCAACTGTAGAAGTATCTGGCTGTTAGGATCCATCTGAAAAATTACTTTAAAGACCTGTTGGGCCGTGCATTTAATTTTTGCTGTGTGCATCTTGGCCCTCTCCATCCCATGGCAAACTAGCTAACCGTAAACAAGTTTCCTGTTGTTGTTGTTGTAAGCAGGCTAGTGCAATGAAGAATTTCTAGTGTTCTGTGTATGTTGTGCTTTTGTGTATGCTCTGTGGGGAATTACGGAGAGGAAAGGAATTCCTCTTAAAGCGGCTTCTGTTGAGGGTGTGGTGGTGCACTGCTCTTCTGTAGGGCCTCCTGGTTCTTTCTCCTGTTTGGCATCATTTTGGGGGTAATATCAGTTATTTACTTGAAACAGAGTTTACTCTAAATGAATGAAAAATACTTAATTTAAACGTAAAATGCACAAAGTTCAAAGCATGTAAGCGTTGAAACTTATTGCTCCCTCTTGTTTGTTCAACCAGCAGGATCAGCATCTCGTTTTAATGACCTTTTGCACTATCACTGATCTTAAAGTTAAAATTTTGTAAGTGTTTTAAACTTTGCTTCTGATTTTTTTTTAATTAAATTTTAGCAATACAGTTGATATATACAGTTAGGATCGCAGAAATGATCAAGGCAGTACGTAATAGCCTAGCAGAGAATTAAAATTACGTTAATATAGGTCAGGACCTTTTCACTTACCTTGTGAGTGTTACAGAGAAGGACCAGGATGCTTTTCAAGTCCAATATGGTGGTACTGGAGTGTTTTTCTTAGAAATGCAGTAATGAATAAACTGACTTTTATTATGAGGAAGCTGGCGATCTCCAAGTGATGCTTTGTAGCATTTACTTCTCACACCTCTACGTCGTAGTGTTTATATCTTCTCATTCTGAAAAGGAGAACTGTTAATATGTAAATATTAATTAAATATTAATTAAACAAATGCTGCAGTTTCCTATACGGGGAGGAGTGTAGTGCCATCAGCATTCATGGCATTCTCCCTTCTCTCGCCCGGGGCTCTTCCCATAGTTTTGGAAACTTCCATCCGCTGAGCTGTCAGAGGCTCTGCAGGAAGGAGGGAGGAGAAGTTGATTTGATTCCCTTGTGAATTTAAATGTGGAAAATGATTGCTGACCAAAATATTCTGCAGTTCCTCAATCAAAACAAGGAAAAAAACATTTTCAGGTCTTACTCAGCTTAGTAACAGACTAAATAGCAGAGAGTTTCTTAGAGGTCAATGATGACAGATGATGGAAGGTCTTAAATGCTACATGCGGTTTAAGGCATGTGTTGCCTTCCTCGGGTTTAGTCCTTGTTTTAAGGAGGCGTTTGGGAATTTTCAGTGTTATTTGTAATGTATTTTGTGAGCCTTTGTGGCTGGAGTTTAGAAAATAGTTTGCAGTTTTCCTGATCCTCTTCCATTTGGGGAAGGGTCATCTGTTTTACTATTAAGTATGTCCTGCTTCAAACAGCATTTTTTTGATACGTGGATTCTTTTCTTGCGGTGCCCAGACACCACTCCTGTGCTCCTACCTGCAAACATTTCTCCTTAATCCCTTAGTTTATGTAAGATCACTCTGTAATGATTTAATCTGTAATGAATACTGGTGGTAGGAATCACTATGTTATACAAATACAGGATCAGTAATTGTTCTGATCACAGGTGCATAATGTACTTAACTCCTAGGGAGTGTTTCAGTTTTGAAATCGCTTGTGGTAATTAACTCCATGAGGGTATTTTAAGGATTCTTTCATAAAACATGTTCTTTTTAATTTGTTGGTGTTAAATTCAGATCCAAAGTGGTCAATTTTGAAAACACTGGGTGGTTTCATCATGGCGTTGTGTTTCCTATTTTTTATCTTGCTATTGAATCATTTTAGTTGTATACTTTAGCTAACACTAAAATAAGCTACTGCATCAATACTCAGCCGTTTGTAAACTTTAATCTGGACTCTCATGAAGTTCCCCTTTGTCAATATGGGCAGCCAAAAAGAACAGAAATTCCTTTAAAGCTAATGCTCTATTCTGCGGTAGGGTTTTGTTTTCAACTAAAAGAGTGAGAAGAGGATAGAGTTGAAACTGTGCCTGTAATTTTTTTAAATAAATTCCATGTAAGTAATCAAAAGATAGTCTTTAATTTTTGTCTGTTTATTTTCTTTTCTAAGCATATATTGTAATCAGTAGGAAACTGAATGTTGTTTTAATGCTTTCAGTAAAAAGACTGGTAGAAAAATAGCTTTTATCCTTTTTTTCATCCTTTAAAATAAATATTGATAGAAACTATCATAATATGGTTTGTGTTACAGGTGGTGTAATACCAAGGGCTGTACTGCTGCCACATCACAATTTTGTGGGGTTTCAGAGAGTAGTTCTGGTAAGGACACTCAATGATTTATCTATTTATTTGTCATAAAAGTGGACTGAGACTTTAGTACAATTTAGTATTAGTAATTGCAATTATGTGCGTTTACAGTATTTGTTAGGTATCAGTTTCTGCAGTCCACTGAATAAGTGTTCTTTTCTTCAACGGTCTTTAACAGCTCCTTTTGGAACTGTTATTGTCTCATGTGTAAATCTATATTCATTTTGTTGAGAGTTGTTGTGATGTAACACATCAATTCACAGCATGGAAATTTTACTAAATAGACCTTTTGACAAAAAGCCTTGTAAAAACTGTGTTGTCTACTTGAAGGGTAGAGTCACTATTGCCTTAGTGTGTATCAGTTTTTAAAAAAAGTGGAAAAGTTACTGTGTTTCAATTATAGTACGGTTTTTTTCAAGTACTAAAGGCTGGGCTTCCTAAAGGAAATTCTGAATATGTGGTTCATAGGGCAAATATCCAGACCGTGTGCTGTTACTAGTCTTCTCTTCTTAAATTTAATGTACAGTCACGATTTTGCAATTCTTTTCTTTAAATGTATGTAACTGTACTCCCTCTATCATTTCTTTTGATTTTGTATACTTTCCATAAACATATTTTCTTATCTCTTCTCCATGGCTAGAGTTACAAGGGAGATGAGATTACCTTGCTTTTTCTAAGAAAGGGAAAATTCATTCTGAACCAGTCTACCGACAGCCATGCTTAAGTATTGTGCAAGAGCACAACTGAGTATTTGTTCTTTCAGCAGTAGATAACCAATACTACATTTGTATCTGTAAAATTTTTAATATATGCTGTAATTTTTTTTTTTTTTTTTTTTTTTTTTTTTTTAAGAAATCACAATCCCTTCGAGTTTTGTTCTATTTGTGTACTATCTTAGGTGTATAGGGGGCACTCAAAGACAGAGGGAGTTTGTTTTAACAAACCTGATCTTGCAAGTAGACCCCCACAAGCTAGAGAAGGATATTGCTGACTGTTCTTTATGGCCTTGCTCTTGCAGGGAACTATTGTACTGGCTCTGCTCCAACAAATCACTTAAGCAATTGGAGTCAGTAGAACTAGAATATGTTTAAATAATCTTCTGGATTGATCTGTATCTATGTATACTTTCACAAGCTCTTTTTTTTTTTTTGTGATGGGGGGTACACAAGAACTTCTTAATGGCATTCTCTAGTCAACCTAAGAAAGTAGTAGTAGGTCTTTCTGTGTTGGAGATATTGGGGGAGGCTTGCTTGAGAAGGCTCTGGAGGCTGATAACTAGGGAAACAAAAGGATGGTATTTGAAGATGCAAGTGAATTGGTGTAAAGACTGAAGCCATTTTCCCTGCTGTCATTGCATTAGGTTGGTCTATCTAAAATATTTGGGCATGGTACTATTCACACTGTATGGTTTCCAGCCCTATAGGTATGCAATACCTTGAGCATGCACAAATCATGCATGTAGACTTATCTTAGTTTCTAAATCTCAGAGTGGAAGAAAATAGGCTATCAGATTTATATGAGAGAAATGGCATTGTGAAGTTTTGAGTAGTATTACTCAACAATGTTAAACGGCAATTCTGCAAAGTAAAGACATCACAGCTTTATAAATATTGTAAGAAAAGAAAGATGATGGCAGCTCTTTGGAGTCTGAGAAATACTGAAAAATTTTCAAAACGTTGTGAGCTATTTGTGCAGTACTTATTAAAGTATAATGTCATCTGGAGAAGTCATGAACTTCTTCCTCTCTATCATCTCTTTATTTTCAAATAATGCTCCTATTACTGGAAATGGATGAGCAGAATTTTTCATGCGTGGTACCTGTTAATCCCAGTGTTTGAGGTAAGGTAAAGATAACCAACGTGGTGGGTTTCTTTTTTTGAAAAGCCGTCCTATCTAATTTGTTCAAATCTGAACTAGCAGAACTAGGTACTGTGATTGCTTAATTCTGCAAAAGATAGAGTAGAGGTCATTTGTGGGACAATTTGAAGACCATTTCAGTGCAGCTGCCTATGTAATAGTAGCCTGCAGTTATAAAACATGGTGTATTTCCATCTCTGCTGATGTTTTAACTTGACTAAGCAAAAATGTTTTCTCTACACAAAGCTATGATCATGTTTCCAGCTGCACCAGTAGACGAGACTGTTTAATTCAAAATAGCGCCTTCTAATGGAGGGGGGCGGTGAATCCTTATCGGACAGATGATGTATCTTCAGGTTTTGAATAGTTTGCTTCAAAGGGGATTAATTAAAAAATTAGTGAGAACAGATGTCTGATGTTGGCCTAAGCAGTCAGAAAGAGGAAATGTCCTGGGTTTGAACTTTTTATCTTAATTGGATCCTTTGTGACTTTCAGCCCATGTGATAAGAGTTTCTTCAGTAGACTCTCCTGCTTCTACTGCATAAAGCCAAAAGTTTTAAATTTTAAGGTTTTTATGTGTGTGCGTGTGTGTGTATAGGTACTCACGCAAGCATTTGCATACAGCTTTGAAGGATGCTTCCCCTGCAAAACAAAAACTTTATATACAACAGGCTGCTTTGCTACAGCTTTTCTATATCCCATGTCCTATTCAGAAAAGCAATAGTGTTCTTTTAAACCATCTTTTAATATTTTTTTGAAACTCATTGCGTATCCCTCTACAGATGTGTTCAGGTTCCTTTTAATAGTCAGACCCTCGGTACAGTGCCAAATTAGCAAGAAGAACATCTGGTTTGCTTCTTTAATCTTCTAAGATCAACAATGTGATTGCTCCTACAGATACAGGTGACTTTACAATGTGTAGGAGCTGTCTGGGGCTGTGTTATGGCAGGCATGTTCATCGGATCTCTGGGAGTTTTTCCTTCACAGCAGTATAAATATGCCTCTAGACTTAAACACTGATGAAGTATCAGAACTTGGCATTCATTCAAAGTTGTCCTTAGTTGAGGGTAATTTGAGTTAGGTAAAATATTCTGTTTTCAACAGACAAGGAAAGAAGCTTGTTTTTATTTTTCAGGACGTTTTGTAGAAGAAAAACTGCTCTTGACAATTCAGATACTGGAACAACTCCCAGTTAAAAAAAAAAAAGGATATATTGCAGGGTATGGAAAATCTGGTCAAGGATGATGACTGTATTGCATGTCTTTTCTATGTTTTATAGGCATATCACCTCAGCATATATGCTATTCTTAATATTCTGACAAAAGACCCTTGGTACAGCTTCATTTAGAGAAAAAAATAAGCAGATGCTGAAGGCAGGAAGGGGGACCAACTTAATGTCTAGACAACCTTTGGAGGCATGACTGAGTTTTTCATTAAATGCATATACTTGAAGGGAAAAATCAATACTATTTCTTATGGAAATTCTGGTATAGCTAATATAGATGGAAACATTCTCTGCCAAAATACATAGCACTAAAGCCTAGACAGTATAGTTTTTGCTCATGACAACTTACACAGTCAAACTTTGAGATGTGGTACGGAGTAGGCTGTAGAGATGTGGAGATTGAATGTCTGCCTTGAAGGTGGTTATTGTAGCAGAAACTGAAAATTATATAAATTAAGGAAAGAGGAACTTGCAGGCTTGGAAAACAATCTGTCCCTTGTCACAGAGTTACTGGGGGGTGAAGTGTTTTTGTTGGAGCTACCTGTGTCCCAGCAAGGGTCTTGTGTCTGCAGCTCAACTTCTTGTGTAGTTGAGTGTCCAGTCCCACAGTGGAAGCTGGGGCATGGGCTACACAAGTCACGTTATTGCCTCGCTGCCTCCTAGACCGTGTGTGGTCGAGGCAATGACAGCCATGAGAGACCAACGATGACAGAATGGTGGCTCAGGAATGCCCTATCTTTTATTTCAGTCAAAGTAAAGCAGTACTCTTCCCTCACGACCTACCCCAACAGCCTTTATAACCTGCCACTGGACTGCCGTTTCCAGAGCTGTCTCGGGCACACGTGCCTGATTGCCCAGGTGCCTTGGCTGGTGCAGCATCTCCGAGATGTTCCTTGGATTGCTGTTGCTTTATTTCTCTATTACTTCTTAATAGATTGCATCTGTATTGCAGATTGGTATATAGCGCAGAGAAAGAAGAAATGGCAATTTGTGTTGGTCTCACGTTTTTGTTATTTTAGGTTGTAAATAGAAAATAGGACAAGTACATTGATCATGCTGTGTCACAGCCTAAGACAAATGAATCATTGCGTGCTGTCTGCGGCTGCAGTCGGTCCTGTTCATGAGTGGCTGTGCCCAGTCTCCTTAGGGCTAAGATCATGGATATTATACTTTTACTCTAATACTTGATTTAAATTTAACAGATGAGGGGAGCTTTGACTCTTTGAATACCAAAAATGTTTGTCAGTGTTTCTTCATTTATTTCATGGCTTTTGAGACACTGTCGTGGTTTAACCCCAGCCAGCAACTAAGCACCACGCAGCCGCTCACTCACCCCCCCCCCCATCCAGTGGGATGGGGGAGAAAATCAGGAAAAGAAGTAAAACTCCTGGGTTGAGATAAGAACGATTTAATAGAACAGAAAAGAAGAGACTAATAATGATAATGATAACACTAATAAAATGACAACAGTAGTAATAAAAGGATTGAAATGTACAAATGATGCGCAGGGCAATTTCTCACCACCCGCCGACCGACACCCAGCCAGTCCCCCAAGCGGCGAATCCCTGCCCCCCACTTCCCAGTTCCTAAACTAGATGGGACGTCCCATGGTATGGAATACACTGTTGGCCAGTTTGGGTCAGGTGCCCTGGCTGGGCATGAGAAGCTGAAAAATCCTTGACTCTAGTCTAAACACTACTGAGCAACAACTGAAAACATCAGTGTTCTCAACATTCTTCACATACTGAACTCAAAACATAGCACTGTACCAGCTACTAGGAAGACAGTTAACTACATCCCAGCTGAAACCAGGACAGACACGCATCAACTTGGTCTTAGGAAGTACCCAGAAAAGGCAAGTACTTCACATCCTGTTCTTCGTTAGAAGGCAATTCCGATAAGGCTTCTAAGTGATTTAGGTGCTTCTGGAAAATTTAGCTACCTAATTTCAAAGTCCACCTGAAGTTAAATCTTGAGGTGCTGAAGTAAGTATGGTTGGTTTCTGATCCACTTCAGTGGTCCCTTTTCTAAAATAAATTTGTAAGCATTAGATTCATTTTAATTAGTAAGTCTCTCTTTTCTGAAGAATCCTCTGATTTAATCAGTTTGCCCTGCTAATTAGTCTTTAAATAAAAAAAAAAAGCCTAGGTGAAGATGGTTTCATACAGCCCTTTTGCACTTGATCTTGTTTGCACTGGTAACTGATTTCTGTCCTTTAAGCTCAGACCCTGCAATTTGATTATTCTTGAGCAAAAATGTGCTACATTTCTAAGACAGCTTTTAAAGACTCATAGCTGTGGTTTGCACTTCTTAATACTGTTGTTGCATTTGGTTTTATTTGGGAACAAAAGAAAGTGGTGTTGTAGGTGGTATTGGTGGAGTGGTGATGAGGAAAGGATGTCTTGTTTTGCAGATTAGCAATCTAATAAGGCAGGGGTAGTGGAGGAGTGTAGGAGTAGATATATCTAATGTAGATTCACATGTCATTCTTTTTTTATGTTCATATGACCAATTGCAGAAGCATGTTACCTATTATTTTTGGTTTTACGAAAGGTGGGGTTTTTTGGTTTTTTAAGGTCTTGAACTGATAATGGTTATTTACCTGCAGATTCCCACAGGCTCATTTCAGGCTACTTTAGTAAAAAGGGTTGGATGTGAAAATGCTTGGGTAAAGGAAAGAGTTGAGTTTTTAATCTGAGGGTAAACTTTCTTAAGCCTTCTTTAAAACTCTCCATTCATGCATAATGCTGCAGTCAATCATGAGTTACACATCTTTAAATCTTTTAGGTGAACATCTTGGGGCTAGAAGGAACTTGTCAGTTTACATTTAATTTATTCTAGGCTTTAGGATATGTTTCATGGCTGTAGAGAGCTTTGAACACTAAATATGATGAATGTTAGCACATATTTTCAATACAAAATTCTGCTGTCCAACTGCAGTTAGATTTTCAATATGTTGAATATCTGGGTTAACAGAGAAAAACATGTCTAAAGCTAAGTGTATTTCCACTATTAACATTTCTAAGTACCAGTCAACCTGTTTGACATCAGTCCACAACTCATGAGTAATATTGGCCTTGTCCCAAGTAGTCAGAAGTCGTCAGGTCTTTTTATTAAAAGAAAACCAACAACAACAAAAAAAACCAAAAACCAAACCAAACACAACAACCCCCTGCATTCTTAGTGTAATTAATTCATTGTTTTCCCTATCCAAAGGGCACTGTTTGCTTTTTCTTCATCCCAATTAAAATAAATAAATAAAGAAATCTGGCCTTCTCGTCAGTAAGTAGCAGGTTCTGATGTAGTTGCTCTTGATTAGTGGCCACTAAAGCTGCAGATGATATCTTTCCTTGTTAACAGTTTATATTTTCCTGAGTTGAAATTGCAATAAATTGTAACTGAAGGATCTTCTCTGTGTCCTGTGAGATTGTTAGGGTTTTTTTCCCTTTTTTCACCCTACTATGGTATTTTCTCACAGGGGTTTTAAGTTTCATCCTTCATTTTTCAGAAACAGTGGACTCGGAGCTGTTAGTATTCAACAAAACATCTGCCTCAGGAAAAAATTGGCAGCTTTCATGCACTCAAAAGGAATTTCCGAAAAATTGTTTGTTATCCCCAAACTATAATTACCTGAGTAATGATAGCTACCTTAATAAAACATAAAAACCTAGCATTTCACAAAAAAGACCCAATCCAAAACCATGAGGCAGTGGTGGCCTCTGACGAGTGCTTCAAAACTTAAGACTCTAGCAAAATTCATCGCTGTATAGCCGAATGCTCTTGGATCTCCAAGGCAAGGGCTGCTTGGGTCCCTACAGGCCCAGCCTTGCGAGTACCAGGGCACACCACAGAGGAAGACTTGGGGTCTTTTTGTTTTCCTTTTGGTTATGGAAAACCTGCTGATGTGCAGTATGGGATGGACTTCAGCGAGGAGGTGCCCAACCTTACGCTAACGTGAGTTGTGGATGGCAGCAGCGTGGTGCAGAAGGGTAGGAGGAGAAGGTGCTGGTTGTCTCTGGCAGGCGTGCTGTTGTCCCCGTTTCTGCACTTGATCAGGTGCTGCTAACTCTGGTTTCTGCTGTGCTTTGTTACTCTGTGTAGGTATAACTCCAAATCACCTCAATTTGTTGTTGTTATGGCAGCATTAAAAACCCCTTCCTAATCAAGAATGAGGGTTTTCCACTGCGGTAAATACACTGAAGCGAGTCGCACGAAGAGACAAAGGCCTTTCTCCTGCAGGCTCTTCAGGACGTGACTCGGCACAAGGCTAAACAAACAAGAACAAATAGAATGAACAGGGCTCATTCGGAATAGGAATCGCTGCTGTTGAAGATGAATTGAATTTTTTTCAACCACCAGAGTTTATTTGTGCAAAACGTTAGTAATTCGTGTGTTGTAATGGAAAAGTAGTGAAAGAAGAATGTAGGAAAAGAAATGCCTGAAGGAAGTACAGATAAAGCCGGCGCTCTTGAAAGCAGTTGGAGAGATGAATTCAGGAGTGCAGAGCACACGTAGGCAGTGCGTGGTGAAGAGGTGAAAACCAGGGCAAATGCGTGACCACAGGCTCAGGATCGTATGTCAGGTCAAGGGATGAAAGCCAGAAGATGGATCACCAGCTTGGGGAAAGAGAGCAAGTGTAGCGGATAGGAACTGTAAAAGGGTGACAGTACTCGGAAATGGAAGGGGAGTCCATGCACCTGGATGAAAAAATCCCCAATCAAGATAGGGATGCTATTGCAGGAGTGCAGAGATACCTTTCCACAGATGCTTTTAAGGACTGCATATGCTGTTTTATTACCATCAGGTAGCAATATAAATATATTAATCATAACAAATAGAATCCGTGCCAGGCTACATGGTCACTAATCACCGTTCCACAATAAGATTTCCAGAACACACACAAAAAAAAAACCCCAAAACCACAGACAGCTGAAAACCGACTAATTATGAAAGTCTGCCCAAACTCCAGTAGTTTTTCCTTGACAAATAAGTAGCATTAGTCCAAGCTCAGAATGAATCTTTTTTTTGTAAGCCATCAGTATGCAGGTCAGCATCAGCAGCATAGTGAAAAACTGTGTCACTGTTAGTGCACCAATATCCATCAGCTCAAGCGATTGATGTAGATGTAATCACTGTCTCTAATAGAAATAAAGTCAGGGTAATGGAACATTGTCGCAGGATCAATGTCTCCTGTTTTGAAAATAAACCCCCTCAGCTTTGCCTTTGCATTTGTGTACCAGCAGGCGACCACATCATTCAATTCAATTGACACAGTCCCTTAGAGCCCTGAATGATCTATTGTGGGAACATCAGGAACAACATATTGGAAAAAATGAAATGTTCTTGATCAGACTTACAGGCAACGTTATTTGGTGGGTTTTCCAGCAGTGAAAATGAGAATAAATCAGCTGAGAGCAGAAACTTAGCACAGTATGGAGATCTTTTAACTCCGTTTAATTGTAATTTCTACACGTTCTTGATCAAAAAGCTTGAACCATAGTACTTGTCCTTATTTTCAATGGAGCGTGGTCACAAATAGAAGACGTTTTTTGGACATTGCCCCCTCCCTTACCTTAGTCTCAGCAGAAGCTCTTGATGGGGCTCATTTTGACCGACTCAGGAGCTCTTCTCGATCAGTTATTTTCTCTGAAATTTTTACACAGTTTGATCCAAGCAAGGATTAATGGGTGTGCTCCCACATTCATCCATAATTAATTTTTTGCTAAGGCTTTAATGCAGCAGAGGAGATTAGCAGTCATATAGTTGCATGCTTAAGACTGGGTGCATGCTGAAGAGGTATATTGCATGGGATTTTAAACGATGTGACAGATAATGCTCTTCCAGTTTTCATCTTTCTTGTGCTTGATTCCAGCAACCTACTGCTGTTCTATGTCTAGATCCAGAGAATATTAGTAGGCTGTTATTTTAGCACTTAGTAAAGCCATTTAACAATTTTACAAAGCCTTCTTGAGACAGAGTCTATAAGTTTGACTGCAAAAGTCTTAATTTATTTAAATTACGTATTCCTGAAGGATTGTAGCTCTGTCTAAAGGGACGTCCTTCTAATGGCCTATGAATGGAAGCTCTACAGCTTGCTTGGTGTTACCACTGTTCCCGTGATGGCCCCTCCAATAAGAAAACTTTCCCTTTTGGGGGACAGATGTCTCTCCCTGGGGTAATGACAAGCATTTGGCTGGTACTTTGCTCTGCGTTACAGAGTTAGATACATTTAGCATACAGAGCCTAGAAGGTGGACTTAGGTCATCTTGTGAAGTAATCCATACTGGCCAAACCTATGCTATTGATTCCCCAGGTAAATGTGCCAATTCCGGTCATCAGTCAGAAGCTATCTGTTTCTAGTCAGTTTTAGAAATGCCACATTTCCAGTTTTGTTGCCGTAGACATCTGCCCCGCTTGTGTGCAGGTAGGACAGCCTGACCCTGAAGGTCATCCCATCAAGCCACAGGTTCTTCCTTTCTGAAAAATGCCTTTGGTCTGGATTTAGGTGTTTGATCATGGAGAATTTCATAATGTTCGGTTCTGTTTCCTGGTGTGCTCTGAAAATTATTTAAGTATGGAAAGAGGATGGTGATTTAGCTTTTTAACTACTACTTCTGGACAGTTTTCATTTAATCCTGGTTTGCCTGCGTCAGTGGACTTGAGCTCTGTGATTCAAAGCCCTCTCCTTGGCCACCTTCAGCAGAGCGGGACGAGATGTTTGGGCTTGGGATCTTGTGGGGAGTCAGGAAGGGATGGCTTTCATGAAGGAGTCAAAATCGAGGCAGGACTTTCTGCTGGTGGTTTTACTGGCATATGGGTGCGTGTTCTGAGCAGCTGGGTTTGGCTTTTAAGTTTTGAAGGAATAACATATTTGCTCCTGAAGAAAGATGTATCAGAACTACTTCCATTTCAACGGGGTTGTAATTATCATGCAGAAAAGTTGTGCCTGGAAAGAGATGTCTATTTTCATTGTTCCCCAAACAGTTGAAAAGTCTTTAAAATACTAATACACAATACCTTTTTGCTATTCTGATATAGGAAATAAGGAGAAAAATCCCCTCCCAACACATAATTTCTTCTTGTGTAGCACTGTAAACAAGGGAAAAAAGAGGTTTAAGAACCTAAAGAGCTTTGAATAAAGTGTCAATACCAGAAACATCCCTGTTTCTTTAGTCAGTCTAGGGATTTACAAAATATGGCTGCCAAGAATCACTGCAAGATGCCCTATAGCTGTCCAAGAAGATGTATTTTTAACTCTAGAAAGCATAGAAGTTTGCAGCTTTGTAGCCATAGCCCTGGAAATATGATACTGAATATACATACTGGCGCTTGTCTCTCTGCTGTAACATCCGGAATCCCAGTCTCCTGGGTCACGCAGCATATGACTTTGGGGAGGAGATTCATAGTTCAGTAATTAAATACTACTTTGCTCTAGGCAAAACCAGCAAATGGGCTTCATCTGCAGCTTATTTTGTAATAGTACTCAGGACTGTGCTTGGCGTTTCTGGGGACTTGAGTACTTAGATAAGTAGACAGTAACTTATTTTTAGCTAGGGTTTTGGGTGGCTTTGTGTTTTGCTCCCCCCCCCCCCCCCCTTTCAGGGTTGTAATTCTTTTTCTTCAGAAAATTTCAAACTGGCTTTGTCATCTTCTATGCTTCATACTCTCAAATTGGCACGGAAAGATAGAGACTGTTGCCATAAATTAGGTCACTAAAGCTGAAGTATGGAATACAAATATTTATCGCCTCAGCTAAGGAAAACAATTCAGATGAGGGAAGTAAAAATTATTTTTTTAGTATTCGGAAATGAAGCTGTATTCTTGAGATTGAAAGCGAGACAGTAGAGGTAAAAGATGAACGTGAGAAGCATCTCTTGTTTTAAATTGCTAGAAGGAAAACTAGCAAAGCTTGATCATATGGGAAATCAGTAAGAAGGTTCATTAGGTAGAATTATAGATAATTTTTTATGCAAGTTCACATTTGACATAGATTACTGAATCTTAAAAAAAAGGGCACATTTAAATAATAGCAATTTAGAGACACAGGTAAAAATGCAGAAAATGAGATAACTTTCATTTTGAAATATATTACAACAAAGCTTATGCATTTAATTTAAAAAACATTTTCCTTTAAATTCAGAAGGTTAGAAAGAATTCCTAATTGCAGATTGTCAGATAGTAGGAGAACTTTAATAAGGGCTCATTTGTATTATGCCCAATACAATATTGGACCCCATCTCTCAAGTGAATATGTGAAAGAGCAAATAGGAGTCTTTAGAGCAATTAGTTGATACAGTTTAAGAAAACTCAACTTTTTTTTCTTTTTTTAAAGTATGAGAAAATGTTCATTTTGATTGAAATTGATGTCTAATAAATCCTTACAGAGAAGGACGCACAACGTTGGTTGCGCACTGCATGCGTGACATACAGGAACCACTAATTTATTTTATGAGTTTTCCTTTATAAACCGTTTCTGAAGGACTGTACAGAACTCTTCTTTGGATGTAGGTTTACTGAGTTCAGCAGCCGTTTGGGGTGGATCCGCTATGCCTTTGGAGAACACTTTGGCAGAACGGCAGCCACCAGCAACAGCGTTTTGTGGAGCCCGGGATTAAAACTCCAGTTCTGCAAGCTACTGGCGGGGCAGATTTGGTATCTGAATGAGGTCCTGCTGAAACCTCACAAATCCAGGAGTTTGGCTGGTCTGAGTGGTTGGATTTAAATAGCACCCTTTCCACTTTCTTCAGCACCTCTGAGTTGATAAAGCAGACTTGGTGGCATTGGTGCCTCGCTATCTTAATGGACCGGGGTGCAGTTGGAGAAGCGGTGGAGTTCAGTGTGTTGGCACTTTCCTGGGCTGTGGGGTGTTGTCTGTCCCCTGAGCCGCCGTGACAGCCATCCCGTAGCTGTGGAGTTCAGCAGGTAGGTTTGCCAGGCTGAGGGACTCCCAGTGTCAGCTGCAAAACTTAGGGAAGAGGAATTGTGCATCACACACAGGACTTCATTTTTAAGTGAGGTCATAGAGATGTAAAGCAGAATTGTAATAAAACTTTCCAAAGGACTTGCATGCACCTTTAGGGTTTTGGGGTATGCACCTTTAGGGTTTTTAGGTGGAATTAAAAAAACTACGCATTCCCAGGTTGGGTCATATAATTTCCCTTTTTTTTTTTTTTTTTTTTTACCATCATGGTCATTAAAAAAAAAGAAGATTCTTAAGCAGCAATTTAAAAAATGGTATCACTGTCTATGTGCACATGTGCTGGCAAAATATTTGTCCATATTTCTTGTGAAAGAGGAAAAAATAAAAGGACTAGTGACAGTATTTCTGTCGTAGGAGATTTATTGTTTCTGTAGCCAGACTTCTGTTTTCCATGGATAAATGTAACAGTCTGTTTAGATGTGAACATTAAACATTTTTCAGAGCTACCCAGAGCATTAGCTGTTCCCTTTAACATATCATATTTGGTATCAAACTAATGAGTGGTATGTTTGGGGGAATTATTATTCACAGCAGCCTGCCAGGTTTTTCTGTTATCCTACCTAATTAGGATGTGTTAGAGCCCACCTAAAACTGCAGAAATATTACTTTCTTAGGCTGTTGTTTGATGATACAATAAATCTAACTGTAGTAAATCTACTATATGTTATAAAGCTGTGATTAAGAGATACAAAGTACTAATCTGATGTGTAAACTTTCTCTGCCAGTTCAGGTTTGTTTAAAAAAAAAAAAACAACCCCAAACCAAAAAAAACTATTAGGCCAGGAGCCATATCGGGCTGCATCTGTTCTCTAGCATTTGGCATGAACCTGGAAGAAGAGTACAAAGCTAGCATAAACATGCAGAGTAGAATAATAATTTGTCAGAAATACAATCAGATTTGTACTGTTGGGCACCCATTAGCCTGCAGATCCGATGTTCGTGATAGTGGAACTTGATCTCGTTATAACGGATTTTCTTTGTAAATTTTACCCAAAGTATGAAAGTGTGTGAATTGTCCTCAAGGGGTGGGAGAAGCCCGTGTGAGACCTCGCGTGCTGGCGTGTCTGAGTTACGGTAGGCATGTTACAGAAATACAGGCACTTTTTTGCTATGTGGAAGCTAAGTCAGAGTTGGCGTGTTGGCTCTGGGAGAAGAAACCTCGTTTCCTTTGAAAAAAGCAGTTTCCAAATTACTTTTTGTGTGATTTCTGACATGAATTCAGAGTTGGAACGAGTGGGTCGGTGTGTCTAAAGCACAGACATGCGTCTTGTCGGCTCCTGACCTGCGGCACATCTAGTTCTTGAGAAGATCTCGAGGCCGGCATCTGTATGGACAGTCGACTTCTATTTTATGGCTGATACGTTTTACGCCGGATAAATTTTGGGAGTTCGGGGACCGTCTACAGTGAAATTAAAAATTACCTGGGATGTCTTGATACTACGCTGATTCTAACTGAACAGTGGTGTTCTAAACCACAGGCCCATCCTCCGAGAAGGGGATCCTACAGATAACCAGTGGCTCTGGCTCAGTGGGTTTGGAGGATCGAGGGAGAACAGGGTGACAGGTTACCTACGCTGTAATACAGTTTCATTGGCACTACGGCATTGCCGAGAAGAGGCATGCTGAAGTGGACTTTGTTTTGAGCAGTGAATATCAATCCTGGTGTGGTCCCAGGGACTGGAAACCAGTGAGCAATTTGGGCATGGTTCGTAAGCCTTTGTGCACATCCTTTTTTTTACCTGTTGTTTTTTGTTGTTTGGGGCGTGTGTGCATGTGTGTGGGGTTTTTTTTAATTTTATTTTATTTATTTAATCCTAGTTTTACTGGTAAGCAATCTACTTCACACACACTGCAACTGCTCCAAGGTGCAAAACAAAAGTAGAGGCAAGTGGGAGTGATTTCCTTTAAAAGCATACTTGGAGATAAAACAGTAGTGTGGGTGCATCGTACTTTGCCGTATTTCCTGTAAATCCACAGAAAGTTTCAAGGAAGACTTGGAATTTTTATGAGGGCTGGAAGAAAGGGCCTCAAGGATCTTGTTACATTTTCAGAATGGATTTGGGACATACAGGTGCAAATATCTTGAGATATTTTTAATGGGCCCTTTGCAAATTAGGCTAGAAATCTAAGACTGGTAGGAATTATGTGTCACTTCTACTTATTTTTGGCTCATTTTTCTGTGTATTTTTGGTTATTTAATTGCTGTATCTGAAATGAAGAGCGATATTAATATCTATTAAGTGCCCAAAGTGAATAGTCAATTGCATGTGGAAATAGTGGATTTGGGGGAAATAAACCAGCATTAATGAAGTAGATTTTTTAGTGTATGGGGTATGCGTGTACATGCGTGGGGGCATACATGAAGATAAATCACTTTTTTTTTTTTTCTCCCTCCTCTAATTTTCTTCTTTTCAGCCTTTCCTCCTCTATTTGTGTTTCCATTTACGTGACGCCACTTGTAAGAAATCTTCTCCATCACCTCACAAACAAGCCCTGGGGCTGTGTTGTGGCATTAGGGAAAATGGAGTTCACATGGTTCGTAGGTTAGCAGGTTTATTTTCTTTCCCATTACTGCTTTTCTTTGGCAGACATCCTCAGCAACTTGTAACTTCGGCACGAAGTGAGGGAGCGACCGTGCGTGTTGAGCACTGAGAGCAACGTGTGGCCGGTGGCTTCGGGGTCAGTGGGTCCCCTCTCCGTCCGACCTTCTGCTCCTTTTCACCGTCATCCCCTTGCTGCCGCTGTCTCGGGTCATTCCTGCTGGTTCCTTCCCGGGAAGCTATGAGCGAGGAGGAGGGAGGCAGGATGGTCCCCATGGCTGGAGACAGCAGCAGCTTCTCCATCACGTGCAATGGGGATTCACCCAGCTCCGAGCTGTCTCCGACGTCTGCTCCCAAGGCTGGAAGTGGCCACGCGGCAGAGCCCGTTGCTGGGGGACGTTTGGCTTTACCCCTCGTTTCGAGGGTTGGCAGCATAAGCCCGGTATCAATTTCCAAATTTGTCAAAGGGCACTAACTCTCCTATCTGTACTTCTGCTGTATTTTCTCTTTATTGTGATAGTCTGCTTCTGGTATGGGAAGGAAGGTGGTTCGGTGTTGCTCGTTCTTCTCGCAATTCCTCGCTTGCCTTGGCTGCGCGATAGCCGGGGGTGACGGTTGTCTCCGGGGCACTGGCTGAGCAACTGGGCCCGTGATGGGGGGTAAATACAGAAATGAGTTTTCAGAAAATTTAAATAAGCCCCGAAAAAATGGATAAAGCAATATCTTGGTAAAAAACTGGAACCTTTTGCACCCTTTTCAATTTCACGTCCTCATCAGGCAAACCGTGTATTTATGGAACACATTTCTGTGTTTTTCTAGTCATTACTGTACAGAAGCCAGTGTTGCACTGCCACCTCTCGATAGCCGGGCAGGACAGCATGTGGCAGTGCTCCTTGCCTTAGCAAAGCATCTTGTGGAAAACACTTTGAACCAGCCTTGAAAAATGATACGCATTTGACTTGGGCAGGGTGAATAACACTTTTGACAGACAAGCGAAACATTAGCTTTTTTTCTTGAGCTATCCAGCTACATAACAGGTGAATTTATGTGACATCTCCACAATTCTGCTTTGAGTGGGGAGCCCTCTTTATATTAATAATGCAGGTCTTCCCTATGTAGCAAATAGCACTTTCATCTGATTTCTGCATTTTGATCTATCTTTTCGGATGAGGCAGCAAGATTTTAAAAATCAGGAACAGACCCATGAAACAAATACTACTGTTTGTGTGTGTATGTAATGTAAAAAGGCTTCTTTATTAGTCTTTTTAAATTTAATTACCTTTTTTACTGAAGAATAATGTTGTTCCTCTTGCTACAGAACTCCTCTGTAACAAGGAGTCTTAAATAAAGATGATTTGCACCAACAAAACATAGCTGAATAAAATTAGCGTTTGGTCCTGCATATGATAGAATTGGTTGCTAATGCATGAAATGGCTAAAAATGACATTCATTTCACACACTGCTCAATAAATGAGCCCTTAAAGTATATTGTAATTTGGCAGGTACACCTTGTATGTCAGGCATCACTGGAGGCTGTGGGTGGGTAGGGTAGGGTGAGTATCAATGTACCTTTCTTTACGAGTTGTGTTGCACTGGCTAGCAGTTACTGTACTGGAGCAATTATTTTTTGCTTTAGAAATGAGAAATATTTAAGTAGCTCTGCATTTTTATTTATGTCCTTAAGAAACTAAAACCATCTCCCCGCCTTGGGCAGCACAGTATGCTCGAGCTACTCCATAAGCACGAGATCTGGCTTCCGTGGACGCGTCCAGCATTGTAGACATCCCCCCATTTCCCATGCAGGATAACCCTGGCTCTCCCACTGGGGTCCCACTGGCCCCAGCTGGGTCTGAGCCCTCCTTGCACAGCTCTTGGGCTGTGTCATTTTTCCTGTGCCCTCTCCGAATGGAGCGGGCAGTGCGCGCTGCCCTCCCTCCTACCCCCAGCTGTTAGCTGGGGTGGGTTTGAGGGTGTCCATGTGCTCATCGACTCGCCAGGGTTCGTGCGTGGTTTTGGGCAAACGCACTCCTTTTGATGTCTGAGTTTATCCTGTAGCCTCTCGTCTTCTTGAGGAGTTTAATTGGGTCTTTCCTCTGCAATATTATAGAAGCATAGAATCGTTTAGGTTGGAAAAGACCTTTAAGATCATCGAGTCCAACCATCAACCCAACACCACCATGCCCACTAAGCCATTATGGGACTTGTAGGAAAGTTACATCTTGGAGAGCTCTTCCCACTGTCAAATTTGGTTGCAGTTTGACTGGTAAAATTCAAAAGTTAGATGATAAGGAAGAGAGTGTGGTCATTTTCTCCTGTTTCTTTGAGAAATCTTGCTAGGAAAAGATGCTTGGAATGAATATGTATGGCAGCCTTATAAGGCTGATTGTAACCTTGTAGTTGGTACTTACTGCTGTGTTCACTGCTTTCCCACTTCGAGCAATAGTGGCAAATGACCTGACCACGTAGCCGTGTAGCAAGAACTTTTTATTTTGAACAATACAAGAAAACCTGTTCTCTAGTCTTTTTTTTTTTTTTTACCTCAAATCCAGGTCAAACTTTGTCAAATAACAGTAGGAAAGTCACTTACCTTCTCAGACTCCAGTTCTGTAGAAGAAAACGGTGGTGGTGGGCGACTGGGTAAAAACCTTCAAGGTCTGCTGATGAAAAGTGCTGGGTGGATACTAGGAACAGGAGATGGACCTTATTTCATACTATGTTCTGGAAGCTGATGTTTTTACTTTTTTACTAGATGTCATGGAAAGATCAGGATTTTCAAACATTCAGAAGTAATGAGATTGCTCTCAAAAATGAGGCTCAAAGTTAGAAAAAAATACTGTATTCTGTCTCTTCATCTTCGTGTTTTAAAGACTCTTGTTGCTTCGTGTTTTCAAAGTTTTTCATCAAAAGTGTATATATAGTCTGATACATTATTTTTCTTGCTAAATATATACCATTAATAAAGTCAAGGGAAAATTGTGTGTATATATCCATCAATATTTTTAAAGCATTGATTGAAAGCCTAGAGAAATATTACTAAAAATGGTCTGTTTAAAGTTTGTCTCTAATTTCAAGAATTCCTTTTGCAAAGCATAAGTGTGTGGCTGAGATGTTTTCTAATTTTTAGTTGAAATACCTGGGCTTTCCTTGAACAGATACAGTGTTGTAGCCCATATCGCACCTTTTTACTACAGCAGGAGTACCTGAAAATTGAAGTAGATTAGAAAGCAAAAGTGAGAACTTGCCTGGATACCAACATGAAACCAAGTTCTCGGTCTTTGTTAGCCAGGCAGGAAGAAAACCACATTTTGAAAAATGTATTCCATAGCAATAATATTGCTTAGATGAAACTCACTTGATTATTTTTTAAAAACCTGTGAAATGAGGCCTTTTTAGTACTGTTATTAAGCATCATAGCTCCCTAGTCCATACCAATTTGTATCATTTGAGAATCCGGCCCTTCAATATTTAATTTACTGACCTTTATGTTGTGGGGACACAAATGACTTTTTAATGACTGCAGTAGACTTATTTGCATTATAAAATAAAACCATTGTCTATGCTGCCAGGGAGCTAGTTACTTTATAAATATATCATTTGTTGAGAAATACGTATTAGTTACTAAAAATATTTAATTGACCTACTTTTTTATTTTCAGGGTTGTGTCCTTTGTTGTGACCTCATGGTTTAACTGGGAATAAAGATGAGTATAAGCAGTGATGAGGTTAACTTCCTGGTATATAGATACTTGCAAGAGTCAGGTGAGTTTTTACAATTCTGGTTGTTAAACAATGCATAGTTTATTTGGCATTCATCTGCAACTGGCTTTAGCAAACACAGACTCATTTAATCATTTTGCCAGTAGGCATGTGCTTCTGTCTGAACTGTTTCTTGGTGTTTCTTCTCAATAAGAGAATGAGTTCCTGCCAAGTTACTTTCTGTAACTTAATCAGGTTTAGTAATTTGGAGTCTTCAGATGGCAGTCAACCAACTAAGGACTCACTTGATTGCTAGAAACACATTTTCCTGGAGATCACTTATCTAGAGGGTGACGATGACACTTTGCACCATTTTCTTTGGGGTTACTTGAAGAATTAAAAAGAAGGACCACCAAAATACTGTATTTTCCTGTTCTGTCTTGGAGTGATGGTGCTCCCGCAAGCTGGTCTTGCGTGGCCGAATTCTTTGCCTGAATGAGACTGTGGGAGGGCAGATGTTGCTGTATTTCAAAGGAAGAAGTGGCAACTGTGACCATATGACTTGTATCATTTGAATCTGAGTACAGATGAACAGATTTTTTACAGGAATAACTCTTGGGTTCTCAAAAGCCGCCCTCATTGCAGGTCACTTTCTTGGAGGATTTTGTCCTTTGGTGTCAGGCTAGCCAAAGCCTCCTGCTTCTTAGGAATAAGAGCAAAAGGCAGTTGAATATTGTCAAACTTGAAAAGAAACTTCTACCCTGTCATATTTGTGCAAACTGACTGTATCTGTAAAACACGAGCAAGAATGCTTTCATGTGATTTCCAGGTGTTCCCTTGGACAGTTTACTTTTAAAACTTCCCAAACCCAGTCGGATTAGCCGTTTGAGTTTGTGTTCCGTGTTTGAGTTTCTAGATGCAGCCATATGGCTGCAGGGGGTTTTGTGCTGGTGGTTGTTCTTGAAGCTATGTAAGAGACAACATTATCTTTTGCTCACAGCTATGATATTGATTGCTTAAAGCAGCCTACGTTTAGAACGGGTAGATTTGACTGGAAATCGGGGCATGCCCCAGTAGACGAACAAGTGATGATTGTCAGCTGGCAGGAGTGAATATGATCTTAGCAATAAATAAAAGAAGTCTGCATATTAAGGGAAAAATAAACTCCAATCTTAAGGTACCAGTGTAAGGGATCAGCTTTAACGTGTATGTTACCTTGCTGTTTTAACATCTACTGATTCTTAGTTTTGTTTAGTGATTGCTGATGGGTGGCTTCAGGCTTCTTTAGAATGCATTTGACTGATGCAACATCTGCCCACTGTTTATGTCCACTGCTCATGGACTTCTCAAATTGAGGCAAAAAAAGCACCAGAAGCAATGGTGGATGGCAGAGTTTTTCAGTCTCTGCTTGTCAGAAGAAAGCAGAAACTCATTGTTCCGCCTGAATTTACTGAAAACTATTACACGTTCTTATTCCAGTTGTAGATTGCTTTTGTCACAGAAGCCAAACTTACGAAATTGCTTTATCTTCATTTGAAAGTTTGCAGGCAGCTTTTTAGTTACCTGACAGAAAAAAAAAGAAAGTAGTTTAAGAAAAAATTCCGTGACAGTAAAGTTAATTTGCTGAAACAACTATTTTTCTCTAGGTTAAATTCTCCTTTTCAGGGTGATAAAATAAATAGCAAGCACCTACCAGTGCTGCACCATAGCATGCTTGCCACTTCTCAATCAGTGCACAATACTGATGTAGTTCTAAGTGCCAAAACATACACAATTATGACAGCACTGTACCATGAAGTGAATTCTGTTCGACATAAAGATCCATTTCACCTTCATGGGTAACAAATCAGTGAGTAAAAATAACAATTGAGTCTTGGTGTCTTGGAGGTACATATTTTACTAAATACTATGTATAATACAATACATATATATAGTTTGAGAATATATAAATACATGTAAATGCTATTGCAAGTTGTATATTTTATATTTTTATATTTGCTCATGCACAAATGTTTTGCCAATGATACTGTATTTAATAATTGCTGTGTTTATATATAAACTTCGTTTTTTTCTTTTTTTACATTTAAACTAGAAACATACGAGGGAAACAACAGAGGTGTTTTGATGAGGTTTTTTTGTAGTTCATAAGCATGCTATAACTTTGTATAATTTGCTGAGGTTTGTAAACAGAAGGTCCTACAGTGGTACGGGAAGTAGCATTGTCTATCTATAAATCCATTCTGATGTCTTTGCCTTGTCTTTAGGGTTTTCCCATTCAGCATTTACCTTTGGTATAGAGAGCCATATCAGCCAGTCTAATATAAATGGTGCTCTGGTGCCACCAGCTGCTTTGATTTCCATCATCCAGAAAGGTCTGCAGTATGTAGAGGCAGAAGTCAGTATTAATGAGGTAAGGAGGCTTTGCCTGCAGGAGCATTATGTCCTTGCTTACAGTAAGTTTGAATGTTAGTATTTTTTCTTAACTTTCTTGTATCCTATTTATTTACTTTTACTTCAGATTCCTTACTGCTGGTGTTCACCATGACTCCAGTGGTGGAACCAGAATGGAGTGACATAACTGGGTAGGGGTTCTGCCCCGTGCAGCCACACAACACCAGGCATGGTGTTCTGGCTCATTGCTTAAAGGTCCGTTGTCTGTAGAGTTTTTACCCTAATATAATGTTGTAGTAAATCCAGACAAGTGCAATAAGATAATCATTGAGACAAGTAACCTCTTAATCTTTATTCTCATAGACTTGCACTAAGGAGGTGGGCGAGCGCTATGCAGCTCTCATTTGGGTGATGTGTCGTTATAACGAAGTAATGAGAGCCCAAAGGCAAGGTTTCCAAATAGAGAGAGGGTTTCAGTTTGTGGCAGGAAGGATGAAGGTATATGCCAGTTTGCTTTTTGCCTCTGCTGGCTAATTCATCTTGAGCAGGATCTATTGAATTTGATGTTTAAATGGTTATTCCAGCAGTACAGAAAGCTATGTATCTTCCTGCCTGATGCTGCAGACACTCGCCCTCAATTTCCATTCTCACTTATGCCTGGAAGGTTAGCAGCCTTTGTATGTGTCAGTATATTACAGAAGGAAACTATTTTTTTCACTAATTCTGCTCTATTTCCAGTCTCCCTTATTTCTGCTGTTTATGTGTAGTTTTCATAGTCCCAGTGAAGCAAATCCTTTCCCTTAGGAAGCCTCAGAAAAATAAAGCAAGTGATTGGAATAGAAGAAGGAGACTCTATATTTATTGCAAGGAATCCTTCTAGCTCCTAAAAATAGATCCTTACAAAGCCCTAGCATATGTATAAGGGTATTTTTAACTGGGTCTTGTCCATTTCAGGATAAAATTCTTCCTTGTTGTTTGAAAGCATGCCAGTACTGTTTAAAAAAAGGAAGAAAACTAGTCAACTCTCCAGATAATATGTTTATGGAAAGTATTAGTCTAATAAGATAGAATAACTTCACAAGCCAGTGACCCGACTTGCAATGTTTGCAGCTCTTCAAACAAACCATTAGATTTTGTTGCAGCCACTCATGTTTGAAATCATATTCATAGATAGCTTACAGAATTTTTTGCTTTAGCAGACGATTTAGCAAACTCAAAGCATGTAACTTTTGATTCCAGAAGCTCTGCCAGAGGCCTGTGGTGGCTTTTTTTGCATATTTATGGTGGGCACTTAACTTTAGACTAAAATTCCAATCCTTACCACAACAATGATCAGGTATCACTTCTAGCACCATTTGTAAACTGTGTTATTATATTAAATCAAAACTTTTGCTTTAGTTTTCCTTGGAATTTTTGCCCATAATGTTAATTTGTACTTGGTGTTGTCTTTTTTTGTTTTCTCCCTCTGCTGTAATTTAGGATGGTACCTTGTTTGATGGTAGGCCGATAGAGTCTCTCTCACTGATAGATGCAGTAATGCCTGATGTGGTACAGACAAGACAACAGGCCTACAGAGATAAACTTGCACAACAGCAGGCAGCAGCTGCTGCAGCTGCAGCTGCGACTAACCAACAGGGATCAGCAAAAAATGGAGAAAATACTGCAAACGGAGAAGAGAATGGAGCACATACTATAGCAAGTAAGTTGAGACAGAAATGACCTTAACCTACATTAACGTCATTTCCTTGTTGTAGTCCGAGCTGGTAGACAATGAGATAAATGTGTAGAGGTACTAGTAACCCTTCAGCTTGCAGAGGATACCTTCGTCATAGCTGACACTTTAACAGATGGTGTCTCACCTTTGACTGTCTCCAGTTTGCTATTTGGAATTGCAGGAGGAGATGCAAACTTCTGAATTCATTAA
This sequence comes from Haliaeetus albicilla, assembly GCF_947461875.1. Lineage (NCBI taxonomy): Eukaryota > Metazoa > Chordata > Aves > Accipitriformes > Accipitridae > Haliaeetus > Haliaeetus albicilla. Next base: position 36,195,529 of record NC_091491.1, read on the forward strand.
TTCACAATATTGCATTGACCGCTGTCCCTTCCAGTACTGCTCCTTTCCCATCATCTGAAAGCTCTTGCATAAAGAGGGGAAAAAAAAAATATTAAAAATATCAGAGACAACTGTTTAAATATTGCTTCCCCTTTGCTTTGGCCCCTGTACAAAGAATAACAAGAGGAGTCTGCGAATCCGCAGCTGGTTAAAACTGAGCATTGCTTGTGAAGCTCTGCAAACTACTTTTGACAAGTTCTCGGAGAGCTGGAACCGGCTCTCTGTAGGACAGACTTCCTTGTCAGGCAGAGATCATCATGGTTGCGGAGACAAATCTTGTGTTGTTGGTCTCCTTTATCAGGATCAGTTTTCATGAGTTGCCATTCAGAATTACTCGAGGCAACTGCTTGCAGGTTTGGTTTATTCATTGGTTCCATTTTAGTTGTGATTGGTGAAACAAGTGAGTTTTATTTGTCATCACAGGTCAAAGGAACATACCTTACAATCAGCTTTAGTATAGAAACGTTCAGGTCGGGCATTAAAATGTGATTTTGAAAATATTATTGTGGAAGTCTGGATTACACATTTTGGGGGGGGGGAGTTACAGCTCTTGCTGTAAAAGCCCATGAAGAAAAGACATTTTTGAAAGAATATTCATATCAAGCCGTGTACAAGTTTTGCATTTTACAGCTGGATTTTACTAGTTTTTTTCATTATCATAGATGTTAAATAAACTGGAAATATAATCTTTGGCTTAAACAAATAAGCTCTCTACTTTGATGCTTTCATTTAAAAATCTCAAAAGAATATTTACTTGCTAACTGTGAAGTGGATAGAGTAAGCATAAACTTCAGATCTCGGCCACTCTTAAATGTGATATACCAGCAACCCCTACTGGCTGGTACACCAAATTATACTGGCATTGATTCTCTTCAGTTGACGCAATGTTTTATGTGGTGTTGTTTCTTAAAAATATGCGTGTTCTAATAGCCTCTTCTGTTTTCTCACACATACAAACAGTGACAGAAACCCTTAATGTTAAATTAAGCAATAGGTTTGAAATGGTTTGTTTTACCACAGTGAATAAATACAGAGCAGGTGAACTGTTCAGGATTTTTTATATTCTGCATTTACACTCAGTGTGAATTTATTTTTAATAATAGAAAATGACTGATGATAGCTGCCAAGAAGACAGTTTTGTTAGCTGAATTACCCCCAGTATGTTTTACAGAACAATATGAATTCAACGTCACTTCCACGCAGAAAGCTATGTATTGCCACAGTTCTACAGTAATTGCTGATGCAGTTTAAAAAGCTCTGTTATCAGTTTACCATATCACCAAATGTTATTATATTAATTAGAGCCATTTTGTAAATGAAGTGTCTGAGATGTGGATTTAAAACCTGTTTGACTGCAATTGGTGAAAAGAGAGATTTTTTGAAAATGGATGTGTCATAAATGTATTTTTAAAGCACAAGATAGACTAGTAACATATTGTACTATGCAGTATTGTGCCTGAAAAACTGTGAGTACTTTTAACATCAGCGTTTATTTTTTAACATAGCAAAAATTAACTTTTGGCCTCAGTTTTGAAGTTTCAAAATTAAATCCATTTGGGTGGTGAGGTTTAGAAGGGCTAAGAGTTTTCTCACATTTTTGAAACTTCCCATCTGTTTATAGTACTTCATAAATTGGAACTGGAAAAATAAAGGAACATTTCAGCTTTGTCAAATTTTGATCCACGTAAATTATGAATTAATTGTTATGCTCATCCCAGAAGAATATGAACCATACAGCAGTTACAATGTATTGTCCCAAAATATTAAAATCCACCTCTCTCTACTGTTGTTTCCCATAATGCAGATAATCACACAGATATGATGGAAGTAGATGGAGATGTTGAAATCCCTCCCAACAAAGCAGTGGTGCTGCGTGGCCATGAATCCGAAGTATTCATTTGTGCCTGGAATCCCGTTAGTGACCTTTTGGCCTCAGGGTATGTGCATTAACCATGTGCGTACGTAATACCAATGCTCGTTGGCATACTCCTGTATGATGGTAACAAGTTAAAATAATACCTGCCCCAACACCCTCTACGTCAAATGGCACAACGTTTGCTGTTTTGAAAGGAATACATTTTAAAATGGAATTAATTGGGAGAAGGGGTTATATTCTCATTAACTGTTTTGTAGATCTGGAGATTCAACAGCACGGATATGGAACCTCAGTGAAAACAGCACGAGTGGCTCTACGCAGCTGGTACTTCGACACTGTATACGAGAAGGAGGGCAGGATGTACCCAGCAACAAAGATGTGACATCGCTGGATTGGAACGTAAGTAGAAATGGCAGTGCTCAAAATACTCCAAGAAAATTGTAGCTATAATTTTGCATAGTCAAATTTTAAGTGACAGCAACTGTGCATGCTCTGCTACAGCTCCTGAAATATTTCTATTTCTGAGTTGCATTGTAATTTCCTGTATTGTACTTTGGGGACTTCTTTTTAAGAAGTTGTAGTCAATGGAATAGATATCATAAATCTTATGCAGATGTATTCTATCTGAAATTTGCTTTGTGCTCTTTAGCTTTTGAGTTATACAGTAAAAGTAAATAAATAAAATAACCTTTTTGCTGGCAGAGTGAAGGTACACTTCTAGCAACTGGGTCTTATGATGGCTTTGCAAGGATATGGACTAAAGATGGTAAGTGAAATACTTTTAATTTCCAGTATATTTTCCTGTATTGTGGCTCACAGCATAGATTTTTATTTTTTTAATGTATTCATATCAATATAAATTTTCAGGTAATCTTGCCAGCACCTTAGGGCAACATAAAGGTCCTATATTTGCGTTAAAATGGAACAAGAAAGGAAACTTCATTTTAAGTGCAGGAGTGGACAAGGTGAGATAATCTTTGGTAAAATTAAAATTCTTTCCTTCACCATTATAATCTAATTGTAAGCGTAATAGCAAAGCTATAGAAAGTAAGTAAATTAAACTAAAGGCATGGGACTTAAATATGTACTTACAAAGAACTTGTTATGCTAGCTATGTTTCCTTGTGTTTTATAGTAGTTTATTGAGATATTTTAATTTATTAGATTTCAGTGTCCCTGGATCTCTTCCCAATTAGGTTAGTGTAAGTTGGAAACTTAAGTGCATTGAATGCAGGAACATTAAACCTTTGTAAAACAGAATCATCTAAAATTTAGTGAAGCACTTTATGCAAAGTCTCAGAAAAAAATCTGGAGGAATAGGTTCAGGCTGATTGGGATATCAGTGAAGCCTGAGAACGATTAAAAAGGTTAGAGCTGGAACATAAGACAAGTCAATATATCTGACTGGGGAGGTGCCAGGAGTGTAATGCCATGAAGCTCATTGTTTGACTGTGTTTTATTTCACATCTCTAAACAAACTTAAAGACTCACGAGGTCTTTAAATTCAAAGCTGTTGTTAGCGTGAGAGATTTTATGAATCGTAGGAAGGGCACATAGTGATGAAGAATAGTCTTAAGACTAATTCAAAGATTAGAATAGACTATTAAAAGATTAAGAAGAGTTGGTTTTCTTCTGTAACCGATTCACCCTGCAGAAGTAAACACAGGCTTTGTCTTAGTGAGACTGGCAAACTGCAAGCTTAGTAAGATCACAGGCCCACAATACTTAAAACTGGCAGTGTCACTGTAAAGTAGATTTTCTCAGGGTTTTTGGGGGGTTTGTTTTTGGGTTTTTTTTTTTCCCCTGTGCGCATTTAACCTGGTTTGCTTCAGTGCCCAGCTTTATAGATGCTTGTGCTGGCACAAAGGAAGGGAAACTAAATGTCTCAAAGCATGGAAAGGATGGGTTTCTTCTTTTGGCAGCTGTGATGGCTTATGCCATTTTTTAAGTCTTTGTGAAGGTACAGCTTTTAATTTGCAGAAATACACTCTGGAGGAGATAGAAGCCTCATTTCAGTCAATAAAACTCCTTGGACAAAGCAACTGAGATTATGCTTTGAAAAATACTCTGCATTAGCAGAAAGATTGACCCAACCTTATGCTTCTTTTCCGTAAATAATTTCTGTGGTCAGTTCATGCTTCCACTGAATTCAGTGTCAAAATTTTTATTGATCGTTGAAGTAGGTCAGGGATATTGGCATATAATATAGTGATTATAAAATACTAATTTTGTCATGTAAGATTACTTTCATCAGAAGGATATCAGAAGTATTGGCAGAGAACAACTCAGAATAAAATTACACCCTTAAATCAAATCTTTCAGATTCTTAAGCATGAGACTAATTGTTTATATGAAGATCTCCATAGGGACAAATAAGTATTTGAAATTACAATTTGAGTCTACAAGTATTTGAAATTAAAATAGGTGTATGGAGTGGATTACAAGAATATAAATAGGTCTAAGGACATAAATTTATTTATTTTTTGTTTATTAAAAAAAAAAAAAGCCCACAACCCCCTTCTTCCCTTCAGACCCTGAATGTTGTGATTAAACATATTGTGATATATTAAGGTTTTCTACTGTTGTCTCTACATCTACTACTATTTCTTTTAGTACTGGGTAGAACACTAGAAATATATAATCAGGAGCAGGTTTGGGCAATGGGGAGTAGGCTGGGTAGTCTGATACATTTGAATGGTAGTAGTTGTGGGGAAACTAGCAATTTGTTTATTGTTTGTTTATCTGTTTAATACAGACCACAATTATTTGGGATGCCCACACTGGCGAAGCCAAGCAGCAGTTTCCTTTTCATTCTGGTAAGTCTTGATTTTGATGATTCAGGATTGTCATCTGAAAAGATGAAAACAGTGTTATTTATTAAAATAAATAAAAAAATGTGGAGTTTATGGTGCTTATTTACACCATTTTGAAGTCTTTCAGGCAGTCTTTGGATACTGGATCCCATATTTGTAGTCTTAGGAATTTTGAGAATGTAAACAAAGAATTGTTCTGATTTCATAACTTTAACACTCACAATTTTATTGCAGTTCTGTGAAAGTCATAGGAGATAATCCAAATATTACTGACTTTCTGTAGTACAGTGGCAGGCAAATCAAGTGGGTGGGCCACGAAAGATTTGTGTTTATCAGCTAAGGACTGCATTTGTCATCTTCCTGCTACAGTAATCCCAGCTCCGCATCCCATTGTTCTGCGCTGCCTGCTGTGCTGTCCCCAATTTGTTTGGCCACAAACCAGCTGAAAGGCTGTTCACTGGCCAGCTGGGATGAGAGTGCAGCCTCTCAGGAGGTCAGACAAATTGCTTTGTAGGCTGCATGCTATGCAAGCCTGCCAGAATCAGCTGGAAAATAGAATAGAGAGGATGACAAACATGTCATTGAAGGGCCTTTAAGAAATGTGTCTCGTTTCCACTTTTTATTGTGCTCGCACTAAGTTTTCAGTGGCATGACAACAATCAAAAACATCAATTCTTGATTTACTCGAAGCAATTCTGTGTGCTATCTGCCATAAATATCTTGGCTTGTTCAAATGGAATACGTCGCCCATGATTAAGCTTCAAGTTACCACACCTTATAATGCTGGAATTAAGAAAGGAAATAAATCATTACCTTTCACTGGCTCCCATCTATCAGCACAAGCATGAACTGTTAGTGGAGATGAGCGCATGCATGACGATGTGTTAAGTTGTAGGAACCTGTTCCTCATGCTGACTCTTGAGATTTATTTATAGATGACTTAACTACAGCTTGTTGTCCTGCTGCACTGTCTTCTGTATAACTGTTTCACTCCAGAGATGTTCCATGTTTTAATGACTTCTATTAAATTTTGTCTCATTTCTTTGTGCAAGACTGGTTTTGGCTGCATTTCTCACTGTTCGTAGCATTTGCTTATCTTTAGAACTGCTGTAAAATTAATGGTTGCTTCCTGTTGGCATTTGTTCTAACATGGTGCATGCTAAATTTGCAAATCAAACTCCTGCAGAATACATACCATAGTTTTAAATATCTTTCTTTTTCTTTTAGCACCAGCATTAGATGTTGATTGGCAGAGCAACAACACATTTGCCTCTTGCAGTACAGACATGTGTATTCATGTCTGTAAACTAGGACAAGATAGGCCCATCAAAACCTTCCAGGGTCACACAGTAAGTACTGGAAAGTTGGGGGTTGCTATATGATATGTTTATTAATGAGAGATTGGGGACCAGGTATATTTGCCAGTATACAGCACTTGTGTAGTGGTTGGTCTTTGGCAACAGTCAATAGATGCACATATGCAGGTGGTTGTAGTAAGGTCATATGGTAACTGTATTCCCCATCATTATTAGAACAATTCTCACTCCCATGTGCAGCTTTTTTTACCAGTGCCAGGATGGCATAGCAAAAGTGAGCTTTAGAAGAAGAAACATGGTAATTTTAAGACACAGCCTATGTTGTGTATGAGCATGCATGGGAAAATGTGATGAACAGGTAGCAAATGTTGTTGTTATTGATGGCAAAGCTAGGAATGAAAATTAAATGTTAAAATACTGACAATTATACAAATACTCATAACTGCTGTCCAACTTTATCTTTTGTAAGCTGTCATTTGTAATGGAAGTGAAGACTCCAACTTATTCTCACTGTTCAATTTTAGAATGAAGTAAATGCAATCAAATGGGATCCAACTGGTAATCTTCTGGCATCCTGCTCTGATGATATGACTCTAAAGGTAACGGGAGTTCTGGTACTGGCTCTTGTCTTTGTAGGACTCTGGAATGCACACCATTAGCTCAGGCAATCCAGCAGTATCAGTGTACTTGCTGTGTCGTCTAATATTTGTTCTTTTTTAATATAACAAGATTAGGCAATCCTAGCAAATCCTTGTTAATCAGAGCCAAGCTTTGGTCCAAAGCACTTGTTACAGTCTGCCACCCTGAGACTTGGAGCATGATTTATTAGGTGCTTTTAGCTGTTTACAGAATCAGGTCATTAATCATTAAGCTGTCACACTTGATGGTTGCTTTTGGTTAAAAGGAAGAGTTGGAATGCATGTCATGTAACACATATAAGAATGGGTGACTAGCTCCTTTCCTGATTTTCTTCTGTTTTCCCCTTCTTTCTAGTTAAAATCTTTGGCATATTGTTTCTTAAGAGACTGTGTGTACTCCTTGGTTTTTCCAGTTCATCAGGAGTCATTCTACAGTTTTCAATTGCACCTACACTTTTCCTCCACATAATTCATAGCAACAGGCTTTCTTGTAGAACTGGGGCAAACTTGTGAATGCAGAGGATACTGTAACTTATACATATGACTTGAAGGGGCAATAGAGATCCATACAAAAATACCACCAGGTTAGATGCATGAGAAGAAATGAGGTTGTTCATGTCTGACAGGCCTGTGCTGTTCCCATGGTGCAGGTGCTTTTCTGTTACTCCCATACTGCTTTATATTTAGTGGGTGTTTTACCACTATGTTTGGTAGAGTTTCGGGATATGTTTTGGGTTGGTTTTTTTTATGTTGACAGTGCTGTCCTGTTAGTAGCCCTTGGGACAGTTATTTCCATCTGCCTCACTGTTGTTTAATCAGAGACAGGGAATGGCTGAATGAGTAGCCAGATATCCCCTCCTGTGCTGGCACACAGTCAGGCACTTGCAGTGGAAGTCACCTTATCTGAATATAAACATTTAAGTGTTAAGCCTCCAGTCTAAAGCTGGATGTCTAGACATCTTTAGTCAACAGAGTGTCTAGCACCACTGAAGAGAATTCATCCTTTCCTAAGTTAAGTGTCTAAGTCAAGTGTGATAAGTAAACCCCTGAAAGCATCAGTCGTTCTCCACTGGCAATGGATGGAGTTGAAATAGCCAGCTTAAGCTGGGTATTTAGTACTTAGGCTTCTGAAACTCAGGTGAGATGAGTTCCAATCCAGAGCTCAAGCTCTTGGTGCTGCCTCTGAGTGAGTAGAGAGGTGACAACTGGGAACGTGTTTGTGGGCTCAGGCAATTAACTTCTTGGTTGCTGCTTTGAATTCAGCCCAGCCTGGAAAGCATGTTATCACTTTGTTCAGGATAACTGGAAGAGTAATTGCTTGTAGATAAGTCTGCACATCACTAATCACTTGTGGATTGCTTACTTTTCAGTGGCAGTAGGAATGAATGTCAGGTTTTGAACCATATGGAAGATGCCTATTTATTTCTCTCTCTTGTGATGCCAACTTGATATTCTCTAGGGCAGCTAATATGGACTTTTTTCATCTATACTAGTTTTGGGAAGATAAGCTAGATTTTGATCCCATGAATTTAAACGGGAAATACAATTTTAATTCTGCCTGCACATTGAAAATCAATTTCCACTTCAGTGAGGCACCAGTCCTGAAAAGTATCATTCATTTAAACATACATCTCAATTGCATCTTAAATACAGTTGGGCTCTAAACATGCTCCTGTTAGCTTTTTCTAACAAAAGGTGAGCTAAAAGCACTGCTGAAACAGATACCATTAAAAAGAGTGTTCAGATTAGGTACCATATCAAATGTCACATTTAGGAAAAGGTATAAAAGCCTTCCAAAATCCCTTCTGTAGTGGCAATGCAAACTATTCTATTAAGAGTTAGTTTGTTGAAGGCTGTCATGCAGGAGTTGGGAGTCCTAAGGAACTGTGTGAAGTACTGAACAAACACCTGGCAATGCAAATCCTAATAAGCCAGGAAAATGCCATAATGCATTTTGCAGTATGCATCTATGGCTTTGTATGAAAACAGAAAATTGTTCTACTATCCCTTTATTTCACTCAGTCTGTATAGCAAGAAGTTCATATAAAAATAGGACTGTGGTATGTTGTCAACTTGGACATGAACATATACATACTGCTCTTCTCACTTTAGTTCTCATCCCTGCACTTTTCAAGGTGCTTGTAGTCAATACATGCAGATTGGTTTCTATAGACAGTACCTTTATTACTCATTAACCCCATCAGGTACTTGTAACTCAAAGAATGGAGGGTACTGGAATAATACTTGTCATAATTACTCTAGAAACCCAGCAGCCATAGGAAATGTTTTGAGTGGCCTAAAAGGTAGCAGTCAGACTACAAATGATAGAGAAGAAAGATATGAAATATATTTTAGTACAATCTTATGCTAAATGTCTTTGTGTTTTCTTCCGTTTTTATCATAGATCTGGAGTATGAAACAAGACAGTTGTGTCCATGATTTACAAGCACACAACAAAGAAATTTATACTATCAAATGGAGTCCTACAGGGCCAGGAACAAATAATCCAAATGCCAATCTTATGTTAGCAAGGTACTGTTTAATCCTGGTTTTATTGCATTTATTTTAATGCCTGTTAAGCATTATTTTTACTTTACTCTTTGTTCATGTAGGTTCACAGAATGTTTTGAAGCATGTAGCATACTTTATCATATTGTGTTTGTATCAGTAACAAAAATATTTTGAATGGAGATGTAATTAATCTGTGTTTTTTCCCCTTGACAGTGCATCCTTTGATTCTACTGTTAGGTTATGGGATGTAGACAGAGGAATTTGTATTCACACTCTGACAAAACATCAAGAACCTGTGTACAGTGTAGCTTTCAGTCCTGATGGCAGGTACCTGGCCAGTGGCTCCTTTGATAAATGTGTACACATCTGGAATACACAGGTATAGCTCTTCCGTCTGTTTAGAAGTTTGTGGTTTGGTCTTTTCCATCAGCACCCTTCCAGCTTTTGTTGCTCCTTCATGTTTTGGCCACAAAGAGCTTTGCCATTCCTAACATGCTGATTCACTTTGTCTTTGTTCTAAGGTTGCTTCTGTTAGTGTATGTGCGTTTAATTTCTCTCTTCGAGTCCTTGCTATGGTAAAGTAATAGTTGTCTTTACATTGTCTTTACTTAACAAAAAAAGCCAAAAAAACCTACCAACCAACCAACCAAAAAAAAACCCAACCAAAAAACCACCACCAACCACCACCACGAACAAAACATATTCAACAAAGTGTCTCCAATAACATGTTGCATCCAAAAATTGTCTTTGTTAGCTCTGAACTTTAAACTCCTGGTAAAACAGGTTTGCTGTGAAAAATTATGACTGGATGTAGACATACAAATCTGATAGCTATTTCACCGAATTTCACTGAAAAACAAGAGAATGTAAAGTGAGAGAAGATGATGACAACAAAATGTTTCTACTTAGCTTTCTAAGAAAGGACACTATTGTTTTGTGTTTCTGGCAAAAAAAAGGGCTGATTGCAAATGAAAGTCTAAAGACTTTGTTGTTAACACAAGGTGTGATCTCTGGCTACGGGGAATTGGATATTAGTTTTTGAAAGGCTCATTTCAGTAATCGGAAGTAGTCATGACCATCCCCCGTTTTGCCTGTCGACCACAAGAGATCAAGATGCGATAATTGTGTTTGCCACGGTCTTTAACACAGTGCTGAGATTGTCCACAAGTCTCATCTGGACCATTTCCTCTGAGAATTTCAGCTTTTAAAAGCAGCGGGGAAGTTTTACATGCTGTACAAATTTTACTTGTTCGCTTGGATTTTGTTATATTAATTACATGTTTTGTCCCTTTTTAGACAGGTGCCCTAGTTCACAGTTATCGGGGAACAGGAGGGATTTTTGAGGTTTGCTGGAATGCAGCAGGAGACAAAGTTGGAGCAAGTGCTTCAGATGGCTCAGTAAGTGCTGCTTGACTTGGTTGACATTCTAAAAACAGGCATCTTCTGGACATCTTTTGACTAACAATGGAGACAAAATTTCCTTCTGTAGCTGAAGTTTGAATACAGCCAGCTCACCTGTAGATTTTCGCCTATAAGGGTGTTGTAATGTTGTAAGGAGAATGTCGTTGTTCGAACTTAATCCATTACCATTCTAAACCCTCCAAAAATCTCAGAAGGTGAAGATGCCTCTAATTTAGATTTTCTGTCCCTACTGGGACTTACTATGGAAATGTGTTCAGTGTGGCTGGTCTTCTCATTGTAGTCTGGAAACAAGTTCATTTTTGCCTCTTTGCCCTTTTCGAGTGAAAATGTTCAGTGTAGGTGATGCTATTATAATGCATGATAGGAATGAAATAACTTCTGCATTGCATTCAACGGAAAGTGCAGCAGAACAACATACAAATTTCTGAATGCCCGTAATTAAAAAGTTCCTAAAAATGACAGGAGCTATACGTAAATACCAGTCTGATTACTTCACTTAGAAGAAGGGAATAAAACCGTATGTTTTAACTAATCATGAATGCACCCCCTATCAACTTACAGTGGTGTGTTGTAGCATCACCTCCTAGCTCTTCTGACATTGTGCTGCAAAGTACTCCAGTAAAATATTAACATGCAGTTCTTCATAACAAGTACAATACTTGGGTTTTTTGCTTGGTTCTCTTTTGCCATGGTTTTAAAAGAAAGGAGAAGAGAGCCTAAGGAAAAGCAAAATTAGAATAAAATAAGAGTGATAAAGGAATTGCATTTTGAAGTGCTGTAGCTTAAAGTAACAAATGTCAGCAAAAAGCAATCCTCATAGCTTTGTAGTCCAGAGTCTCAGGTACTATCTTAACACAGGTGCCAAAGTGTTCTCCTGTCCTGCATGCTCCATGCTGGTAAGCAAGATTGCTTTGTTAAATTCAGAACTTCCTGTATTCTGTTCTGAACCCTTAAGTACACTAAATTGTAGAGAATTAATTTTGATTGGTCTTTCATATCATTTTAGTCTTACAAGTATAGACAATATCATAAAAAGAACAAAAGCTCAAGGCATATCCTCAGTAGAAATTCATTATCATTCCCCCCTAGATGACCCTTTTATATACATGCTGTGTAACCTTTCCAGTCTTCCAGTTAATTTGGCCCAAGAGGCTGATTGTGCTTGCAACAAATTTGTTTTCATTTAGCTTCTGCTCTTTTAAAAATGTTGCGTTTATATTGTTTGCTAGTGAAAGCCCTTCTCATCCCCTCTGTTTTAAATGTACTTATAGCTGGTAATAACTAAGCAAATATAGGCACTTTTGAACTGTTTGGTGACTGAAAGCATAGCTTGTATATGATTGTATTTTGCTAGTAGATTTCTGTATCTAACAGGACTAGAAGCACTACTTAGTGAAGATTTTGAAAAGACTAAAACTGGAATTTGTATACCATTAACTGTTTTTTCAGAATTATTCCGGTCAATTCTAGTATTTGCCCACACATTTTTAATTTCATTTTACTATATTTTTATAACCTAGATTCAAGTAAGTTCTTGGCCTCATAATGTTAAATAACAGGCAAACAGCTTACATAAGATGTTGTTAATGTTCTGATAGTAATTCCTTAGGCAGCAGTACCCTTAGCACCTGGGTCTGGCTGGCTGCTCATAAACAAAGTGCTCACCTGGTGATTCCCCTCCCACCCAGTCTATTGTTAATAGATACAAGATTAAGCTTACACAGTCTGTTTCATAGGTTTTGCTCAGATACCTCACACAGAATTGTATAAATGTGCAATATTGTGCAATGTGCAATTTCTGTATATGTATTCCTTTTTCTTGCAGGTTTGTGTATTAGACCTACGGAAATAGCGCTACTAGTTGGAAGCCATGGACCGACTATGAATGTGTACATAGCCAAAATGACTGTCCCTGACCCATGTACTGCTATAGTCCCAATTGAACCATGGCCAGTCCACTACAGCCAAACGTAAAAGAAATATATACATATACTGTATATAAAAAGAGGAAAAAAAAAAAAAAAAAAATTACACCCTGAAGAGGATGACAGAGTTTTGTCACAGCTTGTGAATCCTGTTCACCAAGTGCTGGAATCTGCTGTGCCCCAAAATAACATTTAAAGGTTTTGGATATGAAAAACAGAAGAGAGAGCGAGAGAGAGAGAGAAATATACCATATACAAGAGCAGACCCATATACATACCAAATTCAGAAGATACTAATGGCAGCCTTCATTACCCCTCTCCCCTTTAAATCCATTGTGACAATGGATTGTGGGGTATTTTTGTTTTCCTTCTCAGTAGTTGAGCAGTTTGTGTGTACAGAGAAAATGGACTTACAGAAATCTGCAGCAGTAGTTTTTTCTTTGCTTTTAAACATTGGGTTTTCTGTTTTGTTTTGGTTAAGTTTACGGATGCATGAAGTAAGGGAGTGAATTAGTTTCTTGTTTATATTTTTTTCACCTTGGAAAAAAAATGTTTCTTTGAAACATATTGTAATGCGTTCTTTGAAAAGGTAGATTGAACCTGATAATGTTTGGTACATTTTGTGGCTCCCAGAGCACAATTTTGTGAACAGAGGGAGGGTGGAAAAGGGATTATGGAGAGAGAAGAAAAAAAAAAATCCTTCTTCGAGGCGTGATATTTCACGTCCTGCTCATCTACGAAGTATGACAGTAATGGGTATAATGCTATGTTTTATTTTCTGGTGACATGGCTGAAATGCAGTAGTTTCTTATTTGGGACATAATTCTGCCAAACTTAAGAATAGAAGGGCACAAAAATACAGAAAAGAAAAATACAGGGATGCAAAAAAAAAAAAAAGGACAAAAAAAGAGGAAAAATTGCATCTTCTGTTGCTTTAAGACCATAGCTAAAATATGGTTAAATTGTGCACTATTGTGAAAAGGAGCAAAGTATAGCTGGGGGATTGTTTTTTAAGAGGTTAAGATCTTTCTGGACAAGGGTTCACGCCACAGCTTCTTTGAGAGTTGTCCATCGTTATTTGTAGGAGCTTAGATGTATAATTGTAACCAAACTCCAGTATTAAAAGTATCTCATGTAATTTTTCTTTATTAAAATAAAATCTTTGGCATATATTTGATAACACTGCCATTAAGAGGCAAAATGTTTACTACCTTAGATTTAAAAAAAAAACTTAAACAAAGGACTTGCTTCAAGTTTATTTTAATAGCAGTGATTCAGCTTATTTAAAAGATGAATACTTGCACTAATTCCCCTGCTGCTCCAGTCCTGCAGTTTATTGTATCTTGTGACTACATTTTTTTCCAAATATAGGGTAGATGTAAGCTGCTATTTTTTTAATAATCACTACTATATAGTGTCTTTTACTCTGTTTACAATATCAAGTATTTTTCTTACAATGACAGATGTATATGGCAAACCTTTTTCTGCTCATGTGATTAAAAGTATACTGATAGTGATTTTATTTGTAAATGATAGCATGAGGTTGTGTTTACGCGTATGTGTAGTCGAAAAGGTTGCATCATGTCTTGCATAAGATTCCAAGAGTGTAAATTTATAAGAGAGGTTGTCAAATTTATGTCACAGGCATTTTACTTAAGGAATGGTTTATATTACAGAGCTTTGCAAAGTTACCAGTTTTATAACACTATTTCAATCACAAATAATTTTGTGGCTTATGATTGCTAGTCTCTAACCTATTTTTTTGTTTTGGTTTGATTTTTTTTTTTTCCTCTCCAAGTTAGGTCTGAATTGATTTAATTGAGATAATGCAGCTTTGACATTTTAACCATTGTTCTTTAGGCATTGATTTCTGCTATTTCCATGGAATAAACACGACTTGAAGCAAGTCTGAGTTTGGCTAAGGTAGGGTAGCAATTTGCCAGTGGTAAGGAGAAGTCAACAGTACATTCTTTATATATACCCCAGGATTATAATACTATCATACACAGCATTTAAAACCAACAAAAAGTCATATCCATAAAGACAGTCATCCGCGGTGGTTCAGTGCCAGCTATTTTTAGGGTTTTGGAACATAATACAAATGTTTAGAGCAATTACCCTGTGAGTTACAATATGTAGGAAACCTAATATATTGAGTGTCTGGCACTTGAAATATTGCTTTTATTGCTGGAGGTCCATGACTGTGGCTGACCTCTGTCATTTAATGAAAAAAAAAAATAAAAATAAAAAAAAAAATTCTGTGCAATAATTTTAAACTGTGCTCCCAGGAATAGACACAAATGTTTTGAGTATGTTTAAGCTGCATTTTTCGTTTAGCAATGCATTTGTCAATTGCACTGAATTTAAATCTGAAAGTCAGAAGTGATTCTTGATAGTACTTTTGTATTTTAATATGGACAGTTTATTCATTTTCATAAAAGTTATTGGATGATTCTTTCAGCCAATCGAAACAATTGTGGTGGAATTCTGTGACATAGCTGCAAAATCACACAGCCATGTTTTAGGGTATTGCCATTTTCCTCTTTCTCAATCATCAGCTCTTTTGGTTGTAATTCTAGTTGCTTAAGCATAGTACCACATATTCAGAAATAGACAAAACAGAGCTTCAGTACCACGGGTCCAGGGCTTTCAGGTGCTCGAAGCACAGTCCAGCGGGAACGTCAGATCTGTTGACTTGAGTGCTCTGGACGCGCAGGCTGAGACCCCCAACCTGGTGTTAATCAGCAGTGCCCCCACTGTAGTGGAATGATGCCAGTTTCCACTAGCAGAGGATCTGGCCAATAGATATTTTATTGTTGTCCTTTACTAGCATGCCACAGTGCTGCTCCTGCTCACACCTCTTCTCGCCTCTTGTTTTATACACTGTTAAATGCATGCATGCAAGGTGTGCTAGGTTCTGTGATTACGTGAAGCAAAAAAAAAAAAAAAAAAAAGAGAACCATGACATTAATTGTTACCTTTTATAGCACAAAGACCTCGTATTCAATAGTGAGGTAGACTATCCAAATTGTTCCTTTAAATTGAGTATGCCAAATGTCAGTAAGACCCTAACGTTGTATAAACGTATGCACATCCTTAGTCTTGCAGAGTAAAATTCTGTTGCGCCTGTTTTCCAAGTGTAAAGGCAGACGTGTGCATAAGCCTTTGCATACATTACAGTTCCTATTTTTTCCAGTTCAACACGTTAATGGGCAAATATCCAGATAGAGGAGAAAAGGAAGGGGAAAAACTGGGCTCAGAATTAATGATGGAATAAGAAATGAACTGCTCTTGAGTTCGCTGTCTTTCTATGCATCCATCTCAGAATCCCGTTTCTCATTTCTGCATAATTAGGTCCAGGTTTCTGTAGAGTTCCTCTTTTTCTATTTTTACTTTACCTTTTTTTCTGCATTTTTAAATTGATGTAAAGATTCCCAACCAGTGGACTTTTTAGTGTAGTTAAGAGAATATCTAGGTCCTCATAAAAGCTTTTTTTAGACTCTTTGTAATGTTGATAAACTCAGTTTATTCTGGGACTACAATTGTGCAGGGTTATTTAGCGTGTCTACTAGATGATTGGAAATCTTATATGAAACACTAAAAGTGCCTCTTTTTCTGGGTTGGGTGGAGGGAGGTAATAGTTACCGGAGTCAGAATGACATGGCATTTTGAAGCATGTTTCTTGATTTCATGACACTTTAATGCATCTTGAGAGAAAGGCCAAAGATTTCTACCAATTTTAATTAATTTTCATTTTAAAAAGCACTCCTTTTTCCTTACACTGCTTACCTCATGCTAGGGTATTTAATGGGACGTTGTACCTTTGAAATGTTCTTTGTGTTTAGGAAGAATAGTAGGTGGCATAGGGCGGTTGTGCCAGTTTGCTTACAGAGCAATCTTAGCAGCTGATGCATTTAGTTCTGCCGAATGAAGGAATTTCATTAAAATCGCAAACTGGGTTTTTCAGCTTGTAAATAAAAGGTTGTATGGTTTTGTCTGTTTAGCAAAGAGGAGCCTTGGGACCCGATTTTTCCAATCTTTACTTAACCAGAAATCCCATTGTCTTTCACTTCATGAGAAAACCTTGCCAGAATAAGCATCGGAGGCGTTGGGTCTGTGTAATACCATGCAGCGTGCCACGTAGGTAAAACGAGCCACATCTCACTCGAGCCGAGACTCCCCTTGGCTTTGGGGGGGGGGTTGCCAGAGCAGGATTGCCTGCCGGATTTAGCCCAGTGTTCCTTTTCCATTGACAAGCGTGATAGCTTCTCCCTTCCCAAAGTCCTGTAGAGCCGTTCCCCAGTGGGATCAGTTTCACACTCTCCAGAAGTCTGAAGAAAGCAGAAGCAACATTGTGGCATGTTAGAAGCAAATATGGCTTCGGGAGACAGCAGTAAATCTCCATCAAGATCCCTGACATTTTCCGTAGGGAGAGAGCCGTGGAGCAGTCTTCACTTCTCCCTCTAGAGAAAGCTCTGAAATACCACGTTCTGTGAAAGTGTGACTGTCTTCACTGTCAGTCTGATGGAAGGCAGACGAACCAGGAAAATCTGCCGTTTCTTGCGGATTGCAGATTTAGTGTTAATAGTGCTTCAGATCAGTAGTTTTGAGTACATAATTCGCTTTCTCTGCCTTTAAGTTTGAAGCTTGACAATAACTTGAGGCATGTTTTTGTTTTGTTTTCTTTTTTAAATAATCATTCATTTTTACTTCATAATGTTTTTTGACATTTGTGGGTAAATACAAGAAAACAGTCTGCATGTTGTTGCTAGTCCAGTGTACTTTGCAATCTTGTCCTCAACAGACTGCAGTGTGCAGAACAGTAATTCTAGAATACAGAAGTAATTTTCTCTCTCTCCTGACATTGACATTGTAGTTGTAATGGTTTCATTTGGAGTTACAAATCCTTTGGGTCTAATTCTGTGAGCCTACCTATAGCACTGGATTAAAATGTCTGCATCATTTCTTCAGTTATCCAGTTAAATTACAACTGTTGTAAAAGTGTAAACCAGCCCATGACAGTTTTTTTTGTACTTGTTTAAAGGACTTTTATTGTTCAGTTTTCATGATTATTGTCTAAAGAAGACTGATATAGATGTTCTATACTGTCCTGGACCATGTTAATTACACTTTATGATGTATTTTGGTTCTACATCACAATGATTTGTCCCCAAGGCCCTTATATCCCTTCTAGGCACATTTTCTGTTGCAGTTTCCCTTTGCATTGTATTGCTTTGACAACTGTAATTTGAATCAGATCTGAAAGAGGTCCAGAATAAAATATATTTTGATATTACCTTGGCTGAATGTAATTTTAAATGCTTGGTTCAGAAGATTTGCAGATGATTACGTTGGGGTAGTGGTAGACTGAAACGCTATGTTTAATACTTATTTTGGCACATTTTCATGTAAGACAATACGTAAGAAGCAGTGGGAGATAATACATTGTACAGCTGCATACTCTTTATGAACACACAGTAGATCCTCTGAAAACGGTGAAGCTATCCTCTGCCACCATTTACCGTTACGCGTTTGGTTTAGACGAACTGCTTTCTCACGTGTGCGTTTTACGTGTTTCATCTTCTCCTTACCCATACACTTGCGGGAAAGAAACTGGGTCTAGTGACATTCACAGCCACACTCCAGCTGTTTAGAAGACTTTGGAGGCGTGGGAGCAGGCTCCTGTTTGGTAATGCAATCTCACGTCAGAGAGATCCGTTCTTACGGAGTGATTGACATTGATTATGGAAAGGAATGTTATTTGTGTTACTGTATTTCAGATGTTCGAAACCATTTAGATTTGCACATGAAATAACATGTATCCATCTATACATAATGATGTTTTAATTCCTTTAGAATTGTGGGCCGTGTCACAATCCAAGAGAGCGAACCCAGAGGGTTTATTTTCAATGTCGCTAGAACTTTATGGTGAAATTACTGCTTTTTCATGTAGACTGTTTATTTGCTATAATATGTTCAAAATTAATAGCTTTCTTATTTCAGTAATGTTATCAAAATCAATTTATTTTAATATGTTGAAATTTGCTGTTGAAAAACATACGTAATGGATTGAAAATGGAGGAGGGACTGTATTTTACAAGTGTAGAACCAGTCTTGGATTCCCTTCACCTGGAGTCTGAGTGCACTTCAGGATTTCTCTGTCATCGTTTGAATTTTGAGAGAGCAATATCGAAGCAATTTCATGGTTTTGAGTCAGACTGTACTAACTACATGATACAGAAATTTGTGTGTGTCTTAATTTCATTAGGGCAAACACTCCCCTTTAGAGTATTCCGCCCCCCCCCCCCCCCCGAGATGCAGGAACCACAGAGGGGTGGTGCAGTATGTAGATATTACGCTTGCATGGTAGTGATGCCCGCCTCTGTTCCCTGAGGAGGAGACAATATTCCAGGTAGGTGCATTATGCCATTCCCACCCAAATCTTCCCTTTGAAGTTTAGTTATCCTCATGCTGTAACAGTCTGGGTTTTGTAATGCTGTAGGAACTCGTGATCTCAGGTATTCACAAAGGCCATGTTCCCTACCTTGTAGGGGAATGATTTAATGGAAGTCTAAGCAACACCTTTGGTTCCCTGATGTCAGCACAGGGCCGCTGTAACAGAATAGTAGTTTAGGAGGAATTTATTCTGCAGAGAACAATGATGCCCCAGTTAGTACAATTTGTCCTTAAGGAAAGCTGACCCAGGAGATCTGCAGTGCAGAGGCTTTCTTATTTATCTGACTAACTGGAAATTGGTACCATAAAGGATTGTTTGAAGGATTAAAAAAGACACAAGTTTTCTTAATAGATGTAATGTGAAAATGTTCAGCTCCTAGATACATTCTTCAGATACCCAAGTCAAGATTTTGGTTTCAGGAAGGTGTCAAGAAGTCTCAATAGAGGTCAAGTACTTTCAACAGACTCTTTTCTTGTTTCCAGAGAGATTTTCTGGCTTGCTCTAGATGCTGAGAACCCTAATTTTTGCCTTGAGAGAGCTGCATTTTGAGCTTTCTGAATTACATGTTCTTGCACATTTCAAGACTTCTTCACTGGACTGGCAACAGCTCGGATTGAGTGTTCTCCCTTCCCAGTTAGAGAACAAAAGGTCCCTGCTCACAGCGATGCTGAGGGGAAATTTCCAATTACTTCAGTGCAAGCAGGCCTAGGGCAGCACTTCTGAAAAAAAATGTTGGTGGATGAAGGGTTTTTTGCTGACAAATATTAAAAATCCATCTATCGAAGATCGTGTTTCCCATTCCACTGTCTTGAAGGGCACATAAAACAAATCTAAGGCACCATTTGCTCTTCTTGTATGTTGTCTTAGCCTTCATAGAAAACATTAAATCTGCAGGCTCCATTTAGTTTAATTTCTACCTTTGTCCCTGCTTTAAATGTCTTCTACTGACAAGAACATCTGAAGGTGTAGGGTCAATCTTTAATAAATGCCAGGCACGGGTAGGGTGGAAGTCATCTAAATGTGGCTGTTGGTTCTCCAGAGCTGTATTCGGTCTTTACAATCTTTTTCTTGCTCACGGAGTTGCGCTGCTGCATTGTTTGCAATTACAAAAGCTACTAGGAGCATAATGTCTGCTAGCTGTTACACTTGAATTGCATTGTGGCTTTACACTTTATGGAAAAAGACTTTTTTATCATATAATAACCATCCGTTCCTAATACTTAAACTGGGAGCTGCAGTAGATTCTGGCATATATCCCTTAATTTCTTGTAAGTGAATCATTTTTAAGGTAGGGAATTCCCACCTCAGGAAAATAGTGCAGAATTGCAATTACTGATGCTTAGTTTACTTTTTAAATTGTTATTTGAAAGTTTTGAAGTTCTTTCACTTTCTATTGCCACATCTCATCTATCTTCAGTTTGCTTGAATACTGCAGCAAAGTCAGGTGCTGATTAGGTGGATAGGAACAAACTGCTTTCTAGCAGGAAGTAATTTGAAGCCAGAAGCCAATTCCCAAGGCAAAGAAGTAGGAGTGTGTATAGTTGCAATTGCGTTGTTTACCATCTCATGCTCAAATCAGTAAATCTCACTCTGTGTGCTGAATAAAATATTCTATTATTTTATTCTATTAAATATTTAATTTCAGTTTAGTTCCTGCAGCTAATTTTACAGGAAATCATTCAATATAGTTTTCATAGAGAACAAATTATAACTTTGCATGGTGTGGTGTTAAAGCAGGGAAATTTCCTGTTCAGTACCCTTTTGAAATGTCAGTTAATTAGAGGTATAGTTTGTTGCTGTTGCCTGGACAGTGCGTATGCCTCTGAGTTTGGGGTTTAGGTATATGATTTCTTATCTAGAGCATTCAAGTGCAAAATACTTGTTGACCTATATATTTATTTATCTGCTGGCTTATTACTGTTTGCTTGGCTGGGTGGATAAATCATCTCAGTGTTTGTCGGCTGCTTTTCTCATTGCAGGTAAGTTATGCCTCTGAATTGGACAAGAAATGAGAAATAATAAGAAATCTGTGCCCATAGTGCTCTGTTAGTTTGAACATCAGCTCGTTACGTGGCTTTCTGTGTCATTTGCAGCTGGATGACATTTTACATGTGTGGACAGAGGAATTCCAAGAGTTCTGTCTCTCCAGCTTTTCATCCATTTTATTCCACTTTATTTAGGAGGACTTTTAAATAAGCAGGATCAAATTGAATACTTTTGCTTTTGGAGGTTCTGTTTGAAAATAATGGAGTTGTCACATAATTAGGAAGGCAAGGAGAAATGACCGTGGTTGTAGTCTTGAAGAGAAGTCGGCAGTCAGGCAGGCTGCCTGTGCCTGCTTCTGACAGACAGCTGCCAATCTGGTCTCAAAGGCTTTCCTGAGCCATCTATTCCAATACTGCGATAGTCTTAATGTTAAAGCACTTTTCTGTCTAATCTGAATCTTCTTTGCTGCAATTTGAAACTTACTATTTTGTCCACCCTGAATGTGGGGGGAAAGAAGAAGCTGTTTCTTTATTGTTTACAGCAGCCTTTTACATATTTGAAATCTGTTGTTGTGTCTTTTCTTCTTTAGGCTGAACCATCCTCAGTGCATCTTAATCAATTCATCAACACCAGCTGCTCTTCTTGACAAACAATCTAATGAATACTGAAATAAGAATCATGTTTATAAGAAATATGCTCTCTGGCACGAGTGAGGAAGAGAGGGGGGGAAATTGAAAATGAAATAAGACTCCTAGTTTTGCAGTTCTGCTATAATAAATATGAACAATGGCTCAATAATTTATGAGTTTGCATTACTGATGTCCCAGCAAAGATTGGACCCCACTGTTCTTGAAAGTTTTACATAAACACCTTTTTTCTCTTCTACAAGCCTTCGTTTGCGCTGTTCCCCCTTCCTGGGTTTCAGCTAGTGGGGGGTTTTGTCCAGAGTTACCCAGCAGGTCTACGGCAAAGCTAGGAATAAAACTCAAAATTCCCTACTCCGAAGGTATTTTCCCCAAAACAGGATGGGAGGACCAGACTGAGGGTTGTATCTGCCCATGGCTTCCACATGCGACCACCCTCCCAAACCAGTTCTGCTACAGAAATGTTCCAGAACCTGTGAGAATGGGGAAGGGCACACTGGAAAGTGGAGATGTACGTGATGCCTGAATTGAAACAAAACAGAAGTGTGAATTCATAAAATGCTCCAGTGATAATTCTAACATGCTTGGTAAGAGTACTAAGAGATAGAGAAAGAATTTTTGCTGCCTTATATTAAACATGCTTTCAGGCAGTAAATGTTTTTTAATGTGATAAAAATATATTTCAGTAAAGGCTGCTTCTATCTTATGGAGACCTACATATTCCTGATTTCTGACCACACAGCTATTTTGTCTCCTGAAGAGCTGCTTTTAAATAGACCAATGTCACAAGGATTCAAAAATAATCAAATCTATTGTAAATAAAAAGCTTTAAACGCATACCACTTTTTGGAACTGGAAAACCCCAAACATCTGCAAACTAACCAAGAGGTCATTTCTCAACTGAGACCACACATAAATAATTTCAATCCAAATGGAACTTTTGAGATAAAAACTGTAGGTTGTAAAAATCAAATATCTGACATATCTCTCAAGTTCTCTGCTTAGTGGTCGCAGCTGGCTGCAACCCTGACCACTGTGAAACAGCCCTTGAAAGGCCACCAGAGCAGCCATCTCCAGGCTGCTTACGCAGTATCTACCCATCCTAGCTAAGAGAGCATCCAGCACATGTTCCTGAGTACAGGAACGGTTAAAAGTTCCCAAAAGGAGAGAGAAGGTTCTTCTCTGTGAGCTGCTTCAGCTCACTGACCCAGCAGAAAAACATTGGGTGGTTTTATTTTATATTTTTCCCTTTCCAGGGTGGAACAGCAGATGTGGAAGTGGCGGGATTGCCCAGCAGCAGGGTGGGCTGTTAGACCAGCGCAGCTCCTGCACCTGCCTGCACCTAGAGCGAAAGCCTGCGTGCTGGTTTTGACTGAGGTAGAGTTAATTTTCTTCATAGTCGCTTGTATGGGGCCGTCCGCTGGATTTGTGCTGAAAACAGGGGTGATAACACAGGGATGTTTTCGTTCCTGCTGAGCAGTGCTCACACAGAGCTAAGGGCTTTGCTGCTTCTCACCCCACCAGTGAAGAGGCTGGGGGGGCACAAGGAGTTGGGAGGGGACACAGCCGGGACAGCTGACCCCCAACTGACCCAAGGGATATTCCAGACCATAGGACATCATGCTCGGCATGTAAAGCTGGGAGAAGAAGACGGAAGGGGGACTTTCGGAGTGATGGCGTTTGTCTTCCCAAGTCACTGTTAGGTGTGATGGAGCCCTGCTGTCCTGGAGATGGCTGAACACCTGCCTGCCCATGGGAAGTGGGGAAGGAATTCCTTGTTTTGCTTTGCTTGTGTGTGCGGCTTTTGCTTTCCCAATTAAACTGTCTTTATCTCAACCCACAAGTTTTCTCACTTTTACTCTTCTGATTCTCTCCCCCATCCCACCAGGGGGGAGTGAGCAAGCGGCTCTGTGGGGCTTAGTTGCCAGCTGGGGCTAAACCACAACAGCCTGATACATGCTGAGATTTCTGGATGTATTCTCCAGCAAATGGGCATCTGAGGGTGCTTCCGTGTCTATGGGTAAGTGGGGAATGACTGAAAAATGGTGAAGAGGTATAAACTACTTTCAGTATGCAGATCACTTCTAGCTCTCGGTTATTATCTGCTCTGCTCTTGCCTGTATTGGGGAGCAACCTGGACCCTTCTTCTTAGGGGCCTGAGCATGACCGCTGCTGCCATGGGGATTAAGTCAGAAGAAAAGACATATCCTTTATCAGCCCTAATTGAGAGAGGAATTTTAAGGATCAAACAGTCTCAGCGGTGGTGGAGGGGGTAGGTGTGTACTGTATTCTCAGCTGCTTCCATATCCCCAAGGAAAAGTGGAAACTAGAAGAGGAGGTTTCATTAGCATTATTTTATCACTGCCGCTGAGCAAGAAGGATGTGTTATTTTCCCATTAGGTTTGTGCGTCTCTGCTATTTTCCAAAACTTGCTACTCCAGCTGGGATTGCTGCCGCAATGCTATACTTGGTTCACGATAAGCTGCAAGATTTCATTTTCTTTTCCTTTCCCTTGTGTTAGGGCATTAGTTGTGCTTTGTACAGGCTCCTGAGCAGTCGTGGTCCTGGGGCAAGAACAGGAGCATCCGACAGAACGGTGCAAGCCAGGCACCGTGGCAAGCCCTGCAACTCAGGAGCTGCTGCCAGGCATCCCAGCAAGACTTGCCTCGTATTGAAGGCGATTTCCAGAAACTCAAGAAAGAACTTGGTCTGGGCTAATAGGGCTGAGTTTTAAGTTTCAGGGTGCAGGTGTGTGACTCTCCTTAAGATGTCCTAACACCTCTTCTGACCTAGAGCATTGCTTCTTGCGTGCAACTATCCAGTGTCCAGTTTGTCTAAGTGTGGAGAGAGGCTGAAAGAGCAACATGGTGTTGCAAGGACATGTCATCTGAACTGAACTACAAATAGGAAAGAGAAAAGTGGAACGGGAGCAAATGTAGTCAGTAAGATTCAGAACGTAAGTAGTGTTATTATTTCCCATTTCCTGTAAGCCAATTTACTGTACTTCCAGCCTTCCTTCTCCTCTATACAAAACAGCAGCCGGAGGAGTCATTAAAACAAAGATTGGATCCCAAGATTGCCTATAATTCAGATACTTCAGTGATAGAAAAATGTATAGTTTCAAGAGAAAGCATGTGCGAGTACCAAATCTCACCAAATTGCAGAGATGTTAGTTTGTTCAAACCAACCCCCTCTGTGCTTTAGAGGAAACAATTTACTACTTTAGTAAATAAACACAGCTGTTAAGAAGTTAAGATTAGACTGTCAGATTCATCGTCCCCTGAGTAAATGATAGCATACAGGCCCTCACTATCTGCAGAAGTGAAGATGCCAGAGTATGCCTCAAGTACGGAAAAAAGGAGATTAAAAGGCAAATGCAACAGTTGATGCATTGGGACCACAGTCCTTTCAACTGATGGGTGGATGGGGTGCTCTTCTAAAGTCTGCTGTTGCAGCAGGCGTGTGTGTGTGCGTAGATGTACAGTGGGGGAAGGAGAGAAAGGTTAGGACTTCATGAAGAGTACCAGGCTGTCAGCTTTGCAGAACGACAGGGAAACTTCCACAGGCACAGTTGTCGTTGGAGACTGAGGTCAGCTACTCTGCACTTGACCTTCCTCTCATCTCCTTGCATTAGTTTGTCTTGCAGGAGTGCTGCCTCTTCCCACTGTTCTAGCTCCCTGGGGCACAGTCCATGGCCATTAGCATTAAATGCAGGATTTAAGTGATGTCTGTATGTTTAATATCAGAGGCAGTCTCCTAACCAACAACAGGGAGGGGTATTTCAGCAATGCCACATTTTGCCCCTCTCATCCATAAATGTACCCCAGGAGGGTGGAAGGCGTTTTCCCTCTTGGTATTATAGATGTTTCTAGGGTGGCTGACTGCCTGCTCCATGGAAGTCAGTAGCCAAATCGCTGGGAACTTCAGTACAACAAAATTTTCATCTCTTTCTCTGTGACTAGCTTTAAAAATTCATTACAGACATTTGGTGTGACCTGTGCCTCAGACAGCAGTTGCAATTCTTCATTAAAATCCACTGCCTTCCTGTTTCTTTTTCAGTGGTGTTCTGCTAAACTGTGCTGCACCTTTTCCTGAAGCCAATGCCATGGTTTAAGTGCATATTTTAAGTTTTATTTCATCTATTTTTCATCAGTCCAAGAGATTCTTCACGGGTGCCAGGAGCTACCCGGTTCCTTCCTCCTCACTCCCTGCCTTCCCGGTCAGAGACTATGGCAAAAGCTCTGTTGATTTTTCTGTTTGTTGCCTTGTCTCTGCACCCTTCAGCGATAATATTCTTCACTGGCCTGTTTCCCTGATGGGCCCGTTTATATTCCTGCATCTTCTGCTGGTTTTGGACAGCTGCTGAGTTAGTGATTCTCTTTTCCAGCTGCCTTGAGATGACATTTCCGTGCAGCAGTTCATCCCTAAACCTACCTGAATTCTTAATCTCATACCTGAAAACCAACATGCTGCTGCCACGGAGGTGGTTGAAGCCTTAAAATGGGCATTGCTGCAACATCGTTAGAAACTCTCCACAACACCCTCGTGGCTCTCTGGCAGTCCGATGGATGAGGAGGGGTGTTTTGGGAAGCAGCAGTGGTTCAGCCCAGCCAACAGGTTTTGTGTACTCTGCTCCTGGGTGAGCTTTTGCCTTGGTCTGTCTGTATTTGCTTTCCTTCAAAGCTGGTGGTGGAGGCTGAGGGAAGGAGGTGGCCTTGCACATGCAGCAAACCCGACAGTGAGCTGCTGCTGGGGTTCACTGCCATCTTCTAGGACATGCTGCAAACACCTGGGTTTGCATGTTTTAGAGATGGGAGGCAAGTGCTGAAAGGATTTGCAGGCATTAATCAAATTGGCTGAGCACTGGATAACCTGTCCAGTGATCCACTTGTGTTCCCATATGACAGTACAGCTGGCGACAGGCCTTTGCCTCCACTGGAGGTGCGATTTTTCTCAAAGATACCTATCTCAGTTTCCCTATTTCACTGTAAATTATTGATGGAACCAAGCCCTACCTTTTTAAATCCCCCTGCTACTGATTGAGCTTGACCTCTGTCTGAGATAGGAATTGAGTAGCAAGGCAGCTAATTCAGTGAAAACCAAAGAATTAACAAATTTTTTGCATTGGAACAAGCAATAGCTTAGAAGTTAAGCGTGACACATTTTGCTTCATAATCATTCCTTGCCTTTTTCCCTTGAATGAAGATTTGGGGGGTTGAGGTTTTTGGCAGTATGAAGTGCTATCTACTTAATTGTACCTAGCTGCTCATTTTTTAATAATAAATATCCATATAAAAGTGCATAAGATGAACATCCATGATTAATAGCAATTTAAAAAACAAACTCACCAGATGATTTATTTAAGTGATGCATGTTGGATGTTTTTGAGATAGAAGTTGACTGAGAAAATGAAGTTGTTCTATTTCACTAGAAAATGTAATAGTTACTTATTTGGCTTAATTATTCCATATGTTAATGCGTTGTTGCTCTTGCAGCTGCTGGCAGAGAAGGGCTCCTTTCACGGCACGCATGCTAATGAACCCCAAGGTTTGTTTTTCTGGCTTTTAAGCTTGTGCTACTACTCCAGCTGTTTGTGGCCCTGGATAACTACAGCAGAGAATCCCATATTTAACGGAGAAAAAAAATGTATTGATGACAAAAAAATTTCCCTGTTAAAAGTTGTAAGGACTGATGTTAATTCAGTGTGTGCTGTGAAGACAACCATGGAGACTTGTTAGAGAAATCAGATGTGCCTTTAAAAAGCATGGGAGAAATGAGCCAGACAGTTGATTTAATTTTTTAGTTATTGTCATTCCAAATGCCTGCAGAAGATAAAACTCTTTTTTCTTCTATCTGAGAGCCTTACAGCTCAAGGAAACTTGGACACAAGTTATCCCTATGGCATCTCTTGTGAGTCCATGCTAATATTTATGAAGCGCTTGTATCTCATAACCCACGTCTTTCTCTTACAGACACAAGCCTTGACTGTAACGCTTCATTCAGTTCTTAGTTTCTGTTGCATTTATGGCCCCATCGTTGTGCCCAATATCTGCTTAAGAGACTATTTCTCCTTTATTTCCATGCTTTTGTGTTATTTAAAGTAGAGCTGCCAGTACATTCATTGCCCTAAGTATCAGCACAGTGTATTTATCAGGTGACACTTGCCCAGCTTGCACCGAAGCCCGTGGCTCCGTGGTTCTGCACATCCACCAGCAACCCAGGTTTGTGCCGTGTCCTTACGCACACGCCAGCTCATCTGTTCTGGATAGGCCGTTTGGGCTGTATTGCCTCGTTTCATGGCTGCTGGCCTTTAAAAGTGAAGTACAGAATAAAAAAAAAGTTTAAAAAAGTAAAAAAAACCAAACCACAACCAACCCCCCCCCTCCCCCCCCAAAAAGCGCGCAAGAATAAACAAGCCAGGCTCTGCTCCTGTTTCTTTCCAAGCTCTATTCAGACCTCATGCATCTTACACAACTTTTCAGAGGAATGTAATTTTCTGGCAAAGCCATGTACTTTGCTATCCCTTCTCTGTGCTGAGAGAAAGCTGCTGAGCCTATGTTCTTTTTGAAAATAACAGCAATAAAAAAAGACTTTAAAGGAAAAGGTGCTGTTCCCATGCAGAGTGTGCTTGTTTGGGCAGTTTGATGTCCTATTTTTATTATAAATATAATTGAATTTCCAATAGTTACATGCAAACAACTGTCATTTGGGAATAAAAAGAAGTAGACGTATGCTAATCGAAAGCTCTGATAATTACACAATCTTCAAATTAATTAACGAGCCAAAGGCAGCCAAACATTAGCATTTAGAAAGCGCTTTGCTGCATTAACCACTAATGAGTTCATTTAAATCTATCATGCAACCGATTTTGGAAAGCATGAGCCATATTTAATCATATCCAATCAGATTTAATAATGAAATCCTTAACACCAGGCATTGTTGATTGTGAAATTACCATAGAATTTTATTTGTTAAATACAAGGGATAAGATATTGGTATTTATTATTAGCTGAATTGCACCTTGAGAGAAATGTGGAAATAAGATGCACAAATCCAGGTAAGAATATTCTTAAAATAAGTGAGAAGTGGCAATGGATTTTGTGTGATTTTTTTCCATTGTTGTTTTTCTTTCCATTAAATGAAAAGAGTTTATGTTACTTTTGAGAAATGAATCAGTAATTTCCCAAATATACTTGGGAATTCCATGCTAAAAGAAAATATTTTTGTTTAAACTATCTGCTATTTTCAGCCTAAGCAACTGCAGTGCTGTTGTTCATTGTCACAGCTCTGCTCTCCATTTCGTTCCTTTAGGGCTGAAATAACACAAAAGAAGTCACAGGAGCTTCTCTGCATTTAAATCAGAGTAACTGAGGTGGAACCTCCGTCCATTGCCTTTTTGCAGACAGTCTAATTTCTGGTCCCATTGAAAGCACCGTGCGCTTTGTCATTGGACTTAATAGAGCAGATAAATCACCATCAGCTCAGAAAGGAGACTTCTTCAACCAAAGTCAGTGGAGTTACTAAACTCAAGACATTCTTTTGTATAAAATATCTTTCTCTATGAAGTGTTTTGTTGAACATTTCAGCCAGATAGAGCTGTTTCAATGGACAATTTCAGCCCAGCAGTTTCTTGCATTCGAGACTCCACTGGCACATGCAGCAGCCAAAGGTTAGGTTGCCTGTCTGGCATGTGGCAGACTGCTGTGAGGGCACCAGTAGAAAGCTATCCTGGCATGGGATTCTTCCTATTTTTCATGAAAGGTTTTGACAGGGCTCAGTTTTGTTCCCGTATCTTGAATTTTCATAGTGGTTATTCAGTTCCCAGGACAATCTAGGACACTGGAGATCAGCACTGGCCCCCCAAGGCTGTACTAGTACAGTGCAGTCCTGGTGTAGTGCCACTGGTGATCAAGTTCTCGTAAGAGTAACAAGCAAGGCTTACAATGCTAAAAAGTATGGGAGTCTCTAAGGGGTTTGTTCATATCCTTGTCCTTGGGGACAAGTTTATTAGAAATCGAAGAAGAACAAGAGGCTGAGATTAGAACAATATCTGGCAAGAGCTGTCTGCCCGGCTCTCTGCAGGTATGGGACAGGAAAGCTTTTTCTCCCTCTAAGCTACCCTTTGGGATTTCTGCAAGGTGACTGAGGTGGTGTCCCTCCGAGACCTCTGCTGACTGCTGCATGATGTTCTTCAGGTGATCGCTAGTGCTTGTCTGCCCTGTCTGTTCATCAAGTGCTGGAAGCGAAGGATCTACGAGCGTGTACATAGAAGGTCAGACTTTCTTTTTTTTAATTGAAAAAACAAAGCTGGAAGATTTTATTAGAAATGGAGAGGTTTTCAGTCTTTGGGTCTTGGAGTGGAGGTGGTTTCTTTTTCTTTCTAAAAAGTTGGATAGATCTAGAAAAATGTAATCTTCTCCCCAAATAAAAAGCGCTTATCTGAAAACACTTTTAGTAACAACTCAATTTCTCTTTAATTTCCTTGTAAACATCTCTGTTCTACTTATCTGGTGTTGTTGGTTCAAACTCAGCTTCCCTTTTTTGTGACTCAGGTCAGAGAGAAAAGGATTAATTCATTAACAACCCGTAAACACCAATAAAAGCACTCTTAACAGTGCATTTCACCTGTGAATCTCAAAGAACCTTACCAGCAGTAAAGTGCCCTAGAGTGAGCATGCAGGTGAGGGGACTAAATGCCAAAAAAGTCACCCTTTTATTGGACACATCTTGACACACTTCATAATAATTTCTTATCAACATTATTGTGCATTCAGTGGATAGGGGAATCAAAGTGACTCACTTTGGGGACAGCACATTATGTGTGTCCCACAGCTCAGCAGAAACCCAGGAATCCTAATTCCCAATCTCTTGGTGTAATTATGAAACCTTCCTTAGTGAAATGTTAGTTGTAGGAGTTGCTCCTTTGCATCGTAATGCATAAATATCCACCAGTTAATAGCAGCGTAATGGAATAAATTTGCCAGGTCTCATGAAAATACACTGACTAAAACATTTGATTAGGACTAGTTTAAGACTTCAGAGGATGTCTTTAGCTGCTAGTAAAGATAAAAGCAATCATAAAAACCAAGTAACTCTCAGTTTGAAACTGTATTCTTAAGCTTTTAAATGCTTTAAAATGAGTTTTCTATATTCACACCAGCACATTCTCTCTAATTATCAACTACTTTTTCGTACAGCACACTTTAAAAGTAACAGGGTGAAGTTTCAGGGCATTGTGTTTTTGCAAGTTGAAAGCCATTAACATTTTAGAACTTCTTCACAATGGGAAAATTGCACTGGTAGAAGGAGTATTTTCTGTATGTATAATTAAACCTGTGCCAGGCAATCTGTGGATGTTCATTTTTCATTTAAGAATTGTTTATTTTCCCTTAATTTAAATCAATCGAGAATGCATTCAAGTTGAACTAAATGCGGTCTTTTGAATCCAAAATGCATACATCCCTATAGCTGTTTGTACTGCCTAAACTTTGTTGTTTCTGAGGCTGAAGTAAACCAGATTGATGCAGCTACCCAATACAGACAAAGCCTTACTCAGAAACGCCACGCTCACCTCTGACTACCCGAATACCGGTGCCTTTCCCAGGCTGATCTTGTAACATGGTGCTTAAAACAGGCTGTGACCATGGGGCATCTCTGACAGGAAGGATGGGGGGTCCCACTCCAGGCTTTTCCCCCTCCCTCGCTCTGGATGTTGAGCTACGCCAGGACACGTGTGCAGCCAGCCTGAGAGACATGCGACATACGCAAAGGAAAAGACACCACATATTTAATTATACGGCACTCCAAGGAATGCTCTCGTATTTTCAAGGAGGTTTATTTTAAGTGATGTGTGAGACAACCTCAGAAGATGCTCGTATAGCAGGCAGTGTGTGTCAAACTGTGCTCAGGAAATATCCTACTCACTTGAAATCATGTTTAAGAATATGACTACCAAATAAGATAGCCTACTAAACATTTATTCCTTTTGCAAGGTTTCTCTCTCACTTTTTCCTCTGAAGGGATGATGGGGAAATTGCAGGCCTGCTAAGCTGAAGCAGGGAGAGCTAACCTTCCTTTATTTCTAAATCAAGGCAGTTTTCCCCTATTGAGACATAAACTAACAGAACAAGAGGATGTGACCAGTGACACCTGATTATTCATGACTCTGCTCGTGATCTTAATTCCCTTATTAACCTGACCCTATAAAATAAATTAAACATCAAAATGTCAACAGATGTGACTAGAGCAAAAGCTCCACAGAGTTATGCCCTGAAAGATCCCTTTATATGCTATTTACTTTTCCAAGTGTTTTCTAATCTACGGCTAGCTGACAAAGCTGGTTATCCAATTCTTGCAGGTAACTATCATAAATACTCACTAAGCCACTACCTGCATCTACTGCAAGGTTGTGCTGTTATTAAACTTTGTATTTGCATGTGCAAAATAAGCAAAACGAACCCTTAAACTGTTCTAGGCTAGCAAAATCCCAGACCTCTCTCCTCCTTTCTGTGGGACTGGCCAGGGTGGCATGGCACTGCTGGGAATGGGGCTCCCATCTCTGCAGGAGCATCCCGCTGTGTGCTGCTGACCTGCACTTAGCACTCAGCAGTCAGGGTTTCTCATTGCCAGCTGCCTCCACAGCTTTAGCTGGCCCTGCGAGAGCTGGAGGAGCATGGTTGAATGAGCCCTTGTTGACCATGTGTACACTTTCCTTCCACGTTTGTGAAAATGTAATTGGGGATTGGTGTCAGCAGCTGTGTTGAGCACCAGACACTATCTGTGTTGAGCAGGTTTTTGGCGTGCTGGTTCACAATGCTGGCCACAGAGGGAAAACCATAAACTACTGAACCTGCATAAGGGTGAGGAGGCCAAGAAAACTGGGGATTTCCCTCACATCTTGCTATCTGACTGGGGTGAGTGGTACACAAGAAATCTTCACCTGATTCTAACATTCCCAGATCCACACAATACGTTTCTGCTCTCACCTGTTTGAGTGATGTTCTTCAGCTAAGCCTCCAATTTGGTCCTTGTGGTGGTTCATTAAGACAGGATTCATAGTGCATTGCATCTTGTTCCCATCTGAGATGCCCTTAAAGTTCAGTCTGCTCCCAGGTACTGAGCAAGGCTTATGGGTTGAGCTCAGGGTGATCTGTGCTCTGGTTATGTCTGCGATGTGTTAAGTCAAGCTGGGCAAACATGATTGTATCTAGCAATATGGGGCCAAAATCCAGTATAGCCCTACTGCGAGAGTCAAAGCATCAGAGAAATGGTACTGTGGTATCGTCTTGCAGTAAATGAGTGCTGACTCTTGTGCCCTGATATACGGTCACATGTGAAATAGGAGAGCTGAAGCCTCTTGCTCTGAAGTGAAAAACCCAGGTGTCTTCAAATGCGAGACCTTTGGAGGTTTTTGAAATCCAAATCAGGAGTTTAGTAGCTTAAGCCTCATCGCTAATTGAAATAAGTGAGAGCGCCTATATTCTTTACTAGTGTCGGTGTCATAAATATCTCCATTAAGTAGCAATTAAGCTTCTGGGATTTGGGCTGTATGCCATTATAAGAGGTAATTATAAAAGAATTGGATTAATTAGTTCGTGAATTATTTATGTAGACATAAATATTGCACATGAGATCAGTGTTAAACAGGATACTGGCATGAAGAGAGGAAGGGAATGATACATTGATTTATGCTATTTCTTTAGTTCTTCCTCCTCAAAATACTAGAAAAGTTGAAGTTTGTTAAAAACTAACTATTCCCACTGTTAATGTGCATACATCACCTTATCAGCTTTTATAGAAATATACTCCCCTGATAAAGCTGTTCTGTGTGCTTTTGTAATCTCTCCAAGTCACCACAAATAATAAGCATTGAGAGTTCTCTCTTGTCAATACAATGAAGTCAATCTTCTGTCTGTTGCGGTATAATTTAGAGCTAAGGGAAATGACTGATTTCATAGATATTAACTTTATCAAATATACAAACAACAGATGTATTATAGGGGAAAGAAATTTTGTGTGAGCAGCACAAAGAACTCCAGCAATCAGCAAATTCAATCTGCTTTTGACACTACAGCGTTCCCATAGTCTAACGGTGCTTGTCAGCTCTAAAAATAATATAATACAAAGATGTGGCAAAGTGAAAACAAGGCAGGCTATTCAGTATGCAAACAGCTGAGAACCTTAAATAGAAGACATTTATAAAAACAAAAAATATGGTTTGAAATAAAATTGTCATCTCTAAGTTTATCTATTTTCATGTTTCAGGGCACAACTTGATGGGGTCAGGAAGAAATTTCCTGAAAAGTAAAATACAGTGTTGAAGTGAGAAAAGGCCACACTGCTCATCACGGGGCAACTAGGCAATGGGGAAAATGTGCCTGGACCTTTGTGGTCCTTCCTACAACCACCAGTGACCAGACAGGGAGTAGTTACCTAGTATAAATATATTAACTGCATGTTTTATGGATCTCTCTTTTGCCATCTTTCTGTAAATGTAATGGAGAAACCTTCTAATACCGCAGCGGTGGGTTCAGACAGGGGAGGTGGTGCATGCAATGGCTGGAGCCCTGGAGAAACCCACAGCCAGGGGAGATGGAAAGCAAAGTCTCAAAGAGAGGATCCTTCCCATGTCAAAATAGTCTACAGCAGCAGGTGGGGAACTCATGTGATGTGTGCAGGGAGCCAGGCTGCCTGCAGACAGACTTGCAAGAGGTTTTGTGGAAGTTAAAATTTTCTCTTGTTTTTCTGAGCCTGTGTTGCATTATAGCTGGTTGCCCTCACTGTAACCAGCTCATCTCTGAGTGTATTTGAAGTTTTGTTCATTTCTTAAATGCAGGACACGAACTGCAGTAGATGGGGAGAGGTTTTTTGTGTTCTCAGGAGGAAGAGACTTGGGGGGAATATTTTGGGCCATGACCTGTAGCATCAAACCCCAGATTTTTCAGCCCTTTCATGGGAGCTGATATATTGGAAAATGACATGTGAAAGGAATGTGGAACCTGGAATAGCGCAGTCTGAAGTTTCTTCGGTAGCAGTAAGCGTAGAAAGAAATGGAAATGCTAACAGACAGCTTCTGACAGGCCCAGTTTTTCAGCTTGATCTACAAGGCTCTTAATGTGCAATAAATCACCCACTCCTAATTACAAATTAGCACAGCCTGAGTGGTTTGGTACAGCTCTAGAAGTCGAGATTGAAGTGACCGGTCTCAGCCCTATGTGAACTTGGCGATTCCACAGAGAAGATAATTATCACTTTCTGGGGTCTTACTTCTGGTGGCTACAGTTTTCTTTTGAGCTGTCACGTGGGTGCCAGTTTCTTCAGTTTTAGCTGCTCAGTCCCTGGGACCAGCAGAAGACAAAGCAAAGGCAGCCCCAATGGTGCAGCATGAGTGTTGTACACATTGTAATTGTGGTCAGCTCTTTCACCACAGGCCTTGTCTCCCTTTCAGGAGCTCCAGAAGAGTGGGATTTGGACCATGTATCAACAGAGCAATGGATATTGCTGGGGCTGAAGTCAGTCTGGC
Organism: Haliaeetus albicilla; assembly: GCF_947461875.1. Lineage (NCBI taxonomy): Eukaryota > Metazoa > Chordata > Aves > Accipitriformes > Accipitridae > Haliaeetus > Haliaeetus albicilla. Next base: position 36,230,677 of record NC_091491.1, read on the forward strand.
TGTTATGTGACGAGTTGGTCCAAAACACAGCCTGGAAGAGTTACCTTGTAGGAAAGGCAGTATTGTTAGTGTTGAAATCTCAGGTTTCTGGCAATCTGGCAGTTTTTAAAGGAGGAAGTCAAAACAAATAATTCTGACTTGCTTGTGTAAATTAATTTCATTTTGGCTTATTAAAATGGTCAATCTGTTTACTATTTTGCATAAGACTATTTTAGGATGTTTTGACATTATCAAAATGAAATGGTTCAACATTATGGAAAGAGAAAAATTTTGTCACTTTGTCTCATGGAAGAGCTTGCTTTTCTCTTAATAGTGATTAAGAATAAATTTTGAGATGTCAGTATTTCCCCTGAAATTCAGAAATTCAGCTTTCTGGAAAGCTTTCATTTTATATAAGATGAAAACTTTCCCATACTGCGAAAACACTGTCCCTCACCTTTGGTCAGATTTCAGCCTTTAAGTCACCCTTCCTGGTGAAAAGCAGCTAGAATAAAAGCCACATTTAGGGCCTGGGAATTCCTGGATGTAACTGCTGGTGTGGAGTTTGCTGGTGGGACATGTGGAGTGATATTTGGGCAAGTGAGTCCTTTTGTCTCCACCCCACTTACACACCTGTTAAATGGGAACACTACTGGTTAATCAGTGCATCCTCAGGAGGCACTGAGATTGGGTTAATACTCCCCAAAAAGCAATTCTGAGGTAAGACATTGTTCAAGTGTGCAGCTTGACCTTTACATAGCGTTGAATCCTGTTCGCTTCATGCTCACTTCAGTCCCTGGTGATGCTGAATACCCCTAGCCTCATACTAGTTGCGATCCTTCTTAGGGCTGTCAGCTTGGAGCATTAATGGCTCCTCACTGTGTGGTCTGGAATCACCCTCTTCCCTCCCAACTGGCTACAACGGAAAGGCTCAAATACACAGACAAATACAAATGAGGTCTGCAGAGAAATGTAAATGTTTGTACAACGCATCTGCAAAAGCCAGTTGATAGCTTCCCAACTGCAAGCCAGCTTGTGCCAATACGGGGAGCAGGCTGCTCTGGGGCATATCCTGCATCTTCTCTCTGCTCTTCCAGGCTAGCAGCAAGGCACTGTGGTGACATGTTTGTTACCTCTGATGGGTGAGAAGTGGAAGGGAAAGGTTTGTGACCAACTTAATTCATGTACCAGAGTCTCACACAAGCCTCTGCAGAAGTTATCTCTCTTCCCACATCATGGTTAGGAAACTGAACCACAGGACAACTCACCCAAAATCACAAATACTCACTCCAGGCCCTGAGGATCAGCTCATGTGTATGTCCAGGTTGTGGTGCTGGGGAGGGTCTCTGAGATGAGCCATGGCAGCCTCAGGGAACAGTTAAGAATTAAATATGAATTTCCAGTTTTACGTTCCAGCTGTTCTCACCTCGAAAGCCAACAAAGCTGCATAGTCAAGAGACTTCAGCTGAGGACCTAACATATATTCTCAGGTCTGTGGAATTGGACAACACCATTGTACATGAGTGGCTTAAAACAGTATCTTTCAAACTATCTTTACTGATATGATTTAAACACTGATACAGTCTAGTGTGTCTCAGATGGCGGGCTGTGACTGCTCAAGCAATGAAAAATTGTTTGTTGGGTTTTGGGGTTTTTTAAGTGGAAAAGTGGAGGGGTATCAGATGGCAGCAGTCATTCAGCAGCTCAGATGGGGAAGTGATATCTGTAATTACTGGTTGCAAATGTTTACACTATCTAGGATACTGCTGACTCTTTTTAATTGCTTTAAGAGCTCAGTTCCTGCAGAGCAGGAATTGAACATAAATGCCTGTAACAGCCATTTCTGCCAGCTCTTATTCTGGTGCTTTGTGGATGAGACAAAGTCCGTCGGGAACTAGGAATGGGCATCGCGCAGCTCGCTTCCTCTTGTCACCTTGGCTTGCAGCTGGTTCTCCAGAGGAGGCGTTGATGCCCCAACACCCAAACTCGTCTCCCAGCCTCAGCCTACCCACCTGGGGCTGATGGGGCTGAGGGAGCCGGTCCTGGCCCACCGCCCCGGCTTGGGTGCGTAGCCCCGTGTTAGGATTGCCGCTCAGCCACCGGGCAAAGTGTCTCATAAATACAACTCGTGTGGGCTCGGCTCTTCCAGGTGTCAAGATGGCCGCCTCAGGAGCGAAATCCCGCTTGCTGAATCTGACGGTGAAATCGGCTTTGTGCTTCGGCTGCCGCCGGGACGTCCCCAGCCTGCGCAGCTGTGAAAGGTTCTGTGGGAGACTTTGATAACTTAACGTTATTTATAATAATACAAGTTATTATACAGGGCGGTGGGTAGGTGACCGCTGGCCTCCCCGCCACCGCAGGGGCAACCGCAGCCTGCCCCACAGCCACGGCGCTGCGCGGGCTGCCGCCATAAATACGCCATCACCGGCTCTTCGGCCCTTTTTTTGCCAGGCGATGCTGGCGGAGGAAGGCCCGAGCGGGACGCTGGCTGTCCCCTAGCTCCCCAGCGGCGGCCGAGGACGAATCTTAGCTTAATTTTCCCCAAGCCGAGCCGAAAGAAAGGAGCCGGCAGCAGGCGCTGCTGAGGCGGAGGGGGGGGGTCGTCTCCATCCCGCGCTGCAGGCACCGCTCGCCGCCGCCAGGTGGAGCCCGCGCACTTTAATGGTTCTTATGGACCCGATTCCGCGGGGCTTCGAGCAGAACGGCTTTCCCGCCTTTACGGCTGAGAGGACCGGCGGGGTGGGGGGGCCACGGAGCTTTAGCCGCGTCCCTGACGGGTGCCCCTTGTCACCGCTGAGGTGGTTTGAAGGTGCGGGCGGCGTCTGCCCCGAACAAGCTGCTCACACTTATTTCTCACTTGTTAATACGTTCCCGCCGTACGCCGGCGAGGATTGTATTTGTCTTCCTGCCGGTGCTTGCTGCTGAATTGCGGGGAAGAATATAAAAAAGCCTGGAAAACCTTTTTGTTGTGTAGTTAAGAAGCTCTTTGGGAATTAGTAGTCAGGAGGGGGATGCGGTTTGGGGTTTTCTTGATGAATCCACTGAATATCTGCCTGTCTTGAAAGCCCCAAACGGAGGACATGGAAGCATCCCCTTGTGTTAAGCTGTGTTTAACTTGGGGAGAGGGGGTGCAGGTTCCCTAACAGCAGGTGGGCTCTTGTAAGACAGTGGCTTTACCTCTAAAGTGTTATCCCTACGGAAGCAGCAATGCTTCCTGCTAAATTAGGTTAGTCTGTGACTCCTGACGCTCTACCGTGGTGGGAGCAAGGAGCTGGGCTGGTGCTAAGGGTTTCCTCTGGGGGTCTCAGTTTTGGCCCTGGATCTCCAAGTCTCCTCCCCTGCACTGGGGGGATCCTAGGGAAGCCAGGAGGAATCGTAATGGTGTTGACTAAAACTCACATTTTTTTGATGACAGGCGCAGATAGGAAATGCCCGTGGCCAAAAATACAGCATTGCCTTAGTGAGCAAAGAGGACGTGCATCACCTCACTGCCAAGTCTCCTGGTGCCCCTAGGGAGTTGCTCCTGGGAAGAAAAGGTGGAAAGGGGAAACTCTTCTGTTAGGACAAGGGATGGATCTGCCAAGGTGTGGGACATCTTTATGTTTCTTTGCCCCAAATCCAGCGCTTTCTGGTGTCAAACATACTTCTGTACTGCTTATCTGCTGGGTGATCTGGGGACAAAGCCAGAACAAGGTATGACATGGGAGACTGAGCTAGGGATGGGGCAGTGCCACCCCTGACAGCCGTCCCTGAGAAAGAGGCTTCTCATCCAAACTACCAGTGGCCAAGGCGATGCCTCCATTGCAGGCCTGTTGTCCCGGGGTTGTGTGGTGGTACCTCATGCTCCAGCTGCGGCTGGACAGGGCACGGGTGAGCTGGACATGCTGGCATCTCCGACCCTGCAGTTGTCACTTGTCTGAGTACACCAGGGGCAAAGGAGAACAAAGCCGTATAACACATAACAGTTCAGTGCAAGAGCTAAGCGTAAATCTCAGGGGCAAAAGCTCTCAGTCCCAGTCTGTGACCTTTAGGAAACCTTTCCAAGTGCTGCTTCAACAATGAAAGACTCTTTCCGCAGTATTTTTAGCTTGACTGGTAGAAGCAGACTTTACCCAGAGATTTTCTAAAAGAGGGGAGAAAGGGTACCTGACCTGTTTGTGTGATATTTCTAAGCCCATCTCTAACACTCTGCAGGAGGCAGGGTTAAACAGGTGAAATGGGTTGCTGTGCATTAAAATTGCAGCTGAAACCTCCTATCACTCATTATAGCCATATTATTCTGCACCATTCCTGAAAATTGAGGGCTAAGGAGAAAGTGCACAGAAAATTATAGAACAGCCATCTAAAATGTCTAAAAGGTACTCAGGTCTGAGGGACCCCAGCACCAAACTCAGTGTTCCAGTGCATGACCTGCCATCCTGGCTGGAGCATGGGGCTGCATGCCCAGCCAACAGCCCTGTGTAGTGTGCCTTTGTTTCTGTCTCAGCCCGCTGACCTATGGAGAAAAGATGAACATTGTTTAGCACTTCAAAAAAAAAAAAAAAAAAAAAAAAAAAATTGCTAGATCATGTAAAAGTGGGATCCCAGCTCTGCTTTCCAAAAGCCTCAGAGAAAAGACATGCCTCGCTGCCTCTAAATTAGATCACAAATTTTCTGGCTGATGGCAGCATCTTAGTGTTCACCCTGAAGGCAAAGATCTGAACAAATTATGTTTTGCTATCACAGGTTCATGTACCCATGCTGTGTTTCCACTGAAGGCGGAGGAACATACCTACGTGAAATGCAGTGGCTTTGGAGAACCTGGAGGAATCACTGCTCTTGGGAAGGTGCAGCGGCAAGCAGCAAGGGAACCATTGCTCTGCATGGGTGGTCAACAGTCTGTGGCACTTAACACGTGTCACCAATTTGGTGAAATATAATACTCTGGGGGAGAAAAGGCATGTGATGGATATGTGTGCTGCAATCTGGAATCACTCATGTGGTTTATTGCTAGGCCCTTTATTCAATCAAATTCCTCATAAACATGGGAAGCGCTGATGTTGACATATGCTATCTACTGCATCTACAGGTGTGCTTCTGCATCTCTTCCCTTGTCAGAAGCATTGTCATCAGCACGAGATATGCTCCAGCAATGCAGAGTGATTTTGCTCACGGGGTCTTATTCTCTCCTTGCTATGTGCATGCAGCTCCTGCTGATGGTCATGCATCAAAAGCAGGATCAGACCCTCAGGAAGCACAAGGTGACACTCGTGACAAAAGAGAAACAGATGCAGATGCGTTCCTAGTCCTGGCTCTGAACTCTTTGTTCCTTTAATTGATTGTTTGCTACCGATGTTTTCTGTAATGAGGATGTTTTCTGAACAGGTGGCAACGACACTCGTGCCCTTGGCCAGTCTCAGCTCAATAAGCTGCTTGAGTTCTGCACAGGTATCAGAATGGGCCTGGGACTCCCACAGACCCAGAACGTGGGGCATGTTGCCTTTAGCTCCCGATGCTTCAGATCTCTGCAGAATTCAGGTATGTTTGATTTTATAGGCATTTGATGTTGCTGACAGGAGAATGCTAAAAATTAAGGAGATGGATGCACCCAAACTAGGCAAAAAATTAATTCATTGTTCTGAACGGCAGCCCTCACTGGACAATATAAAATGTAATTAGATGTACCACACTCCTGGAAAATAACTCCTGCTTGCTCCAACACCCCCTCCTGTGAGGCATAATCCTCAAAATTCCCTTTCTATAGAGCTCTGCCCCTCTCTGTTGCTCATCGCACGTGGCACACAAGACCTTGTCTTTACTAGCACAAACATGTTCTTGAGCTGATGCGAGAGGAGACCCTTAATGAGCGACAAAGCAGTGCAGGGTTTTCAGAAGAACCTATAGAGAGCTGTGAATGCTCTGTTCCCTCTCAGGCTTGAGTATGGCCACATGAATACAGAAAAACCTTAGTCTAGACTTAAGGCTCTTGCCTGTTTAGTTGACCTGATTTAAGAACAAAATTTTCCCTTATTGAAGACATACCCCAAAATTTCCCACCTTTTGTCTCTTTTCATCCCTCTTCCAGGTAGCTATGACCAGGATGGCTTATCTGCAAGTCTGTGTCCCGGAGGCCCTCACCAGCTCCCTGGAGCAGCTCTGCTCTCACAGATCCGTGTAGGACTGCTGCTTGTCCTGGTGTGCTGGGGCATCCAAGTCCTGTCCTGAACCTGCTGGGAGCCATCCCTGTTCAAGAGGCATTTTCAGATATAGGAAAGTAGTTGTGGCTGCGGCATATTACATAGGCTGGTAGAGTATACAGTATATATAACAGTATACAGTAACTTTGCCTCTCTGCCCTGCCCCTGTGCAAGTGTGTACGGGTGTGTGTGTGTGCGCGCACATAAGAAAGGGATGTATTGGTTTTTTACAGGGGGGAAAACCATTTTTGCAGCACTTTCAGAGAGGCAAAGATAATACCTTCTCAAACATGCCTGAATAATCCCAAATAGTACTGCTCTCTGAGTTTTTCTTGTTTGTTTTACGTGGATGGGCTAGGGATTTTCACAACCAAACTTCAAAGGTTAAAACTAGTGAGGTCAGCAGGAAAACATGTGAATTTAACCTTTGGCTGTAGCTATGTAAACCACTTAGTTTCATAAAGTTTTTGCTGGAAGGACAAAAGCTTTGTATTTTACCATCGTCAGAAGGACATAAACTTTGAGTGTGGAGAGGAAGAGAAAAACAGAGCTCAGAAAAGTGCTCTTCAGAGTTTGCTTGTGAATGCACTTACTTGGTGTGAATTTTTTTTCATGGCAATGTATATACAAATAACTTGACCTTCTCCAGGACTCCCCTGTTGTGTTTATCTCTGCATTGATGAGGAATGAGGCGTGAGGCCTGGTGGTGCTGGGGCAAGGACCCCACCAGTCACTGTTGTGCCCTCAGGGCTGGCTCAGAGGGGAAAACCATCTTTTGGCTTTCCTGAGGGCAGTTCAGCTTCCCTGTGTCCCTTCCAGAACCTCTTCAGGACAGCTCCAGATAGCAACATCCTGGAAATATTTACTTTCTTGTCCTCAAGATTTCGTTTCCATGAGAGGCCTCCAAAGATCAGAGCAAGAGACTTCCAGTTAGAGAGGTATCGCACTCAGAGCGTGATGTGTGGGCTCACTGGTCACAGTCTGGCAGGTTGCACGCATGCAGTGTGGCCCCAAGAACAAGGGACATGGACTCACAGCAACACTTACTTGAGAAGCTGGACAAAATATACCCACAATAACACCGAAACACATTTTGCTGGCAATTGCCCATGTGTCTGGCCCTTCCGTGCGCAGAGCTTGGTTAGCACCTAGCTGAGAGGAGCGTGCTGAGGGATCTCACCAGCATTGTGGCTTTGCTCCTGTGTATGCCAGTGGCAGGGACAGTTTGACTGGCAGGAGTCCCTGCTCCTTGGTGAGCACGGTCTTGGGTGGGCTGATGTGAGGCAATACTGCCCAAACTCTGATTTGTCTAGCTGGGAACCAGCTCAGACCTGGACATGATGCTGGGCATAAGCAAACACTCTGTGGCCAAGGCTGGAGAGCTAACCTGAGTCCAGCCACTTCTGAGCATGAGCACAGTGTGTTTAATAGAAAAGGTCTATAATGACACACTGTATATTTTTCGCGCCTTATTTTCCCAGGAATAAAGAGGGAATAAAATGTCTTTTCTCCGTCTTCCCATTACATTGCATTATTGCTGCTGTGTCCCTATGGGACAGAAACTCAGCTGCCACAATGTGCGGGTGCCGCAGAAGAGGGACCTGACATCAGCCATAGGTAACTCGTTGCTTTAGAGCAAATAGGCAGTAACATGGTGGGTGTTGACTGTATCGCAACAATAATAAACTGAACGGGTGCCATCGAAGGGGTTCTGCTGCAGTCATATCACCTTGTCTCACAACTAAAAATACCGCAATGATGAAAACTAGTCTGGTTGCTGTAATCACATTATTTTAGGCAAATCTCAGCTTTCATTAAAAAAAAAGAAAAGAAAAGGTTAGGCTCTCATCTTCCTGAGCCAGAGAAAAGTTTAAAACATTAAGCAAATATGAGCCTGCATTTCAAAGATCAGAAGTTAGTTCCTACCCAGGAAAGCAAACATCATCCACAAATGATTGTTAAATGCTGTTGTTATTTATTTATTTATTTATTTAACTTCATGATTTTAAAGACTGTGCCATGATGCTGGGGCGACTGCAGTCAAGATTTTGATCATTGAAAATTGGCAGTGCTTCGTAAACTGTTACACACTCAATGAAGGTGCTTCACAGCAGTTAGGAAGATCAAGGTAGATATTGGATTAACCTTGCTAATTAGTGCTAAAAACAAAAAGCATGTGCGCTGACTGCTGTGCTAAGTTTCCATATCGGGATCAGGAGAAACTGCACTGGTATTCCTACTTTCTTCTGTTCTGCTTGCTACTGAATTATCCAAAATATCCACTGAGTTTGCACTCATTATAGAGTTTCTTATGGTGTATATTTGTTATGAAGTTTATTATATTTTCTTATGCTTGCTGTCTGAACTCATATTTATAGGAAAGAAAGGTCCTTTTGCACCTCTGCCAAGTTTACTTTTGTAAAAAGGCTCTTCTGGGGATGTGAGCAAGACCACGATGACGTAGGTGTGTCTGGGACCGCACTTCAGTGTTGGAGTTTATACATTTAATGCCCTATCTGGAGATTACTTAATCATGTGAATGCAATTGCTATATTCATTGAGTAGCAAATGGATGAAACATGATGTGAGCCGTCTTGCTGCATAGTCTGTTGCCCCGTGGAAATGAGCAGCAGGGACAGAAAATGCATATTGCTTTGGCAGGCAGGATGTTTGGGTAGGAATGCTTGCAGGGGCAGAGCCCTTCAGCGGGCAGGTGGCCGGGAGCGGGCCCAGACCTGGCTCCCATTCAGTCCTGGCACTGCCACTTGGCTGAGCTCTGGGTAATTAGGATGTGACTGCATTTGGGGAAGTTGGGGATGCAATTCTGCCGTCAAACCATTGACACATAACAGAGGTAACTGTGGTCAGGAGTGTTGTAGTCAAGAGAGGGAGATGGGTTCTACAGAGGGGATTTGGTTTGCCAAATAGCCACTATTTAAGAGCCTCAATCAGGTGCTTGAGACTAGATAGGGCAGACTTAGACTGAAGTGTCAAAAATACCTTTAAAATCGTTGTACTTTTTTGTCTACACCATAATTTCCCTGTGTAGTGGAGGCAATGTAGATGTACCTGCCTGACTGGAGAGTGGGGAAGCTAAATCCATTCGCATTTAGGAGCCTCCTTCTCCTTGTACATTTAGGTGCCTAATGTCTTCCAACAGCTCTGTGCCTGACTTCCCTTATCCATAATTCAGCTGTGTTTTGAGACTGAGGCATACCGTGATCCTGTACAACTTCTGCACATCACGGTCAGTGAAGAGGCTGTGAGCAGGTGTTGTTTTTTCCACTGTGCTTAGAAAAATGAACCCACACCCCGACCATGAGACGAATTGGTCGTAACAATAATTCCACTGATGTTAACGACAGGCTCAGCTTCTGCTGGCATTTGCACTAGCGTAACTAATAGCAGAGCTTGCTCTTTGCTCCTCTCTTGGCTGTAACCATTCAGCTCTGTTGCTGTAGGGAAGGGAAGCTATTCAGGATGGCTGGCTCATACAAGGACAACAATGATAGCTGTAATATTTTACACGAATTCTGTTAACAGTGCTTGTTGGCAAGAGGGAAGAGGGAGGATATGATTTCTTTAAGCAATACCTTCTTAAGTGGGGAAGTATAACTAAAAAAGTGAGTGAGGTTTACCAGGAGCAAGTTAGAGTTTATTATTAATGTTGATTAGTTTTGTTCTTTCAGCTTTCAGAGTGTGTGTCTGAGTGATAAGGGATGTGCATGAATGTTTATTTGATTAGAGCCAGCAACTAAGTCCAGAGGGTGGTTGCTTTTGCTTGGTGCTTTTTAATAACCAAATAATTTCTTTGGTATCATTTCACAGACAACCAATATGAGTCACATCATTTAAGGCAGTCGACTACCTCCTGGGGTTGTTTCCAATGATGTGATGATTTTTTCCTGGCTTATTTGCTCATTTTTCTTCATGATGAGAAGTGGACTGTTGCCCTCTGGTTGGAATACCTGGCTTCAGCTTCGCTGGGTAATAAGTAGTAATTAAAAGATGGCCAGCCTGGTAAGGTAATAGTATGTAAATGTTCAACTCTGTTTTCTACTTGAAATGCATCAGACAGATTTGTGGGTGAATTGAATGCCGAGGGGCTCAAAATTATTTTTCTCCTGAGGTAATCCCAGTTTGTAAACATTTAGCCTCTGGCTATGCAAAAAGAGCTGCCCCAAAAAAGCAACTTCCAGGCAAAAGCCTGAAAAGATCTGACTCACAGCAATTGCATGCAATAAACTGTGGTCCTGGAGGGAAGTCGCTGTGTCCGTGAACTTCAGGATGTGCTCTCATTCAAGTGAGTTTGTCCTGTGCTTGTCACCCTCTTGTCTTTTCCAAAACACACATATTTCTTAAAATGGCTAGTATGTAACTCCACTGCTGGATGTATACAAGTAATCTCATTTTCTTCAACAGAGCTCCGTAGCTAGATGAAATTACTTGTGTGTGTATGTATTTGGAGGATTTGGGCCAGAGCATTGACTGAGGCTATGTTCTCAAAAGAGTAAGTTTTCAAGAAAGTGTGCTTACTCTACTAGAAATGTAGTTGATGGCATCCAGCTCTGCATTATGTGTCTGCACTGAAATCTGGTCTTCGAAGCTTCAGAGGGTTGTGCATTTCCAATTACCTGGGATGCTTGCACAGGTTATCCTGTCAGCTAGAGGCAGAAAAGGCACTTTCCAATTGCAGAGAGACGCAGGAAGCTCCAAGTCAATTAGAAAAAGAGCATGCATACTTGGCCTTTGGAGATAGCTAAGACATGTTGGGTCCTGCTCTGTTTCAATCAGGTAAGTCACTTTGTTATTTTTGCTGGGGGGTCCCTGCAATTGTACTGCTTCATCTTCATTCAAAATAACCCAGGATGGAAAAGTTGAGTGAACTTGAACTGGGGTTGCCCAGCATCCAAGGTCAACTCTCATCATGTATGTCACTCCATATAGGCATTCCAGAAGTATAAAGAAATCATTCTCATATGGAAAGTAAGCCTGATTATTTGAAACATTTTGAGTAAGAATAAGAAGTTGTTTTTCTGTGTCAGTGTTTTATTTTGTGGCATATTCCACTGCTTCTGACATCTTCATTCTTAAGTCCAGAGGTACTAGACCCTTCAGCTTCTTTCAGCTGAACATTTCTACATGTTCCTTTTCACTCTGCCTTAAAAAAAAAAAAAAATCCTATCAATTCTATGTCTTCCCATAGTCATCTTTAGCCACTCTGGAGAGAAGAACTATTTACCACAATTTTCCAGTTTGGCTGTAAGAAAATAGCATCAGTACTGAGTCAGGAGTGGCTGTGCAGGAACCAAACAGTGCCTCAGCGAGGCTGCTGGTGCTGAGGGTCTGCTGAAGGCAATGGCAAAACCCACCCAGGACGTCAGTGCAGATGAGATTTCTTTTGTCTAGTTGAGGTGTCTGAGAGGGAGGCATGACTCAGGCGTGCTGTTGTTTTTGATGTGCCTGCATCAAATGACCACAACAGTGCCATGCCAAGATGTGTTGATTTGGAACTTGGTCCTGTCCATAGGATGCCCCAGCCTTCTGCAAGCTCTTGTTTAAGTGGAGATGGATGTATTTTGTCCAGTCTCCAAGGTCACCTCTGCCCATGGGATTCCTGCATGTGATTCTTATTTAAAGGAAAAATTTCCACCATTTTTATGTGGGAGCAACAGTCACTGCAGAGATCTCTCCTGGTCTTGACGTAACCCCTCTGGACTAGCTGTAACACTTAGATAATTTAAAGTACAAAGCTTCAGGTTGTCGTCATTATATTCGTTCATGTAAAGCACTTTATACTTTAGGAACAATTTGACCGAGGCAGCAGGGATACTTCTGTGTAAATATGTCATGAGATCAAGCCTTTTAATGTTCATAAAAAGACAGGATGTCAATTTAAAGTCTCGTCTGTCCAATGCATCTGAGGTCTGCTGATTTATGAAGTACTGTAAATTGCAATCATATAAACCTGTAACACTCTGGCAGCTATTTAAATAGCAAAACTTTCTTCCAAAAACATGATATATGGAAGACATAAAAGTTTTAAAGCAGGAGTCTGCCTTAATAGGGAAAGAGTATTAGCATTCATTTACTGACAAGAGCGAGCTCATTTTCCTTACAAGAAATGCTCCTTCTATAGCCACCCCATGCTTAGTATTAATCAAATCATAGCTTTTCTACTGCCAAGACCCATGGTAAGATTCGCTTGCAGGAGAGTTGGAAAAGGTTAATATTCTCTGAATACTTGGGTGACAGAGCTGAGCAGTCAGGGCAAGCACTGAATTTCTGGTCCCCAGTAAAATCAAAGGCCAAACGCTCATTTGCTGGTGAAACCAAACGAGTACTCGTGACCAGGAGGGAAATGGAAGAATGGCAAAATAAATCAAGCTGAAGTGTCAGTTTGCAGCAGGAAAGTCCAAGGGCCAAATGTCACCCTAAGTACACTGCCATTCACCAAGGATATTCTATTAAACCCTGTCTCCCTCCAGACGTCGTTTCACGTGGTTCGTGTGGGAGGGGGAGGCCAGCAGTCAGAAGTGCAAGCACCTGCCAGCTTTAGGTGCCTTAGATTGGCACTTCTGAGATGATAAAAGACACATGAGTCTCATGAGATGGGAACAGGGGACTCGAGCAGTCTGGCTAACTTGCTCATGTTGGTGCAGAAGCGTTTGTCTGTAAGTCAGCTGGAGTGTTCAGCATTTAAAATAGTTCTGTCCTGGTTTCAGCTGGAATAAAGTTAATTTTCTTCTTAGGAGCTGGTATAGTGCTGTGTTTTGGATTTAGGATAAGAATAATGTTGATAACACACTGATGTTTTAGTTGTTGCTAATCAGTGTCTATAATAAGTCAAGGACTTTTCAGCTTTTCATATTTCCCTGCCAGCGAAGGCTGGGACTGCACAAGAAGCTGGGAGGGGACACAGCAAGGACAGCTTACCCAAACAAGCCAAAGGGGTGTTCCATACCATATTACATCATACCCAGTATATAAACTGGGGGGAGTTGGCTGGAGGGCACCGCAACTCAGGGAATGGCTGGGCATTGGTCAGTGGGTGGTGAGCAATTGTATTGTGCATCACTTGTTTTGTTTATTATTATTATCATTATCATTATCATTGTTATTATTATCATCATCACCCCTTCCTTTTCTGTCCTATTAAACTGTCTTTATCTCAACCCATGAGTTTTATTTTTTTTCTCCCAATTCTCTCCCCCATCCCACTGCAGGGGGACAGGGAGTGAGCAAGCGGCTGTGTGGTGCTTAATTGCTGGCTGGGGTTAAACCACAAGTTCTTATCTTGAAGGCCACAATGAGAAGGAAATCACTGTTTATAGATAGCCATGCTCCAGGAAGAAATGAGGAGTAGCAGAGCACAGGACAGGAATATGCACTGATGTGATTTTAATATCAGAAACTAATTGCATCTCAGAATAAGAAAGACAGTCATTTCCTATGTAAAAAATATCATAAATAATAAAGATATTTACAGAGAGAAAAGCATAACTAAATGGTAATTTTTGCTCTTTAACATTTCACTGTAATTGGCCCCCAATCAAGAGACTGTTGTAATTATTCTGTTTAACTGGGATCCTTTTTAGGTCATTACATGAGCTTATAATTTTGAGACTCTTAGAAGGATAAATATCCTGTGTAAAGGGTATTACTCTTGTTATTTTATAGATGTGCTACTTGCACTTGTCATCCTAAATGACTGGCCCAAAACTGCACCGGAGACCTGCAACAGAGAGAGACCTGGAAACAAAATATAGAGAGCAATGTGCTGGTTGGATGGGGATCATCCCGGTCTAAATGAGGCCAGTTTGGTAACGAGGGTAGCTAAGTCTTGGTTGTGGTACCACGAGGGGGGTGCTGGGGTTTGGCTCTTGTAACCTCCTCGATGGGAAGGAGCATGCTGTGGCACCTCTTCTCCTAAGGAACATCATGGGGCTTCTTGCTTTCAGCACTGACAACAGGTTGGAAGGAAGAAATGAAAATCCTGCTGTTAATTGTAAGCCTAGCACTGAACACTTGAGTGAGCTGTGGCATCTGAGGATAAATGAGGCTGCTGGAGCCTCTAAAATAATTGCTCACTAACAATGCTAAGTGCAGTGTGCATCTTATCAAACACAAGCCTGTCTCCTTTGCACACATAAGACTCACATTTAATTTCCTTTAAGCTGAAGTCCCTATTATAGCATTATCCTTCAGGTGTAACAAGATAACTGCTATGCTGATATTAAGACTTGGAAAGGCCACCGAGAGGCCTCTGAGAATCGTGCCGTGGAGGAGAAGGAGACGTCTAAAGCAGGGAGGGTCCACACATACAAGCTCAGCATTTTGCATAGAAAGGTATCGTTAAATTCATTAAGTCTCCCTCATCCTGCTTGCTTGTGCTGAAGGAGGAAAGGGCTGTCATAGCTGAAAAGTGTGCTTTATTTAGCACTGGCTTAGTCAGGCTGTTTGTAAGAAGCTGAACTGGAGGGAAGCCCTGTCTTATTAATCATTCCTGGGACCAGTAAAATGATGTTTGTTGAACCTGCAAGCTGGCTTGTGGGGTGCAGGTATACACTGTCCTGCATGCCACATCCATGAGTTGCACCTCACTTAATTCTGATTTCAGTGTCAAGTTAAAGATTCTGAAAATGAGATGCAAAATGTTTGACTGAACATATGGTGCTCTCTTCAGAGGCTGATTATATCCCCATCTCCAGGCCAGATTCTCAGTGAATATTAATTTCTATACCCCACCTAAATTTAGGGATATAAGAATTTGACTCATAAGCTTGAATTTCTGTTCCAACAGAGGAATTTTGTACCAGTGCAAACACTAAGTTTTATCGGATTAAAAAGAATTGAAGACCGAAGTTTAAATGGATTTTTATTCTAGCAGTATGGTGCAGAGTCTAGTAAGCATTACCATGCAACTTGCAGCCAATCTTTATCTCAGTCATGTCAGGACAAGCATGCTCCTGTGCTTTGGACAGGGTTTCGAGAAGAGCCCATCTCCCATATAAGCATCACACTCAGGGCCAGATCTCACAAGTGGTGAAGAAAGCTCCTTTGAAATCTGGCCCAGAGAAGACATTGGTGGGTTTATCTTTCTCCAAAGCTCTAAGAGTCTTGAGACTTGTGTGCTATAAAAGGTGAGAAATTGCCAAAAGCATGTCTGGTATTGTATTTGATGCTTTTTTGCAACTTCTCTGAGGTATTTTTTCAATTTTCTCCTCAGTTGTGTGTGTCTTGGTGTATCCTGTTTGTACAGACAGAGGCACCTTTCCACCAGGCTGGAGACATTGATATTAAAGCTGATAGTATCCTCTATATGATAATGTCTGACCACATCTTTTAGGGACTGCTGAAGAAATATTTTTGGTGGGTATTTTCTTTTAGGTTTATATTGGAGATCGCACCTCATAACATCAGCTTGAATCCTGAGCACTGCCACAAAGCCAATCCTGAAGGAACAGATGGATCACTTTAATAAAATAATGACATTTCCCTTAAACCTGTTAGGAAGAAGAATACTGTTTGGGGGCAATGATTTTCTTTTAAAGCTTTAGGACAACTTTCAGTGTTGCTTACAGTCCTGTGTTTCCTCCCACAGGATTTCTCTTTTGGGCTCTTTCAAATATGTGTGAAGGCCTTCCCATCAACATGAACAGGCTAAATGTGGAATCATTTCCAATGCACTATCTTCTGAAGCATTGCATTTTCTGCCTTTTGAGCTGGTCTTCCAGTTGGCAACAGAAGGCAGCACAATAGTGTATTGAGAAGTCGCTTCTCTTGAAAGCTTTTTCTCACAGCGAAATTCCCAAGCTGGAGACTTGGATTAAAAAAAAAAAAAGAGATTTCTTCATTTGAAGCCAAATACACAGTCATTGTTTTCAAATACGTTTTAGTAACTGACTTGGTTTTCATGCACAAGAATGTATAGATTAGACCATAAAGGAAAATAGGAGTGCTCATGCTTGGTTAGAATTACTGCTTTGCACAGGAAATCATAAATATTGTGTAATTTTGCTGCCAGTGGCCATATTGTTTGCTCCCTGACATTTTGAGTTTCGCTGTGGCAGCAGCCAAAGTTTTGTGCTCCAAATCCTTGAGCTTCTAACAGTAAATCAAGAAGAACCTCTGGTAGCTGAGGCAGCAAAGGTTCATGATGCACAGCTGAGCCTGGTGGCAAGATTTCACAGAGACAGGCATCTGTGAAAAGTAAGTTCCTTAAAGCTAGGCAGTGTCAAGCTATGACACACACGCAGAGCTGTTTTATTCAACTGCATTTAGGTATATTGTTGCTTTCAATAGGTATGCACAGAAGTTTTAAGCTTTCTGTAACTGTGAGCGATAGGTGGGAATGCCACCATTGGGAAGGGGTCTCAGGTGGCAGAGCAGAATTCAAGTGTGTGCCGGAGCACTTGCTGACATTGAAAACAGCATGGTCTGTATTTGAGTTAGATGTGGTGGAACTGCAGCTGTGAAAACATGTCTAGATATTTTTGACTCCTAGGTAGAGCCAAAAAAGCTTAAACTGGGACTTGGATATTGCAAGTTTGCACTCAAGCTCCTGAAAATCTCTATTAGCAACCGTGTAACCATAGATGTCTCTGAACTAGGAAAGGATTCAGCATCTCAGCTTAATCGTTCATATGCAAATTTTGGATCCACAAAGAAGCTGCTCTGTTTTGCTCTGCTTCAAAGCTGAGGCTGTTTTTGACATATTCTAAAAATGCTTTTTCAGGCACACCAGATCTCCCTTGGCACAAACCACAACCAGGACCGCACTGCTGTGGCACTACCTGCAGAGAGCAAAGCCTAAAATACTTCAAAGAAAAAGACTAAAAATTTCCTCAGTGGAGAAAAGTGGTATCATCACCTGCTCTACATGAAAGAGCGTGTTCATAGGGAAGGGGAACCTGGTGCCTCCACCAAGGATGGGGCTTGTAAGTGATGCTCATCCCTTTTAGCTCATGTTTACACTACAGGGTAGCACGTATCCCCATGATAAATCAATGCCATTGAATTTGCTTTCAGGAGTTGTTCCATGTTCATGTAAAAGGGAGGATTAGTACGCTGCTCTACTGCTTTAGTGGTTTATACTAGACTTGGAATAACAAGACTTGGAATAAGGTTTTAGGCAGTTCTTAGTTGCCAGCCAGAACCGAGTAATCCCTTTGCCCCATGTGTACTTCACACATCAGTAGCTCAGGTCACATGCTGAGTTTGTGCTTCTTCTGGTTGGTTTGTTTGTGTCTGGATGCTCAGTATTATCAAATTCTCTGAATTCTTGAAAATTATTTTGTGGTTTTCCAACAATTGTTTGCTTGCTTTAGTTTCAGCCATTTTTTTCCCACCAATTTGGAATAAACAGCAAACACATCTCCCAGAAAAAGTTGTTCTTGGGCTGTAGCAACCGCCCAAGAGGAGACTGAGGATCACTGCAAATGAGGGGGTTGGGGATGACAGCAACAAGATACATGGAGATGCAATCAATACTCAAACAAAGTGAGAGAGAGAAATGGTTTGCTCCCAGATCAGTGCTGTTTTATGCTCTACTTATATTTAAAAAAAAAAAAATACAGCTCAAGGATTTGGTTTTTCTTTAGGATTTTTACAGTCTTTCAGATGACTCTAGCACAAAGCAGGCAAAGGTGACGTGCTCTCTCACTGATACAGTGAGGGACCATCCTCTACAAAACCCACATAGGATGTAAAATGCATGTGGTGCTCAGTGTTCAGAGGAGGTGCTGCTTGGCTGGTAGGCCTGATATCGAGACATCCTCACCTGCTGTCCATAGCATCTCTACATAATATCCCAAGGTCTTAGGCATATCTGTTACCTGTATTTCATAATACCTCGAGACAGCAACCAAAAGACAACCCACCATGTTATGGGCTCAGCTAGGAGCTTCTGAAAAAAAAGTACCTTTCATTAGTCTTACCTAATTAGCATAAGAGGAGATTTGATTATCATAAAAGAAGAAAGGAGCGGAGAGCAGAGTATGACCTGCCCGAAGTGTCAGCCTGCGAGTGAGAGAAGGGGGCTGCAGCCCTGAGCGGGAGCCCCTGCCCCTGCATTTCTGCACCGCCTGCAGCACACAGCTCAGAGGATGCAAGCAAGGTTCTGCTTTCCTCTTCTCATTGCAAGCGTGTGCGTTCAGACAGCAAATCTGCTGGGTTGTAGGTTTGTGGCAAATGAATCTGGAGAACAGGTTGCTTAGTTGGTGACCCATGTCCTAAGGCAGATCAGCTCCATCAGTGCTACTCCTTACAGAGTTTGTCTAACAGCCTTAAAGACATCCAGTGGTGAAGACTGCAGTTCCCCTCGCAGTCTGTTTCAGTATTTTATTTTTCCCATTGGAGAGCTTTTTAATATGCAACGTGAATCTGCTTTGCTGCAATTTAAATCTATTACCTCCAGATCTATCCACAGCAGAGCAGGCTCTTCTTCAAATGAAAAAACCCATGTAGTTCAGTCTTTGTGGAGTGTTTTTCCTAGACTCTTAGTTGTTCTGGCTTTCCTCTGACCTTTCATCAGTTGGTACCCATATGGCACAAATGTGGACATAGTGCTCTAGCTGAGACCTTATTAATGCTGGGCAAGGTACTGAGAGGAAGGATTACAGGGTATGGTTTGCAGACTAACCTCCCATTAAACCCTTCCAACAGGGTACTTGCCTTTTCCACAGGCCATCTTCAGCTGGTAATCCACAACCCTCAGATTAATTTAATTTTATTTCTTTAAAGGATTTCCAAATGAATTCAGCAGTTGGTTATTCCTACCTAAGTTAAGGAACAGTGTACATCTCTTGGTTGAATGCCAGAGATAATTTTTCCTATTTCTTAAAATAGTTTTGAATTCTGGTTGTGTCATTTGGTATGACCGCAGTCCTTCCAAGTTTCCTCTCACCTGAAAATTTAGTAACATACTCCCCATTTCATCACCTTGATAATTAATGAAAATTCTGATAACAAAACGAGACCTGGGACAGGTCCTGCAGCACCCATCAGTATAACCTTATGTATTGAGATCGTACCATGGATACAGCCACCCTGTCACCATCTGCTTACCTATCACACGGAAGAAGTTTTAACAAGATTTCTTCTCCCTAGTTCGTTTCTGAGAATGGTGAGTGAAACAGTGTTGAAAGCCTTACTTTGAGATCGATGGTATCTACTGTTTCTCACCTCCAGAAGGTTTGTTACCTGCTGTAGAAATAAAATATATTTTCTTTGGCATGCTTTCCTCTTAACAAATCTACCGCCGACTGCATCTCATCTCCTTGTTATCTTCCTGATTCTGACAAATGGTTTGATTTGTTTCTGCAGGAACTGGAGTTAATCTGATTGATTTATAAATCTCTCAGCTACTCCTCCTTTCTCTCTTTAAAGAACTGCACTATGCTGATCTTTTTTCAGTCTTCCAGTAGCTTACCCCTCCTCTCTAGGATCACAAAGATGAATGCTAATAGTTCTTCGATTGCTTCAGCCAGCTCTTTCGGCACCCTCAGTAATGTTTGTCAGGCCCTGTCTGTCTAAAAGTTTGCTCATTTCTCAAGAGCGCTAATTGTGCTGACCATT
Organism: Haliaeetus albicilla; assembly: GCF_947461875.1. Classification (NCBI taxonomy): domain Eukaryota; kingdom Metazoa; phylum Chordata; class Aves; order Accipitriformes; family Accipitridae; genus Haliaeetus; species Haliaeetus albicilla. The sequence goes on from NC_091491.1 coordinate 36,250,410, forward strand.
TACTTGCAAGGTGACATTTTAAGTAAAGGTTGATTCAGAAAAAACACTGAAATCACAGAGCTCCCCTCTGTAGATAGCTTTCCTGTGTTCATCATGACAAACTCTTTTTCTTTGGTCTTCCTTCTCTTCCTAACGTTACTTTAGAGTGATTTCTTGTTGTTCTTCACATCTTTTACTGGTTTGAACTTGCTGTGTGCCTTGATCTCTCTGATTTTGTCCATACGCTCTCTTTTAGTCTCTACTATAAACATCTCATTTTGTTCTTGCTCTTTGTAACTTCTCTATAACATTAACTACTTAAAATAACTTATCTAAGGAAAAAAAGAAAACACCCTCTCTCTAAACACTTCTCTTTTTTTTCCAGCCTTTCTTAAACTGTCCTGGCTTGTCCTCCTCCCACACTTATTTTCACGTAGCTGCTATTTTTCAGCCACACTGTAGACATTTCCTGACCATTGTCCATCCATGGTCTATCTTCTCCATTCTCCCCCTCCCCTCCACCCAAGAGTCAAGAGCTGCTAGTCGTAGGCAACCACTTCATGATGGCTGCCAAACTGAGTGACTTTGGTGCCCGACAAATTACAAAAGCTAGTGCTCAGACTTTTCTAAAAATGACTCCTTGCTTTCAATTTGGCAGAATCTGTTCCCTAAACTGGAACTGAATTTATGAGTATTTCTGTGCCCCTAAAGCTGCACTCTCTAATGGTTTTACTGCTTTCTGAAAAAATTTCACCCAGATCTAATTGCATTATTGGAAGCGGTTGAAGCACTATAATATATGGGGGAAAGTTTCTGTGGTCTTTGAGAAATCTTTTATTCAGAAACAGCCAAAAAGGCCATCTAATGCTTTCAGGAAAGAAACTCTGAAGAGATTTTTCTAGTTAAAAAGGGTGGGAAAGAGTCATGAGAATACTTAACGCTGGGGTGCATTCAAGAGAGAGATGTGGGCTATGGAGACGGAAACCATGCTTGTTGCAAGGCAAAAAAATAATTAAAGGTCAGGAAATAATTTGTAGTTCAACAGCAAAAGCTCCTGAAAGCTCTTCATTCCTTATGTTATTACCCTCTGTGAAGTAGGGCATTAGCACTCCATGTTGCCCTAATCAGTTTACCAGACCACATATTCCAGGTAAATTGTGCTTGCAATTGGCCCAGTGCTTGCTTGTGATTAACATGGCATTCAGATGAAAAATTGAATGTCGTGTGAGCACCACTCCAAGCTCAGTAAATGTCAGGCAGTCGAGATAGTTTGGCAGCAATGGCCAAACACAAGGAATAAAAGTGTGAGCCCTGCGTAAGAGAAGCCTTCTGGAATTTCTGGCCCAAAAGAAGGGGCGATAGAAGCAGAGAGAGTCTAGTGAGGAGCCGTAACTTAAAATATTAATACTGACAAAGAACAGAAGAACAACTTCACTTACTTTATCTCAAGCCATTAGCTTTGATTTAGTGCAGCCAGGGAAGCCTTTCCGTAGCTTCCGCACTATCTTCACACTCTGGCTTAATAGCATTTGTTTAAATGAGGAGTGGTCCCTCAAGCAATTTTTCTCTTTAAGAAGCAAGTCCCAGCACAGAGTAATAAGTAAACTGGGAACAATATATTTTAAAAGAAGAAATAGATTCTGCCAGCTCAATTTAAAGAACTATTTATTACACATAATTTCTCAACTGTTTTCTGAGTAAGCAATATAAAATGATCCTTATGAACAGCAAAATGGAAGGAAGGAAAAAGTCTGCATTGTTATGGGGAGTTTAATCTTCTGTGTGTCTGCTTGTCATTCTAAGTGATGTCTTTACTTACATGAACTAAAGGCATCTACCCTGGTTGTCTCAGAAATTTTAGTCCCCAAAAGACCTTCTTTTTAACACTAGCATGCACCTACATCCTCCCTTTCATGTTTTGCTTTCTAATAATTGACAACAAGCTCCACAACTTTGAGAGAAGGAAAAGGATGCTAGGCTTGGCTTGTCTTGGCTTGTCTTGGCAATCGAGACCCTGACCAAATGTTTTCCATCCCACTGAGTTGCAGGTGTGATGACACTTGGCAGAGTGGAAATGGAGTTGCTCTGTTTTGCAGTCACGTTGCTACTTTAGTCCCAAGTGAGAGTGTCTTGTTTGCTGTAAGTTATTAAAACCCACATCACCAGTTCCTTGCAGTTCATGGTTTCTTGTGAGTTTGCTGCAGTTGGTATCCTCTGACAAGCAAGTAGGCCGAGTGTGAAACATGGGCTTAAAACATGTGCATCACATAAAAGTAGCATAGTTCAAGACCCTCAGAATAACTACTTTTTTTTTTTTTCTCCTTATATAAACATATCAGATTGGTATTGAGTTTCCAGGGCATCATTTTATCTGTAGCTAAAAATACAAATCAGTGCACCACGTTTTGGCAGATTTATCTCACCAAAATTGTTTATATGTGAAATGTTTCCTACTGAGTGTTACAAATAATAATTTAGTTTATAATGTGGCACCCTATTGAACCAAAAAACACTGCTGTGGAAGGAAGATGTCGCTCCCTCCCCTCTCTCAAATGTCCTGCTGACTTCTTGCTTTCCCATTACTATAAACCTGGTAATCCCTTTGCAGACCCAGACACAGGTATTTTACAACTGCATTATTAAATTAGCTTAGTACTTCCCTTCTCTTACCTCCTTGGAATTATGATAGAGTGCTCTACATCTTGTTCTTTTTTGTATTACTTTTATTAGTCACAAGAACATAATTGAACTGATAGACGCAGTTTCTTAGAAATGGATGCTTTTTTTTTTTTTTTAATCCAGTTACCTGTGGCTTTAAATTCTATTCTTTTTGTTAATGCAATCAAACATTGTGTTTACTTTGCTTATTGGAGAGTGGTTGCTATCCTCAGAGCTGATGATTTCAGTGTTATTACGATCGCTTCTTTTATTTCCAGTGAACTTGCTTGTAGTTTTTTCATCTCTTTCTTTTAAGGGAAGACTTTCCAGTGACCATATCTTTCTTAGCTTAGTTCTTTGCCAAAGAACTTGGACAAATTGTGCAAGTATGAACAAAGACTGGTCAAAATCTGCAGTACTGGGAATATACTGGACAGAGTGATGACAAGTTAATCAATATCCGAATCGAGAAAGCTATATTCCCATCAATATGCAGTGGGACAGGTAATCCCTGTGGCTGGGAGGACAACAGGAGGGTCACTGGTGACTCACCTTTTGCTGTTGACAGGACAGCATGTGTGGGGATGCAGCATGTGGAAAAGGGTAGATGATTCTTTTAATGACTTGGTAAATCATAAAGAGATTTGGACATGGGCCATGTTCCTCAAGGCATTGTTGATTCAGTTCTTACCGATCAATCTGGTACTTCCAAAGAGTGCCAGATAGAGCAGTAAAACTGCAGGACACTGTTCAGGTGAATGATTGCTGGAAAGAAGGATTTCTTCACATCGCTGCTGCCCATCTGTGGTCCTAGATGCCTGCAGGGGCTCTGCTCCTGGGACGGAGCTGGGGGGAGAGAGGACCGTAAGCCATCTGCAAGTGATAGGAATCGATTGCACATGGTGATAACCAGAGCAGCCACATACTACTTCATTGACTTCTTAGGCCAAATAATACGTCTGGCAGAGAGGCTGCAATAAGGACATTAGCAAAAGCTTGGTAAAGGAGCACAGGGTCCTTCTGGGATGGAGCTGTAATGGTGGATTTCACCCTCCTCCTCTCTCTTACAAAAAAATTGCTATTCCTGTGGAGATCAGCACCGAGTCATTTAAATAACGAAACAGAAAGTCGTGCATGGAAGGAAGTATTCTTCTGGGGGGTATTTGAAGCATTTTGTATAATGGATCTATCAAGCAACCAACTGAAAATGAAAGGGAAAAGCAAATAAAAATGTTCACATAGATTGCCCCTGGTATCTCAGAGGAACTGCAGTCATTATGTTGGACATGCTATAAATACATAACAGAAAATATCCCCTGTGCCTAAAGATCCCATGATCTAAGACAAATAGGGATAAAAGGGAAAGCAGGAGCGTTGCTGCTGGCAGGAGGGGCTGCTGCCTGGCCAGGGTGGTTTCCTGATCAGTTGGAGGTGCAGGGGATGTTGTAGGATGGGAATTTCGGGAAGGATTTGGAGGAGGGCAATGACATAGTTTTGCCAATACGTATGGAGAGGTGCAGCACTGAAGGAGCCAGGGCTCTCTTGAACTTTACTGGGTGAAAGTTAGTAGAAGAGGCGTGATGTATGTATCTCCACAAATGCTAGACTCAGGGAAATGAAAGAGGACAGCGCTTGAGCCAGCAATGACACAGGTGGGAGGGGAGTGGAAACACAAGGCTGAAATGAGGATAAACCTCGTGTTAGGGTTGCCAGAACCAGAAGAAAAAAAAGTGCTTTCTGAGGGAGAAAAACCCAGAGCTCTTTCAGCACCTGGGGCACTCCGAAAGACTGGCACACTTGTGAACAAAGACTTGATAGTGAGTGAGCTGGTGTGCAGGCTGGAACCAGTCCTCCACCGCCTGTGCAATAGGTAGCTCAGGTTGTATACCACATCCCTCTCATTTGTGTTACCTAAAAGCACCGAGTTGGAGAGTGATTGCGCCGGGCAGTAGCACTGGGTGGATTAGCAGTGTGCCCAGTGTTGGCTTGTTTTATCCAACAGTATTGTAGTTTGCAGTATGGAGAATGTGGCTGGCAGATCAGATGGGATGTTTTTTCTCATAACGTGTTTCAAATTAGTCCTTAGAAATAAAGAATTGCATTTTGGTCTCCTCAGCTCAAATCTACTTCCTTCCTCAGTACTGTGCCTTCCCAGGCGAAGTAGAGACTGAATTTCACTGTTATGCTATTGTATAAATTTTATCATCGTTCAGGTGATACCATAACATGGAGAAGTTCAGTGGGTAACCAGAGCCTAGGCAGCACTGGCAGTGCTTATTTAAGCTGTGAGTTAATCAGCGTTTATCTTACCAACAACTTTAATGCAAAATGACTTCATTTTCTTTACAGGGCCAATGTTGGTTGGGACTTTGTAATTTCCTGCTTTTTTGTTAAAAGAATAGAAACTAAGAATGAAAAATTTGGGACTGAATACTGCAGTTTTCAGCCAAAAGCTCCTGGTCTGGATCTGAGAAGAGCTACTTCCGAGAGCTTTGCTGGTGCTTCGGGATTTCAGTCTGAGTCCTTGTGCCCCAAGACACATCACTGTCTTTTCCTACTGAACATCATGTGAGTTTGCAACCTAAGAGTCTGTGATCATGGTGCAAGAAGGAAAATGAAAGCTAGCCCAGAGAAGGAAAGGTGGGCACTCGATGCTTACTTCTGAATGCAAACTTTTTGGCTGTGACCAGAAAGTATTGCAATGGAAAATTATTGTCAGCTTTTTAATCACATTTCTTTTTATTGCAAAGGGAACACTAAGTGTACCATGTACAAAGTGTTTTGTGATAAAAGGTGTACTTTAAAAAGTCAGGCTTAATTTATTATGAGGAAATAATGCTGGATCAGAAATTGAGCATTACATATAGCTTGCAAATAAGAATGAGTTAATATGAGTACAATTAATGCAGGAAGAAACTTGTTGCCAGACACTTACTGTTTGGATGTCCCTCCATCCTGTTGTTTAGAAGAACGTATTCAAAAAGCATTTCGGCAATGGAAAGGAGAGCAATTCAAGTGAAAAAGTGAGACAGATGAGAAAGGAAGAGGTTTCTGAGCATAGTAGATTTAAATAGTAAACCATAATGTGCCAGTAGCAGACAGATTTTAACACTGAATATAATAGCAATATGGCTCTTTTCTGTCAGAGCTGTTTTTATATTAAGAACGTTCAGTTCTTTGGAGGGCTACAGATTACAGTTAAAGCGTTCACTTCCCATGTTGAGTCCCCTTGAGTTTTGTTTCTCATCGCACACAACAATAGTGTGAATGAATTAGATGTCATCACTGCTTGTGCCTGCGTGCGCCCACAGAACTGTGCTGGAAAAAGCTGCTTGAACTTGTTCGCTGCTGATGTCCTATGGAACATGATAATTGAAATACGGGTATGGTAGGCGTGGTATGGAAAATCTGATGCTATCACAGCAAGGCTGCTCTTAAAATAGCTATCAGAGCAGGGGATGTAAGGGACATTCAGCTGAAGTAAAATGTTACAGTTCAATTTGTGTGCTTTCTGAAGAACTAGAAATAGGACTTGCTATTACAGGCCAGCTACCTTGACCAGTCTCTTCATATCCTTTGGCAAATTGCCATTCTTGCACTCCTTCAAATTCCTGGTGCAAATTATTCCATGCCGTAAAGAAAATAATCCTCTGGTTTACTTTCCTTCCAGAGGAAAATAAAATTCCATCACTCTGCAACTTTGGCCAAAGCTCAACACAATTTTTAGAGTGATAGAATGTTAGAGGAAGTGAAGACTACTTTATGGCCCACATACTATATGGCCCATATGGCACCAATTTAAGTAATTTGCTCTGGTGCCAATTGGCTGGAGTGAAACAGTGACCGTGGAGACCATGTAGCTTTGGTAAGTAGTCCAACCAACATTACAGTGTTTAGGATTAAAAAACCCAAACCAAAACAAAACAAAACAAAAGAAGAAAACAGTTACTTCACTAGAAAATAACTAATTAATAGAGTTGATATTTTAGGAATAGCACAGAGTTTTGAGCCAGAATGTAACTGGATTAGAGGGGAGAAATAGCATCTTGTGATTTGGACTTTAGGCAGCATCCTAGATAATTGGAAGAATGAATGGATGGAATGGATGATATTCTAACGCCTATTGGATAAGAGGTATCTGGAAGCATCTATTGCCCTGCTGCAATAAGGGTAACAAATGGATTTTCGGACCCCAGGACAGGGACATGAATTGATTTAGAAAAAAGGACAACACACAAACACACATAGACTCACTGTGTTGTCTTTTCCAAAGAGACTTGCTCAATAGTGTGATGGGTCTATAGCTAAAACTTTCTGCAGTTTGTGGTTAGGCAGCTTGACTGCTCAGCAGAAGCATAGTTGGAAAACCCCCAGCAAAATCTGTGCTACGCTAGAGGAAGAAGTCAGTGCAGATCCAGAAGACAAAACCAGGCACCTTAACAGGTGGGAGTGCTCATATGTTTGTATCTCACTGAAAGAGAGAATATAACCTAAAACCCACCAAAGTAGACAGCTTTGAAGGATAGTTTGCTTTTATCTGGGCTAATCCACTTCACTCAAAAAAAAAAGTCAAATGAGAGCTTTGGCAAAAGGAGCCACTTAAAAATACAGCTTGTGAGAGAGAGTGGGAGAGAGCTGGACCGCACAATGGGGATGTAACAACCATCCTGCTCTCATGCCTCTTCTCACACTGGGCAGTGGTGAGCTTTGGGGTGGCCTCTGCAACACACAATGCAGAGTCCGTGGTGGTGAGAGAGGAAGGGAAAAGTTGGGTTTAACCTTCAGCTGCGCCCACTAATTCCTGCCTACATTTGCCAGGCGGGAAGGAAATCTTCTGTGTGCGTGTTAGTCAGGAGTAGCTTCAGTCAAGTCTCTGGTTTGAAAACAAGACAGTGATGATAAGTCAGTGCATCTCATGAGATAATTAAGTCCCAGTCAGATATTGTGTAATGGCCCCACACGCTGTGAAAACACTCACTGGAATCAACAATGTTAAACTTTATTTAATGTGATGAGTGTGGCAGGCAAAAGCTACTCCTTCAAAGTAGTAGATCATATGACATTTAGCTACCTTTATCTTGGCAAGAAGCCATCAAGGCTTCAGGCTTTCGTGATGTATGAGTTGTGTTTGAAGTGCTTTTGCACTAGGAAGAGTGGGTCTGCAAATGAGGCGCAATGAAATTCTGCATTTATTGTTAACTTGTGATAGGCAGATTAAATGTATCTAGGCTGCGAAGCAACTGATCTTTAGTTTTTATCTATATACTTCATCTGTGGTTTTTGCTTTCTTCAGACCCACTTTTGCCTTTCCAGTGTCTTAAGTTTTTTTACCCTTGTTGCCCACGTACAACTCCAGCTCTATTTCCAAAGGATGGTAGAAGGCTTAGATCTACTGGGATGTGGTAAGGGAATTTATGCTTTTTACCCCACATAGTGCTATGCTGGCTCAGCATGCAATGATATACTCATGTTCACGTTGGGCTCCACTGGCTTCAGAGTGGCACAGATAAGAAATGAAAGAGTGTAGCTGTGCAGAGCTTTGGTGGTGCAGGGACAGGGCAACACCACCCTGCAACAGTAGAAATGCAGCAGTATTCCTGCTGTCTTTTATGTTTGATTAAATGTCAGGTATGTGATGGGACTTGTCATTCTTTTCTGGAGAGTCCCACTGAAAGAAAAGTCTATATCTGATGCATGGTCAATAACATTAGGTGGGAGATCAGGAGAGAGGAGATCAAGATCTTTATAAACAGCTGGGGGTTACAAACATGCTGTAGCACATCTTCAGTAAACTTTTGCTGGGAAAAAATCAAATGTTAAAAGCACGCAAGCAGCAAGGGCACCAAGTACTATTGTGTGACTGTTTTAGGGTATGTGCTTACCATAAGCCTGGGGGAGAGTCACTGCTGTAATTGTTATTCAGCACAGAAATTGGAAATGTACTTGGACTGCAAGTAGTCTGACCTGTGGAAGAAACCGTATCTCATGACATGCTGAGTGTTCCCTTGGGTGAAAGGCAGGAAGGAGCTGGGAGCATCCAGTATTTCACTGTCACATCATCTTCCTGCCCTGCTAACATAACCAAGAATCGGCTGCAAAATTTCCTTCATGCTCAGTTAAAGAAATATTGACCATGGCCTAAGCATTTTTTCTGTGTCTGTGAAGACATGTCATAGGTTGAACTGTTAGCATCAAAGATTTAAACTCCTGTGTGGAGTTGGAAGTGCCTCTGAGTGGCCACTGATGGATTCGGTCCTCTGTTTATTGTTGATTATGACACAAACATTTTTTCCCTGATAGAGAGACCTCAATTTCAGACATGTCATCTCCATAGTAATTGGTGATAAATCAGCTCCACACTAGCTGGATTTCCCTGACATGCAAAATTTTGTATTTTTACTCTCAAGTTGTTTTGTTTCAGTCAGCTTGACTGAAATAACTTTTTTAATACTAAAAGCAAAAAAGCATTTTTAAGAATGTTTTATGAAAAGTCAAACATTCAGATGAGAAAGCTCAGAATTAAGGATGCACATGAGCCTTCAGGTCAACTCCTTGCACTGGCTCTGATCTTTGATAAATTATCACTTACTGCCTTCTCCACTTGCTCTCATGTCATTCTATGGCGATTTACACGGTATCTCTTTCCACTCCCCACATTCAGTGTGTGGCCTTGAAAACAGACTTTTTACTAACTATCCAAATGCTGCATTGAATAAAACTTCACTTACTCATTGCATTTCTCTAGTGCTTTCAATATTATTTCTAAAGCTTTTATGGATATAAATGAACTTACCTTCATGTAACACTTTTCAGAGTAGCAGATGACATTGCTGTTTTACATCAGGGGAACTGAAGCCTCGAAAGGTCAAGTCTAAAATTCTAAAATTGTAGGAAATGTCACCCAGTCTGGGGTTTCTGAACTGAAATGTAGAGATCTTTTTTGGTTTTTCCTCTAGTTTTGTTTTTTTTTAAGACATCTTAGCATTTAAAACTCAGCTATAATTGATCTCAGCTGCAGCTGATGGCACTCAGCAAGTCCTGCCAATCTGACTGCAAGTGCCCAAGCCCAGGCAGCTGGAAACCAGGAGTGGTCCCATGTGAGAAAAGTGCTTGCCAAATATTGCAGAGGGGTTCTGGGTCAGAGGATGAGCAGATTTCCATTCTCAGGGGTGACACTTCAGGGCTGAGCTGTGAGAAAATAATTTTTCCTTCTGTTGCCCTCCTTTTCATTCAATATGTCCTGTGGTTAGGCACAATGCAAGTTTTCCATGTGGGTGAAAGGTTTTGTCACATTTATTTACATTTGGAAACTATTAATTTGGGGGGTTGCTTCTACAGAAGTATGGGCTTTTTTCTTTATTGATTTTCAAATGCTTTGGGTTTTGAATTTAAGGGATTTGTAAATGTACATGCAAAACATTTCTGACTTTCTCTCTTCATGCCAGACAAATGAAATGACATTTACTTACTGTATTATATGCTGGAGTAAAAGCATCTTTAGAAGTACTAGTCTATTAATTTTCTTCATAAAATTATCCAGTAAAAGTTGTTCCAGATAGGCTTATTTCTTTCAGTTTCCCAGGAGATTGCCCGTTCTTTCCTCTATGCTGTCTGACACAAGTCACACTAAAAATCAAAAGCAGACCCCAAAGCAATAGGGAAGCTGCAGGTCACAGAGGTATAGCAACAATTAAAACCAGGCTCATTGCAGATGGTGAAGGAGGCAAACACAGCCATGCAGAAAAACAATACTTTCTACACACTAGAAAAATCACTTAAGGGAAACCTTTAGGTTGTGTTTCTCAAAGGTTATTTTAAAAGGCTGTGATCTGATAGTTTTGAATGTGATCGTCAAAACTCATTTGAGGGTTTCGCTGAAGATCAAGATCCTGCATAAAACCTTTTCCTTCGACAGGTGAAGTTACTGACAATAGGGCTGGCACCTTCTCTGAATATTACTTACCAGTGTCTCATAATTTAAATGATAATAGATGTTCTGGGCAAATCTAGTAAATCAGGTATCTGTGCACGAGTATGCATGTATATTTGCCATTACTGACTTTTTTTTTCTTTCTCTGATGATTTAGCAATATCTAAATGCAGCAAAAATGTGGATGCAAATCATTATTAAAGAGTTAAGTTGTGCTGAATTTTTAAAATCTTTATTAGCAGACAAAATCCTGGAGCATTATTTTCCCAGACAGGAGTGGAGAGGCACAAGGTAATTAATCATTGAGGGGCAAAACTGTATCGAGTACTTGCTTGTGCTTGGCCTTGACCCACTGATTCTCCAAGTGAAGTGTCAGCTCAGTATGTGGCATGATTACAATATACAGGATTGCTCTGGAATAAAGGAGCACAGGTTTTTTTAGATTTTAAAGCTCTCCAAAATTTTTTTTTAATTGGCAGTAAAACAGTGAGGCACTTAAAATGCAAACTATAACAATAAACAGGGCTTTACTCTGTATTTACGGCTTGTGAATAAAGATTGCACAAAGATGGTAACTTTTAATTTTGCATTATCCCAGCTTCATTCTGCAGTAAGCGAAGCGCTGAGCTCGTGTGATGGCAGTTTGGTGAGCCTCGAGTGTGTGGAGAAATGAATCAATTACTGTCTGTGCCTTGCAGTGGGTTGTCCCCTGTGAAATAATCTAAACCTGTCAAATTGTGACAGCTTGCTCTACCTGCACAAATAACACCATTTTGAGAAATCAAGGACTGCTGATATTGCTGTAATAGATCTAAAAGTGCATACTGATGTGATCTGCCGTTTCCTGAGAGATGCCATTTGAAGCTGCTAGTACGCTGAATATTTCTGCTGCATCAGCTTATCATCTGAGAAAAGTGGATCAGATTTTTTGAAAGAGTTCGGCATTGAACAAATCTCCACCTTGTCTAGCTCTAATACTTCAATCCTAATACATGAAAACCTGATAAAAAAAAGCCTCCCATACTTTAAATGCCACAATAAGCTTAAGCGACTGCCTGGAGAACATCCTTGAGTATCCCAAACATATGTGGTACTGAAATGTGGTGTCCACAACCTCTATTAGAGCATGTACAAACAAATGTACTGGAGCACTTCTCAGCTTCCAGAGTCCTAAAGAGGTTTCCAGAGCACTCAGCCATATCTTTTGTGTTTGAATAGAGCTTGGCAAATGTAGGTTTTTTCAGTGTTTTGGCCAAAATGAAAACTGAAAGGGAAAAAAACCAATTACAATCGAAACAAGGTGGCTATAATTGATATTTTTTAGTTTTGCAATGAATGAAGAAGTAGTGACGAGGCTTGCAAAAACTGCTTTGGTTAACCTGAAACAATTTGTTCAATGCAAATTAAAATACTTGAATTTCATGGGGGTTTGGTTTAATTTTGTTTAAACACTAAAAAAAAAAAGCTATTTTAAAAAGAAAAATGAAAAGCTGAAAAATCTAATTTTGAGGTATTTTGAAAAAAATCCACTTTTTTCTGACTGAAATTATCTTTCATTTTGACCAGATTTTGCAAGTAGTTTTAGCTAGCTGTACTGAATTAGCATTTGAGGATGAATTCACTCTTTTTCAAGACTTTGTCTGCCCAACTTTGCCTTGAAGAGTGCTGGCAGAGCTGGTGGGAGATAGGTAAATGTTGCTGTTACTGCCCTGTTAAAAGAGGGATCATAGAGCCTTTGATGCCTCATAGGTTTTGAAATCTTATCCAAAAGATGAGTGAATTAGCTGCATTTCCAGCCACAAAAAAATGCATGTTGGTCAGCTTTAAAAGAACATTGCTGACAAAATGAGACTTAAAGATTTGTGAAACATCTTTCCTAAATTGTTCATTCATGTTATTTATTTTTTTGTGGTTTGAGCACAACTATAAATCTAAGTAAACAGCATCTAGCTGCGTCTCTGTTCTAAATATAGTGCAATGGAAAAAGAAGTCTAGTTTCTCCTTAAGATCTCCTGAGACTTAATGTATTTTTGCAACACCATTGGTTGCCTTGACACTGTTACAGTAGCCAGTTATTTTAAAGAAGCGTTTGCTTGCTTAGAAGAAGTGCGGTTGACCTTGATGCTGCAGTGGTCTCTGTAGGAAAGGATGCTCTGAGGCTAAAGTGGTGGCTAACATAGGAAGCAAAGGCAGTCCATAAAGCGAAAATTTCATCTTTTCCAGCATTCTGATAGAAGCAAAGCAGCAATGCTTAAGTGAATGATCTGTGAAGAGCAGGTAAGGCGTCAGCATGACCACGTTGTAAAGGAATACAAACCTGGTCATGGCGATTGACCCTTCTGAGTTAGAACAGCATCAAGAGCCTCGACAAGGCTGCGATTCTATCCCACTGTGTGTTGCATGTGATGCAGGATAAGAGACTTTTCCCTCAAGAATTTAGTCTCAAATGATTGGCTAAAAGGTGGGACTGATGCAGTATTTGTCTTTGCATTTGACAAGGAGCTTTACCGCAAAGGGTAAACCAACATGTCCAGAGTAACAATGGGACAGAATTGGAAAACGACCAGATTTGTTGAGATTCAGTTCATTGCCTTTTTGCCATAAGGTAATCCATCTTCCTCGTTGGCTTATGCTGTGCATTTAATCAGGTGCTGAGTGAATATCTTACTTTGAAAATCCAAACTAATAATGAACATAAAAATCGTGGTAAATGATAAGATGCAATAAGACAAGTCATATCTTCCCTAATGACAGCATAATGAACTGAATTTAAAATGAAATCCTATCATGAACAGTCACGGCCCATTAGACAATGAAATTTCTTGCTAAACTGACTTTTTAAAAGCACTTTGCAAAAAGTGAAAATGAAACAAAATTACACAATATTGTTGGAAGCCACTTGCAGCCAGATCCCAGTAATCTTTCCAGGTAAAAAACAACCGGCTTCAGTGAGTATTTTGCTTGAGCAAGGACATAACCTCTAAAAATGTGACGTGTGAATTACATGCCAACTAAATAATTTCAGCAAGATTTACCAGCTAATATTGCCATTTATTGTCTACAATAGTGTACCCATCGAGAACAGATGGAAAAAGAAATAAAAAGAGAGGAGGGGTTTCTTTGCTTTTGGTGATTGCTGCGTTACATGGATCATGTAGAACAGGGAGAAACATGAAGTCCCCAGATGTTAAAATACTACATGTTTTGAAGAAAACATTTTGGGAACAGCAAGTGGGGAGATCTCCCAAAAATGACCAAAAGGAGGTGCAGGGAATGGAAATGACAGGGGAGGTGCTTGTTTTTGTTGGTAAGTGTTCCACAATAACCCTTTTATAGATCCCTGTACTGTTGTCATTGTCATCTTCAAAGCAAATTAAACACAGCTTTCTCATCAGCAATGATTATTGCAAAATGGACTTGGCATGAAAATCTAACTTGTAAAAAAAAATAATAATTATAAATGTCCAATTGTCATGGAGGACCAGCAGGATGTAGGTTCCTATGGCTTATCAGTCTCTTTGGAATCATCCAGACGAAGGTGCATTAAAAATGGGGCCACAAACTCCAAAGTCCCTCAAACACTTGTAAAAATTTTAACCTTTGTATTTTCTTTGTTTACAATCTGAATGTTCCATGTTATTTTGACCTCTTCTATATTAGGTATTAGCCATGAGAGAAATAGATTTCAATACCTTTTAAAAAAGTTTCTTTTGCTTCTTTTGAAGAAAAAGTTGCACTGCAAATGCGAGTTTATTGTTCCAGCAGTATTTACAAAAATAACAGACATATAAAGAAAGTGTATTACATTATTGTAGGAATGTGGGTTTTTCTTTCTTTTCTTTTTTTTTCTTTTTTTTTTTTTTGGTCTTTTTAAGAAGGAGCATCTGTTCTGTAGTAATTTCTATGCTTGGGTAATTCATCTAATGATTACATGGATGTTGGCTGGAAGACAACACAGTACATTGTAGAGGAAGCTGTAAAGCAGCTAGTAAACACAGGCTTATGTAGTTTTAAAGGAGGCAAAAAGAAGAAAATATACTGTTCTGAATGATACACAATGCCGGATATCATCAGTCTGCATTTCTGAGAGCTGCATGTTTAGTTGCTGTCTTTGTTCCCAGCGGGAGCTCTCACACCAACTTCTTTTGAAATCTGACCATTAGAGATTATTTTGATCCATCCTTGAGTGTGAACATAAAAGCTAAAGTAAATTGTTTCATCAATACTGGTTTTATCATTTTAGTCCAAAGATGTCTAGGGTGCTTGCATACAGGGAGTAACTGAATAGAAGGTAATTGGGTATCTTATTCAATGTACGTATCTGGCATACACTGTTTAGAATTGGTATTTGGGGAAGGAAAAGTGAAATGGAGAGTATGCTGCCTGGAAGACTTATGTGATTTTAAAGAATTGGTTAAATTTTAACTTGGTTCATTTGGACTGAGATAAAATGGGACAGATAAGTTTATTCTCATTTTACTGTGATGAAAATAAACCTTGATACAGTGTCACTTTCTGTGCTAAGCTGCTGCCTTTACTTTTGTTGTTCTTGGTTTACAGCAAAGGAAAGAGAATTGGGGCTATAGTGTTTGTGTCAGCTGGTAACAGGGGCTTGTAGCCAAAAATCATTTTGCTGGTCAACCAAAGCATCTGTCAATAAATTATCAAATGCCCAGTTCTTTTGACCCTGAAACTAGTTCTTCAACTACTGTAGCAAGAGCTATGGAGCAATGAAAGAGCAAGTTGTCCTTTCATTTTGCTATCCCATATATATATATATATTATATATATATCTCTATATATCCCATATATATCTCTGTCTAATAACAAGCTGGTACTGAAATAAAAGCTCCCCGGTAGGGCTAAGGATACAGTACCAATGTGACAGTAAAAATACACTAAGCATGTTAAACAAAAGCAAGCTCTGCTTTGGCAGGAGTCCTAGAAATAGTGAGCTGAGCTAGATCAGCCTTGGCTAAAAGACCAAATGGAGTCAGCAATATTTATCATAAATAAAACTCCCCGCTGTAGTTCCAGTTGCAGCCTTGGAGCTTTTAAAACTCTGCCTGTCCTTTAAGCATCTTCCTGCTCACAGGATGAATTTCATGGAGAAACACTAAGCTTTTAAAACAAAGAATAAAAAGGCAAATAAAACCCAGTACATTAAAAGCCTTTTAATCTGGTGAAATTTTAGTTGCATATTATGAGTTAAATGGAGGGAAATGGAGGAAGGAACCACACTAGCATTCTCAAATGGCAATGTTTTACGTGAAATGAAAATAAGTCACAATTAAGAGGCAATCTTCATTGTATTTCTACAACAAGTCCCTTGTATAACATTAAGCATAAGGGGCTGAAGCTCAGACTAGCATCCTTAGAACAAGCTATTTGGATAGGTTGAATCCCAGTGGCACTTCAGCACGCTTCATTCATTAAACATAAACCAGAAATAAAAGTATAGCTCCGTGTACATACGTGCATGCTTCAGACTAATGCGTTAATGACTGCAGAGTGCTATTGAAGGAAGCAAGCAAAAAAATGTCTCGCAATAACATACAAGCTGACATACCAGATAACATGGCACAATCATTTCAAAGCAGTTCCTTGGAAGTTTCCATCACTTAGACGTAGCCATTGGTGGCGCATAAGGAAATTCTGGATCACCAGGATGAGGTTAGTGATTTTCTTCTCTAAGAGATGTGTCCCTATAGAGGGTGAAGAGGTAAGGACCGTTAGTGGGAAAGGATGACTTTTCCTCAGGGACATGTGAATCAGTCATCAAGACTGGCATGGTACCGAGGGGAGTGCCGCAAGTGTCTGATTGCGCTGGATGGAATGGGAGTGGGGAAGCGATGCTCACAGAAGAGAAATTGGAATATTTCTTTTGATAGGCTGAATTGAGTAGAAACTTGATTGAGGAGGAGTAACAGCTGGATTTGTGAGAGAGCATTTTGGAAGTAATGGGGTTTGTGTGTAGAGCTAAATAACTGGTAATATTTTGTATCTGAAAATGTGTACAGTCGGCTTTTGAAAACAGAGAAGAAATGTCAGTGCAGTCAAAGCTACTATTCGGGTTGCAGTAGCTGCAGGGGTGACAGGGGGTCCCATAAGTGGGATAAGTGAAGAAGGAATTAGCAGGCCAGCCGGAAATGATTTAGGCAGCTGTCTCATCCCTTCCCCTGCAGTAAGTCGTGCAGGGAGTATTGCTTCCCTTATTTCCAACTGCAGAAATCTCAGTAGGCAGCAAAATTTCAGTGAAGAAGTGATGACAGCTTGGGGAATAGAGTTCATAATGGAAGCAATGAAGCAACCTTATCTTCAGCACATATTTATGCTCCCATGATAAATATCTGCTGTTTTATTTTATCTACATTCGTGAAAAATAGTGACTCTTAAATTTATTTTTAAGCTAGCTCCTGAAAGAAACAATACATATGTGATTGTTGGGTCTTTTTCCTCCCCAGTTACCAGCTGGCAACTTGAAGTAGAGATAGAAAGTAAATTATATTCCCACAAGCTAATTGTAAAAATTGGCATCAGATTGAGAAGGAGAGACCCAGATTAGTCCCGGAGGAAACGACAGGCTGAACTCCCGCACCGCACACTTATTCCGTGGGAGTTGTTTGCTGGGAAGTGTGTTTGCCTCCGGACTGGTTTCAGCAGAGATTGCTTCTTACCTGCAGAGTTCACACCTGGGGGCAGAGGAGGAGCGAAGGGGAAAGAAGGAAGGAGGAACAGCGTTGCTGCGAACAGAGTGTGGGGCTCAGGGGAGAAAAGACACAAATCTGTAGGGAGCCAGGTTTCTGGGTTCTGCTGCTCGAGGAACATCTTAGTTACTTGTGGGACAACATCCCAGAGCAAACCTGTGGCTGTTTGTTTTTCCTATGGAGTGGGTGAAAATAAAGTGGACTTCTTCAGGTTTCACCAGAGCCCAGCATGGTGTTACCGATTCAACTCTGCATGCCCACCAAATTTATTCAGGTTAATACTCCATAGCCAAAAAAAAAAATCAAAGTTGAGGGCCTTGAGTTAGCTTCAATTTAAACCTTAACTCCTATTTTGGCACATAGTGAACTGACTTTCTGGGGATGTGAACCTCCAAATTCCACCCAAGTCAGTGGAGATGATCAGCATATTTGAAATGTGGGTCCCATTTGTATCGAAACATAGCTTTGGTAGTCTAACTTGATGGCAACAGAATTTAAAAATATGCACTGCGTGCACGTCCCTTTGGGCCTCATGCAGGTAATTCTCATTTACCATAGCCAGGCCCCACCATGGCACTGAAAAGTACACTGATTACTATTTTAGCTTTTGCTCAGCAGCTGAATTAGGGCTGAACCTGCAGAGGTCTGGGGTGACGAGCGTGGAGCTCGTCTTGCCCCTTGCACCGCAGCATTTGCTCGGTCCTGCCACCAAACTCCAGACCTGCCTTCGTGTTCCCATCGAGTCGCAGGAGAAGCGTGAAATTCTATTTCATCAAGACGCAGCATCTGGTACGTCTCTGGCTCCCTAGCCAAGCACCTGCCTCTTTCATTGCCCTTTGATGTGTATCCAGCAAGAGCTGCCACCCCGCAACGCAACCGTGGTGTGCTTTGTTCTGCGTCGGCAGGGAGGGAGGGTCTGAGAGGGGGTGAGACAAGAGAGAACGTCGGATACGAGCCCAAGGAAACAAAAAGAGCACATCACAAACAGTGATTGCAGCACATTGCCTATTTATACTGTTTTCCTGACTGTTGTGTTTGTCTTAATGCTTTTAGAAAATACAGAATTTTTAAAAGCATGAATGGCAAGTTTTTAATCAAAATCCTACTAACCCATCATTCTGATCTACTCTAACATTGTTTTCTGTAGTATTTATCTGCCAGCATGTGTCTCCATCTAGTTTTGAACTGCTATAAATTGAATCTTACATAGTTGCTTCGCAACGCTATTTCATAGTCCAATATCTAAGACAGAAACCCTTCCGGTTTTGCCTTCTCCTTACCTAAGTTTGACCAAAATATTTTTTTAAATTTCTCCTGTTAGTCTGTGTTTTACATTTGATTAATTCTCTCAACACTAAAAAATTTCCCCTGTCGGGGAAAATTTTATTTTTACCTTCTCTTTTCTCATTATACATGTACTTCATTTTCATGAAAATGCACATATGTTTTACTAAAAAGGACTATTTGTTTTCTTTTGCTAGAACTTATGGAGAAAAGTAAGAGTGTCACATAAGCCCTTTCCTGGTAATTCTGTAGTGGATTTTTAACATCAAAATGGAAGTAGATTCCTAATAAAAAAAAATCCCTCCATCCTGAGCGTGCAAATGGCTAGGAACTAAGATGTTTACATGCCTTGTTATTGCCATCACTTATACAATCTAATTCTACAGTGCTGGGACCACGACTCTATAAATTTCAATTATACTATTAGCAATAGCTCTTCAGTGCAGTAATTGGTACACTCAGTTTATCTAATGGAGTATTTTTCCTCTAATTGACTTCAAATTTATCATATAAATGTCAAAGCCAAATTTTCCTATAATAACCTATTATCTCTGCTGTTCTAGCTCACTGCACTCACAAGAAACAGAGCAATAATAATCTTTTGGGATAATGAAGGACAGCAGTTTAATTCACAAAGTACTGAAAAGAATGACTGGTACTTCTTACCTGTCAAAACCAGAAACTTTTAATATATTCATTTAATTAGACTACAGGTCCCATTCACATGATATTTTTCCTCTCACTATAATACAAGGATGAACCTGGCTTTTGCTAGAAAATGAGAATATCTAGTGTTTAGATGATGGACTTCCTATGAACATGTTTTTAGACAAGTACTCCCATTATCAGAGGCTTTCAACTTTCTCTCCCTACTCTATATAGTGTAATCAATTGTAGCACAAGAAATAGGCTATTATACCATGACACACAAGTGGCAAAGACACAAAGGAAGAGGCTTTCTAATGTGTAAATGAATTTTTGAGAATAAGTATGGGGGAAAAAAAGATGCAAGTATACTCATCAATCCCATAGGTTTTACGTAGGACGAGCTAAGACTGAATTGCCATATCAAGTTCCAGAATGGAGATTTATAGTTAATTAATTCTGAAAGTCTAGGCTGCTACACAGAAAGCCATAATAGTGAACTTGAGATGGGTAATGGAATGGTAAACTTGGACTTGTATCTTTTTAGATTTCTTATCTGTTCAAAAACTTCTGAGGACATTTTCTGTAAGATATGTGGCTTTGGTGCTTCTTGTTCTATCATGAGGCAAAAGGACCATGGACTGGGTCACAATCTCACGAGGCCAAAGAGTTGCTGCAGCAGCTGTTTGAAGGATTATTGTGCTTCTGTCACCATCGATTACCAATCTTGTTCTCCATCATTGGAAAGCAGTTACCATTGATGAGCTTGCCTATGCCTCCTGCCTCAAAAGGAGGCACCTGCAGAGAGTAGTTCCCTCCACTCCTCCTCTGTATTACATCTTCTCTTGTGCATCTGAGCAGCACCTGGATAAAAATTTTTCTGGATTCATTCTTGGAAATTAACAGGTAAGGTGCAAACCCTCCCTCCTAAGAAATACAATTACACTACAATTATAAACTTTTTCATTTGCATGTGTCAGGCAACATAGAAACTGATTGAAGTTCAGGTAAGAGGCTAAATTTTAATGCTGAGATTTTATGTGACATCTTCTCAACTTGCCCCTTAGAGATGTAATTAAGATTTTTATTTGTGATTTTTGTTTGTGATTTTTTTGGACGGAAGTATCATACATGAACAGAGTAGCAGGATTCAGCATACTTGCAGAAATGAGCTACACATGGAAAGTAGTCCTGAAATGTTACTTGGACAAAAGCAAGAAAAGAAAAGGGTACAATCATGTGAAATGGGAAGCTACAGTACCCTTCTGTATAGGACAAACCTTTACATAGCTTTATCTATAGAGTAGGAGTTTAACCTACATAAGTTGAACTTCTTGGCTAAAAATATTTTCTGCTTCTCGAGCTAACAAAAATGTACTAGGTGAAAGCGGTGAATGTTATTTAAATTCTTATGTGGAATAGTAGAAGCACGTAAAGGTTCCTGGGGTGGGCTGGAAGCATGAAGATTCATTCTGCAGGTGCAATCTTGAACATATAAATGCAATACCTAAAAAGTAAAGGATTTTTTAAAAAACTAAAATAGTTTAAGTGTAGCCCTGTTCTACAGAAGTGTGCTGCTGGCAGATTATGCCACTCCCTCCTAGTGTGAGGAAAATGATTTACCCAGAAAATACAAAGATAAAAACTCTCATTAGCTTGAGAGTTATAATTGCCTCACATCTACCTCATTGTTTGCCGATATTCTTTTTTTAAAAGCTTTTCTAACAAGGGGCACTTTATAAGAAAAACATGTATGGGAGTATGTCAAACCAGCAAAGTCCTCTTGCCACAGACGCAACATACCCTGGTACAACATATCCTTCAAACTTTGAAGAAAATAAGGTGCACTTGTCTAATTGCAGTTTTTCTGCTATCCTACGTGTATCTACATGAGCAGCACGGGTGACCCTGCCTCACTAATGTAGTCTACCAGTAGCGTTTAATAGGGACATAACCTTAGAGTGAAATTTTTGAGAGTATAGGGCCAAGCATTGAGTGCGTATGGGATAACTGCTCACCAATTAACGTTGTCTAGGATTTGCATATAGAGATGCAAGTATTTATATAATCTCTAGCCTCTTTTCCTTAAATTTTAGCATAGCAATTCATTTAGTGACTTATATCTTTCAGTGTGTATGGATACTAGAAGTGTTTCTTTTTTTTGGTACCTGTACATAATACCTCTTCCCAAACTTCTCTTCCACAATCCAATCTTGGCAGCAAATCTAAAGAAGCTGCAGAGGCACCATAACTCTGCTGAAGGCTTTGATGGGAGTGACAGGCCACCAGATAGATAGCTTTCTCACTCCTTTTCCATGTGGGTGGCTGAAAATCTGAATCTCCAGTGTTTCAAGCACCCCGACATAAGCTACACCCTTACCCATGAGGCTGTCCTGAAATTTAACAGCTCAGGAATATTAGGTCTCTCTCAGTGTACTGAGAGATCTTTATACGTCAATTAATCTGGGCTACTTGAACCAATAATTTATGACCTTTGCAGAGTTTGCATTTAATTTAATCCCATGAAGCCATTGTATCGATTGGAACCAAAGGGACAACAAAAGCCCAAAGTACTGTTCATTTGAAAATGTGCTGACAAGTGACTATTCTATCTAACCAAGTCTTTTTTTCAGCAAAACCTGTTAGAAGCAAATCATATTCCCTTTATTGAATGGGTTGCACTATGTAACATAGATCTTAAATAATTTGGAATTTGCCTTTTGTATATTTTACTTCCAAAAGTGAATATTTATATCCTAAGGAGGCAACATTAGTTTTTAATATTCATTCTTCTCAAAAGGAAGTCCCAAATAAATGGCCCAAATGGCTTAGGTAATTACACACAAAAATAAAGGTAAGTTGAGCCCCAAGAGATCTAAGATTTATTGAGCCACTTTCAAACATTTTCAGGAGCTAGATTTTCCTATATCCCCATTATTTTACTGCATAATGCAAATACTGTCAGTCTAATGATAGGTGACTCTAATATATCTGCAGAATGTTGGCTGAAGAAACACATTAGACAATTTTAGAAGAAATGCTCATCAACCCAATTTCTATGTATTGTAAAAACCAAACTGAAGTGCACATTCATTTTTAAAATGGTAAATGTTGTTAATATTTTTCAAAGTGCTTGAAAATATAGAAAGAACACATTCAATGCACTCAATGCATAAATGTCTACAAGTTCAGAGGTTTTATTCAATTTGGACTTGTTCAGACAGATTAGATTGTGAATGGAAAGTTTGTATGATCTCTTGAGGTCTCCTCCTTCACTTGCCCTTTTCAAAGTCTTGGCTCTCTTGCAATTTCATTGTTTCATTTTCTTTATACAATCAAAAAGATGGGAAGGGGGGGGAGGGAGCTGTCCTAGAAACCTTCTCTAGCAATATAAATCATTAGAGGAATTATTAGGAGTTGGTGGTCAGGAGAAGAATTTTAGACAGGAGAAATGAAAAAATTACAACAGGAGGGGATAGGTGCAGAAGATCAAAAACTTTAGAGGAAAAAAATAATAGAAGAAAAGACACAAATAGACAAGGAGTGAGGCACTGATATGAATATGGTTTCTAGCTTTTCCATAAATCTCTGTGGTGGTTTATCAACCACTACTGAAGTTGATTTGACAAGTGCAGAAAAAGTTCTGAGATATAAAGTGAGAAATTTAATTTGCTAAGAATTTAGAGCAAAAGGATTGTGCAAAACCTTGAAAAAAGTATAGCGTGGCTGTACAGAGTGAATGCATATGCTACTTTGAGTTGCGACAACCATATCTAAGCTAGTGTGTAATTTGTCTCTGAGGTAGGTATCCTGTCCCCACTGTGTCCTCCATCTTACTAGTTAACAGCTAGTTATAACAAGGTCTCCTTTTCATTACTGAGGATGAGTGACATAAAAATCTGGTCTTTTGGTCATGTGTTGATTTTTGCTCTTTCCTTTTGGATTCCAACCAAAATATGATAATAGTTTGAGTATAACTATATATGAAGTATAGAAAGCATCCATGTATTTCTCTTTCAAGGAACAGAAATAATGTTGCCTAGTAGTAGCCTAGCATTTCTCGAGATTCAAGCATGTGACACAGCCCCCCCCAGTTTAACCTCATGCTGAAAGTTTTGACTGGCTCCTTTTTATAGTGCTGAAATGAAGCTAGATTGGAAAAGAAATTTCAGTTTCCCAAGGGAAAATGGGAAATATACTTGGTCAGATGTCCAAAGGCTAGATATTGCACACACAGAATATTATCTAATTTATGAAAATGTGGATGAGTGGAGCTTCCTGAAGAGTGTCAGGCACTTTGCGTCATTTGGAAAATTTTACCAACTTTTAGGAGAGAGGTAAAACTGAAAGGGGCATGTGATCGAGAGAGATCCTGCGACTGTATGTCAGAAAAGGGCTTTCACTCCTAATGTCCATCTTCATGCACAGACGTTTCACCAGCCTGGTTTGGCATCAGAAGTGCTCAGTCAGATTCTCTAGTTCACTGGACGTTGGCAGTGCTGGGCTGGCATCCCTATTCCTGGTAAGAGGCATTCCTGAATAGTTTTGGTTCCAGCTGTTGCCGCGTCGATCACCTTGTGGCCTCTGTGTTTTGGTGAGACATTCAATACACGATGAAGACCCTGGAGTGCATTGAAAAGGCGCTCTCCTCCTCTTTCATTCTCCTTCCTCTCTTGGGTCCCGTACTCTGCAATCTTGTGCCTATGAATACGTTTATGTATGTAAGTATTTTTCTTTAGCAGTGTGAAGAAAATATACTCTTGTGTAAGTATTTGCCAGATTGAGCCTTAAATCTGCAGTGTAGTGTTTCCCTGTGCTGTTGAATATTTATCATGCTTTACCCCAGAGATGGTTGTATTTCAGTGAAGTGCTGAGTTGATATATCAAGGCTACGAGTCTTGCCAGAATTTCACTGTATGTGTCGTCCTACTGAATATAACGGGGCAGTAACGTAGCTAAGCTTGCTCACTGGTGTAAGTATTGACAGGATCAACTCCTGCTTCTACAAATGTTCAAAGAAGCAAAGAGTAGTATTGATTAGTAGAAAGAGTTGCTGAAGGAAAAAACCATGAAGTATATTAAAATACTTGTAAATATTATTTTCCAACTGAATGCTAGAGTAGTGCCTGAAAATTTTTTGAAACGAAGTACCAAATGCAGCGATAAGCAGTAAGAGGCATTGCTCAGGAGACGTGCCAGCACCACGAAAATAACATTGGCACTGGACCATTTCTTCATCTGTGATATTTATCACGAAGCAATATTCAGGATCTTGATTGTGAGTTCGTGCTGTGAAATACAATGGATGTAATATCTAGAAAATGAGAGAACAGATGTAGTTGCGTTGTATAATCCAGTGCAACATCCATCACATTGTGAAAAGAATAACTGCTGATCTTGAAAGACAAGAATATACGGAGCAGAAATGGTCCAAATTTTCACTGGATTGAAAAGAAATGCATAATTTCACAACCTGTGAAAAACCATGATGAAGCAGGTTATAATTTTATTTGTTCTTAACAGACACAAGATTCTGTTGCCATATGCCATAAAACCTGTCCTGTGGCTTTTGAGGTGTCTAATTCTACTGCAGTTGTTTCTTACCGACAAATAAAGTAAGATGGTATGAAAGGCTGATAAAGAAATTCTTTATTAAAAAAAAATATTACTTTTATATTCTGTAATTTGAAAAGCAAATAAAAACATGAGTGTCTTTATATAAGGGTAAACCTTAAACCACTGTTTTATGTTATTTGCATTGATTAAATGTTTTTTAAATAATTTAAATCAGTGCAAATGGTATTCAGATTTTAAACAAAGAAAATTATTATGGGAGGTGTAGGTCAGCACTTTTCTTCAGCAAATATTTTGGATTATACTCATATTGCTTACTGCAAGAAATACAAATAGGTGTTGCAAAGGGGCAGAACCACAACATCACCTCTTTATACTGAGCTTTATGCATAACACTGTACATCCCAAAATTTCCTGTGCATGTGAGTGAGCATATACATTCACACTCAGTAAGCTACTCAAGATGCAAATTCATGAAAAAGCTCCTTTTTTGAAATAAATATAATATGATTGTGCAAGAAAATGATCAGTTCCATGTGTGTAGATAAATAAATGAATGATGGCCTCTAGCTCAAAAGAGAATTTGACATACAATTCCTGCAGTTCAATCTGGTTTTGGTTTCAGTTTTGCCTTTTGAAGGCAAACAGGTATGAGGGACATTCATAATAGTATTTTTATCTATAGTCGAGGATGTATTTTCCTCAGGGTGGAGGAAATCTGAGCAGTCTGTGTCTTTTGGATCTCAAGATGGATAGAAGAGCTTTGTTTTAACAGGAAGGCTTTTGGTGGTCCTTTTGAGTGTTATTTTGCATTTTGTTAATAGAATTAACGTACAGTGAATTCTGCACCTCAAACCTTCTATGTGTTCGCTTGACTCAGGGTCCCATTTCCCAGTGCAAACAGATTTAATAGTGCACTGGACCTAGCTGGTTCCCCAGGTATCTCCTGGAGGCTGGTGTCAGACCTAAGGTGCTAGATGAACCTTCACTCTTATTCTCTACTTGAAATCTTTTGATGCTTTTTTTTTTTTGAGTGTGACTAAACACCAAAAGAGTAAGGGGGTTTCTCTTCATTGGTTCTCAGCTCCCTAATGAAAATACCTCAAGGAGTGAGCTCTTGAACTCATTAGAAACCAGTAGCAAAACTCCCACTGACGTTAACAGTGTTGAGTCTCAAATGGACATTTTGGTGGTATCGCATGTAGGAAAGGCAGACTTCACCGTACTGGGTTTTTGACTGCCTGCAGTAAGAAAAATGCTCAGTATTCTTTTTTCCCATTGATTCCCCAAGTTCTTTATGGGCAATTCCAGATAATGAAAAGCAGGCTACAGATATGTGTTTGAAATGTGTATGTTACTAAGTATTTATTTAAAGTTTTATACTGATTGCATAGAAATCCACAGAAGAGTCTCCAGATGCTGAATATGCTGCACAAATTCAATGAAGTACTCATGTATATTAGCATCATTGTCAATTGTTATGAGCACGAACAAATTCAATCTTTCATTGCCCATTGTGCTTGAGTACTTTGACTTAATGATCCCCATCCTAGAGAGAACTCTATTAGCGCTTGCAGATGTCACTATAAATGTAGGGGTGAAAAAAGCTTTAGGATGTGAAATGATCAGGCTATATACTGCTAGTCTCTTGCTGTTAGTGGAGTATTTGAAATTCTCAAATTGGTTTCTTTTGAATGAATACTGAATTTTAAACTCCTGCTTACAATTCTTTGTCACTTAGTTAATAAGGCATGCTTGAGGGTGACTAAATTTCATCTTCAAGAAACTTACAGGTTTTAGAGATTCTAATTTACATCACATAATTAGAGTATCATGAGAGCTCTGAAAGGGTGCTAAACCTCTTACAATGCTTGATCAATAATATATTGGATCTTAACTGTTATGTAGAAAAGATTGCTCTTTGTTAGTCCAGGTGTTTTATGAACAGATGCTTCCTTTTAGGATCTATACAAGTTACTATTATTTTTTTTTCCTCTTTGAATACAAAAATCTGTTATACATTTTCACTGACCTTGTAACTATCTGTCTGTTCCAGTGAATGGACTGTATTAATGCAACTGTGATGTTCAAGGTCAAAATGCTGTAAATAGTAATTCAGTACTCCGCAGAGTCCCAGATGATGTCTGTGCGTAATAAGGCACAAGAAAGCTCAAATGATGACATTTTGCCCAAACAATCTGCTCAATTCTATTGCTGTATCAGGGACTTTTGATGTCTCTGCAATGTCATCTAAAGTTTCCCACATTGTTTTAGAGGGGTTTTTGTGCATTTCAATTATGGCTTTTATTCAGCAATACCATTTAATTCCTGACAGTTACTTCAGTTTGACAATCTCTGATTTAGCTGTTATCTATTTTGCAGTAATGTCAAGAGCAACATGATGAAGTGGGCTACTTTGATTGAATATAAACAGGATCTGGACAGTTCAATAAAAGTTCCTTGCATGCTTAATTCCTAGCTGTCATGGTATCAGCAAAAAGCATATAAGAAGATTTAAGATGATCTTGGTTCACTTCCTTTAGCTCACCTAAATGCAGTCCATTAACAGGTTTATATTTTATGCATATTAATTGCGCTGCATGCTATTTTTGTGTGGCAAGACAAATTAGAATTGGATTGAAAATATTTTTAGCCATATTTTTGCATTATAACGGAATTTTCCCTACATAGAGGGCCCAGGTGAGCTCTGCATGTAACTGAAATGATAACTAAACTCTTCAAAACCACGTCAGTTTGCTGAGGTGATGCAAAATTAACTTGCTTTCTGTTTGTATATCAGACTATTTAAATCTATGGTCTCTGAGTGGGGAACCTGGTGACTCTGAAGTTCGCATCTCCCCTTACACAATTTAAATTTACTTTCCATTAATATAAGTAAAAAAGAATATCAAGTCAGTATCCCAGGCAGTCGCCCATGGATGGGTTTTTTTTTTAAGATGACATATACAAAATATGAAAAAATGGATACTTTAAATGTCTCCATTTGATAGCTCCAGCTCTAGAGTTTCTTCAAAGATATAGCCTGTGCTATTATCATTGTGTATTTTGGTTTTAACTTTATTTGGCACTGTTTCTGAGTTACCTCTAAACAACAGCTGATGGTAACTTCTAGATCTTTGGATGGGTGTTTTGCTTTGTTAAGATTTTCTATTTATCAACAGTGAGGAATGCTGGGATCAGTCAGCACATTTACAACCTCTCAGGTAACATGGACACAGTGACAGTTCAAAACTTAACTAGTTTGTTTGAGGTTGCTGCTTAATGAGAGGTTACAGCTGCATGGAAAGGGGTCGGGTTAAATGACCATATTATTCTTTGAATTTCCTTGTGAGATGAACAGAAGATACCCTATGTTTTACTTGTTATCTAGGCAGCATGGAATGATACAGATACAAATACCGGTCCAGTGGAAAGTAGTAAGTGAAACACTGGCAAGTAATCTTAGAATACTGCTGGATCCTGAAACCAAAGAAGCAAGCACCTGTCTACTGTTCTTGTTCTATTAGTTACCTATCTCTTTTTCTAAGTGGGGCATATGCTATCACCAAGAAGATACGGCCAAGGTACAGATATATAGAATTTCTGCATCCTATTCTCATTTGATTTCTCCTTCACTAACAGTAAAAGCTGGACCCTTGCAAATCCAGCTCTGTGTTTATAGATTTTGATTTCAAACTGGTAGGTTGACTCTTTCTAAATGCTACACCATCAGGGTTTAATTATAAAATGATTGTAATAGGTGCATTATTTGATCTGTCATGCATACCATTTTCACTATTTTATGTCACTTTGAGAGTTTAAGTACCTGAGTCTGATGAAAATGAACAAAAGTAATGGGACTTGAAATACATTTTTATTCTCCTTTTGACTTAGTTGGTTTTTTAGGGTAACAGACAAAGTTCCCCGTTGATTAGAAGCAAATTTGAAAAGTAAATTTAAAGATAAACGCCCTTTTCTTCTTACCTTTAATTTTGGTTGAAACCAGTCATTGTTGCAGATGAGCTGGCTGGAAAAACGCTGAGCTATTTTTTGCTTTTTTTTTTTTTTTTTCTTTTTTGATAAAATGCTTAGTTTATGCTGGGAAGTGGAAAGGATATTGCATTTTTTACTAGGAAAAGTAGATCTTAAGAAATGGTTAGGTAAGTATGCATTGAGACACTGTCTTCTAGGCATGCTGTAACTTAATAGCCAGAATGTGTCATGGTAAGTAATGCATCCGAGAAATATTCCTAATGGGAAAGAGTAAATCACCTCCAGTTTCAGCAGGGGTTATCCGGGAACCAACAGCTATTCATGATTAACTTCCACCAACTTTTACAAACAAACATGAAGGACCTGATTCTAGTCTCATCACTCTTTAGAGCAGCTTATGTCCATTGTCTATCATGGAAGTTACCTCTGATTTACATCAGAGAGTGAAGAGGACCAGGGCTCATAACCTCTGAGCACAGCAGTAGTATCGCTGTTGCCCACTGTGCAGTGACAAAAGACGCGTGGGAAGCTTCCAGGGTCGCAGCTCACACCTTGAGTGCTTGCCTCAACTTTTTGTGCGTTGTTGAATCACAGAACTGTGCAGTAAACTATGTCAGAACGGAGCTCTTCTTTGAAATAATTCTCTCATTACTGAGTTGTAGGCTGGCCACGAAGAAGGGGAAATAGCTATTCTTAGAGTATTTAGACTGTTATTCCAGCTTTACTTGGACAGATAAAAATTCCCTCTCCTGTTTCCCTCCAGACTCTCCATTTGTCTTTGATATTGAACTGCCCAGTAAGAACCTCAGTGTCTGCTGGGTCATGTATCCTCGGGGTTGATGTAGCTCAGTATCCAGCTTCAGTGGAGGCAACAAAAGCTATTATTTGAAGCGAGCATGTAAGCCTGGCCACTTTCTGCAGTCCGTTCCCTTTGTATGTCCTCAACATCCACAACTGTTGGGTCAGGGATGCTCTTTTTTGTATCTGGTTTTGAACTTGTTGTCCATGAACTTGCCTAATCCATTTTTAAACCTGATGTTACTGTCTACTTTGATAAGCTCATGTCAACAAATTCCAGTAGTTCACTACCAGCCATGTAAAAAAATACTTCCGTTTATCTGCATATCTCATGCTAGTCTGAGTGTTTCTCATTTTACCGTTGGGGGGGGTTGGTGAATAAAGGTTCTGCATTCACATTATCAACGGTGTTCATGACTTTGTAAACCTCAGTCATGCTCTTGCCCAGTGCAACGAGGAGTAGTGTTACAGGCAGCGATATCATGGTTCACTAGATGACAGATTTTGTGTTTTCCAGCAGCTCTTACTTTAATGCTCTATTTGGAAGCAAGAACTTGGCAGAGCAGCCCACTGGGCAGCAGGATCAAAAGCTTAAAACTGGTATTGCAAGGGGACTTGTTGTTAGAGAAGCATTCCTTGAGGAAGAGCCATGTCCAGGGAAAATTTAGCCTGGGCAGGGAAAACTGGCAGCTTAGTGGCTTGTGAAAATCATTGCAAAATTATATTGTGAAATTGCTGAGTTGGTGTCCGATTAAGCTGTCAAAGGTATGTTGCTTCATTCATACCTTTTCCCTTGCTGTTTTGATCTGTCACCAGCAAACTATGTTTCTCTTTATAGAAGCCCCTTTGCGGCAATATTTGGTGTGCATGCCTATTGCCAGCCAAGAACCAAGTGTCTCTGCAACAGCATGAAGGAGAATAGGAAAGATGGAAGCTAATGAAATAAATAGTTTGGTAGCAGTGAGAATATTGTTACAGAGTAAAAGACCTTATTATTTTTTAAAAGCTTTCTTTAAGTTGAATGCAATTCTGCAGCATTCAGAAAGGCAGAGAATGTGAGGAAGTGGTGAAAACCAAGCGTAATTAAAGGACGAATAAGGCTGGATGATTTTTTTTGAAGTTTTTAGCACAGAAGTTCTCCATCTGCAGCTCACAAACCACCTGTGAAATGTAGGAGGTTTCTGCTGGCTTACAGCCAGAAGCTCTTGTGTGCTTATGATGTACAATACGCCTACTCTTAAAATTGTCTCAAAATCAGTGTCACAAAAAAATTCAAGAAAAATAAAAAAGCAATGAAGCCTCCTGGGCTTGGAGTTTACCCAGTTTACCCAGTGACAAAATGCAATCAAAATGGGATTCCTCTCCTTCCATCCCACAGGACAGGCAGTGTGGGAAGGAGACATCTCACGGAAATTCAAAGGGATGGGGCAGGGGCTGAGGGGAGAGGAAAAGGGAGCACAGAAGCGAGGGAGCTCTCAGGCAGAAGTGAGTACAGAGGTGATCTGATACTGGAGGGAAGGGAGAGGGAGAAGTGAGAAGCCAATTCTTTGGAGTTGCACTGAAATCAGATGGGAGATTAAGGGGAAAAGAGAGAAAATGAGGAGGCGAAGGGTAAGAGGACAGGTACTGACCTGGTAAAGGCTTGGGTAGAGGAGAGGGAACTTGGAAGTGGCTGAGCCAAAGAGGGAAAAAAAGGATTAGATTGGGGCTGTGGGCAGAAACTGAGTTTAGATTACACCCTGGGATGACGGTTGGGATATGAAGACAGTCAAAGAGGAGGAATAGATCTGAATAGGATGTGAAGCTGGGAATTGATATTATTTGATAATGGCATTTGAGATTGGGTTGAAAATCCTAAGGAAAGGAAATGAGGACCAGGAAAAGGCATGAAAAGCAAAGCACAAAAGGGTCCTTACAAAACTTTGAGGAAGCTCAAGGAAACCAAGTTCATTGTTTCTTTTGTCTGCAAGTGTCTGTGGAATCTAAAAGCAAAGTTTGTGTCTCATCCCCTTTTAAGAGTTACTTCCAAAGATTTAAAAAAAAAAAAAAAAATCATAGAAAACAACGTTAGATGATCATTGAAGTTGCAGAATGAAGTATGAATATTAGGTTACTATTATGAGCAAATTATTATGTTATTTCTTCTGGGTTTTTTTTCCCTTTTCCAGCACACTGTAAAATTTGCTGATGACAGGCAATATTTTACCCAAGGTCTCACCCCTTAAAACACAATTTCTGCTGAAATAAAGGAGAAGAGACTCATTCCATCTCTCTGTCACCTTGCCCAGTGAACGTACTGGCTGCTTACATATGGATGCAGTTGTGAGGAGAGTACATCCCATCTGCTGGAGTTTGTAAGACTATATCTGCATTAGGAAATGATCTTCCGATGGGATTTACCAACTACAGGTACTGAGAAGCTGTTGGTTGCATTTATATGTCTTATGCATGTGTCATATGCCTGCTCTAATAAACGTAGACTATCTTCCTTGTGCTGCCAGCTCCTACTCATGTGCATTTATAAAGCTAAGTTACTCTTGATCTCCCCACCACCCTGCTTACTGCAGAAATGTGTGTGTTACCTTATGCAAAAAATTAGGTGGAGAAACACATAGAAAGTAACTGAAACTACTGAGTCTTTTTAAATGGATGCCTGTCATTCGGTGGTGTTTTTTTTTTTACAGCCTTTAGATACTAGCCATAGTTGTTGCGAGCTAATGAAGAGGTGTTCGTGGCTGAGGAAGGGATGTCACAAGGAAGCAGTCGCTGGGGGTCTGCCTGGGTGACAGATCCATCTATTCTCTCCTCTAAGACCATCACATACACTCTAATGAGGGAAAATGCCCATCAAACTCTGCAGCTTCAGTTGGACTTTGGAAATGAAATGATGGTAGATTCAGAGAGGGAAAATATCAAGGTTGTTCAGTTATTCTATGATTTTTACTCTTTTTTTTATTAACTGTATTAAGGCCCCCTTTTTTAAAAAAAATAAATAGAATCTTCTGTGCATTTCATAGCATAACCCTCCATGAAACCTAGAAGGGAAAAAAACCAACCCTCTGTGATAAAATTTTAAAGTGGAATGTTTTCAGAAGCCAGAGGGAATAATGATGGGGGGAAGTGATGCGAAATTTCTTTTGACAAGAAGATGACAAGAGACGAGACTGAAGAGATTTATGCATACTTTGGGAGGAAAAACCTAAACTGATACATCTGATAGCTGACTTGGGATGAGTCATTCACTCTTTATTTGCAGTGAAAAGCTACTTTAATGATTTTAACATTTATCCATTAAATTTTTCTCCTTGATCTATAATTCAAAATGCTATATCAACTCCTCGAAGGTTAGGACATGCGTTTATTTTAATGTGGAAGTGGATCACCAGGTTGTTGCATCACCGTGCTAATCTCAGCACTGGGTGGAGGGTTTTAGTCAGGACCGACCTTCTGTGGAAAAAAGGCTCGTGCCAAGGCAGTTCTGGTGGAAGATATTTAAAATAATGATTTCTGATGCTGAGTCACAGTGTTGTCACAGCACTATTAATAATAAACTGGGAGAACATTTGTCTTGCCATATGGGATGAGACTAAATAGTCCAATGTCTGCCTCTGGTATTGGATGGCATTATATAATGTTATTGCATGAGGCATATACATTTCCACTTCCCTCCTATCCCTCCTTAAATCCACAAGAAAAATTTTAACTATCTGAAGAAATGAAGCGTTGTTAGAGAAAGTTGTCTTGATTTCTTTTGGAAGCTGTGACAATTGTCAAGTATTCCTTCTCTGCCTCAGTCACTTGCAAGGAGATTTAGCTAAACTGTGTTAAATTCTGTGCACACGTTCATATTCAGAAATAAAATGTCTTTAATTTGATTTTAACTTATATCGCTTTGGAAGTCAGGTAAAGAAAATTGAATCAAGGCATTTTTAATTCTTAATACAAATGTCTGAATAACTATCTAATGCAATTTAGCTAAACCACTTCAGAAATTCATTTTAATTAACCCTTTTGCTCCCATGCTGACAAACTTAGAGTGTGCTCCGTGGACACTCTTTATATGGCATTATTAACAGGCTGGTAATCAAGAATTCTGAAGAATTTTGGCACTAATCGTGAATTCTGTGTACATATTCAGATGAAAGCATTTACCTGTATGCTAATGATGGTTAGCATTTTGGGGTTTTATCGGTGACATTTGCCACCATTTCAACGCATTCAGCTGCAATGCACTGAACAACCGTGGGGATGACACGCAGATCTTAGACAAGTCTCTCTGTACCTCTGTGTCAGGATTTGAAACCGTACCAGACTTTGCCTGGCAGGCCAGAGACGAGCATGAAGCTAACCTCTGAGGATGTTCTGTATGGGGCAGCTAGAAGAAAGTCTGGTTTCGCTGAGCCACGCAAGCCCAGCCTAAGCTGAGCGAACTGCTGCGCTCGCCGGCTCTTGGCAACCTGTAGCACACATCTGCCTGGGTTTAGATTAGGTTTCAGTTCCCCCCAAAAGCTCCACTGTCCTTCAATTTGGCCATTTAGGCTGTCTTTCCCGATTAATGCCTCTGCAGTACCTCTTCCTGAGTTTATTGTCCCCAGCAATGTTTTATACAGGAGAAAACAGAATTCCTGTGTTGCTTTATGCCACCTGAATTTGTCATCCTCATCCTCCAATAAGTACAATTACCTTGCCTCTCACCTCCTTACAGGTCTCTATCTTTTGTGTCACCTTCTTCAGTGTCTCACCCTTCCCTGGAGGAAGGCTTAGTCTTTCCCTTTTCGACTAAACTTTCTAAAATTGTCCTCCTCAGTAAGAAATTGGTGCTAAATATATTTCATAGCATTCCCATCCCAAGTCATTTGGCAGCTATTTTAAAAATAAGATTGTATAAGAATTAGCAAAGTCAACTATCTGTAAATATTCAAGATGACTTAACTAATGGGGAAGATGTAAGGCGACACAGTGACTAAAGCAAATATTTAAAATAGAAAGGCAATGGAGTAGAGTTGCTTTCTATCTCAATCAAATAAAATTCTTAAACAGCTATTCTGGTAAATTTTTTAAAAAATCATTTATTCTTATGCTGAGATGAGATGTAGGAGATGATAGACTTTAAGCTGAGGGATTTGCTATCATACTTTAAACTATACCCCTCTCCTGTTTGCTAATATTGTAGATATCTTTGCACAGTATAGTTCAGACACAGCATGTTTAGTTGAGGACTATAGCATCACACTATTGCCAGACATCAATAAATCTAGCTTCCATGTCTGCCTGAAAACTGTACTGGGAAAACCCATTAAAATAAGGAAAATTGAATTAGGATTTTATGATGTTTGAGAAAGCTGCAAACCTGAGATAAAGAATTTACTTTTTTTTTTTTTGTGAATAGGCACAACATGCATCTCAGGACAAGCCTGCATTTACTTCAGTGAGATGTGGATTAAAATTAATGTGGATTGGAATTGGAAAATATCTCCATTTCTAATCATGTTGCTGTGTCATTAGGGATAGACAACATCCTGATTCTAACTAAGAAATTATTCTTCTTCTGTTGCAGAAGTAAGAAACTCAAACTGGCTGAATAAAATTTTCCTTATAAGATTACTTCAGTGCTAATGACAATAAGAATAAGGAAACCAGCAATTCAATACTGGAGGATGCTGCTGAGGACACATTGACATAAGGGCAGGTAATTAGTGCTGCTGCTTCTATTAAAATTAGGGGGCGGGGGAACCAAAATGGAGTCATTGGAGCAAAGGGATTTTTAAATTGCAAAGAAGTCTTATTTACACTGTGAATCCAGCTGAACTAAGTAAGCTAATCAATATGATGGGCAAATTCTATTAACCATACAAAAAACCTGACCAAATAGTTAAAGTATAGCAAAGAAGAGTAAATATTTTGAGGAAAGGGACAAAGCTGACAGAGCCTGAGTTGGTCAGTGAAGTGGAGCTACTGCTCCTCAGCTTTTTTCTGCCTCCCTAAAATAAAGACATAATACCGCATACCACTTTTAGCAGTATAGAACCTTTCACTGCTGCCTAAATGAGACGGGGCATACATGTGGGAAATGGGAAAAGAAAAATGAATCTGTTTGAACACCAGAAAGAATTTGATTCAGCTGAAGTTGGAAGAAAATTTCGGGTCAGGCTTGCAGATCCTTGATGAATAATTCTAATAGAAAACAGACCTCAGTGGACCTGGTTTTCTTTTTGATGTAGCACCAGTGAAGCCCAGCAAGTTAGAACAATGATGAGTTTGGCACAGACTCTTCAATGAATATATATGGAATTAGCCAACTGGTAGGTTTTTTTGCAAATTCCAAGTAGCCTTTTTATTAACAGAATGATGTTGGGGGTTTTTTCTATCTTTGCTAGCAATAGATTTTTTTTCTTCCAACTTTGAATTATGTTATTTGATTTAATGGAAAATTTTGAACCTCTTTTCAGGTCAGGGATGGGCTATTGCTCTTTTTATATAGTGCCTAGAATAATGGCTTCTTGATCTTGATTGGAGCCTTTCATGGCTTCAAATAAAGTGAACTATTTTTGTTGCTAATACCTTTGCCTTTGTGTCTGGGGAACTGGGTTAGGGAGTAAGTATGGGTTTGGGCACAGTGGCCTGCATGCTGGGCAGTAGAAAAATGACTGAATGAGAATTAACATGTTTGGTAAAAAATAGAGATTTTCCTTACAGCATTATCTGTTGCAGGAAAACATCTATTTGGTTTAATCTGCCTTTTTTTTTTTTTCCTTGCTGCAATCAAATAAAATGCAGGGTTTAGGTTTGTGTCAATATGAAAATTAATTAGCATAAATTGTAAACCCACTCTCTTTCTGAGAGTGCTAAGTTTCCCTGTTATTTCCCTTTTAAATGGAATCCTAAAGGGGAAAAAATCAGATACCATGGCATAAATATTGCATTATACTTAACTGATTTATATTTATAAAGCTAATTCCACTTCTTAATGCAATTCAAACAGGAAAAATGCTTCTCTGTTAAGGCTGTTTTAGAAGTTGGATCAAGCATGCCAATGCAGTCAAAATGAACTGGTGTTTCTGGCCTGATTGTCTCATTTTTTACATGGCATCTTCCCATTCTCTCATGTTATTTCTCTCAGTTTAGTAACGTACTCAAGTGAACTTCTCGGCTAAGAAAATAACTCTGTGCATAATACACATCCGAGGTGACAGCTGCTTCTGACCTTCATGCACATCGTATTATAGAGCTGGTCAACTTAGAGCACTGGCATATTGGAAATTTAGCCCTTGACATTGTCCCTGTATTGAGATGAGGACATATGGAAATTGAAGGGCTTTTCGCAGTGTCACGTAAATGGCTGGCACAACAAGGCTGATCCTTCACACTCACTTTGGTACCGAATAACGTCAGGGGAGGTCAGGTGCATTTCCTGATATAACGTGTTGTGTCTAGTTACAGCAGGGATTAATGAGGCCCCCTAAGAGCTCAGTTTTACATTGTCTCTTTTATTCAAAAAGAGTATTAGCCGTTAGTTTTTAGAGATTAAAATATGAGAATCTTTAATTGAGATATATGGCATGTGTAGCTGTTGTTGAGTATAAGTTAGCTGTAACACAGGATTAAGAGCTTTCATGAGCCACAGATTTGAATCTCTCACGAAGCAGGAGGGAGGTAGGAGCTAGTTAGACAAAATTCATCTTAACTAGCTCAGACGCAGGCCAGGAAATCGTAACTATAAAATACAACCTCAGAATAATTTCTAATTGATTGCAATTTGCAGCAGAGCAAGGGAATACAGGTGGGGTCTGACAACTGGTATAGTGACTCAGGGCTGTTTGTTCCACAGGGCGAGTTCAAATCGCAGTTCCAGGTACCCAGACAAGTCACTCAGACTATTAGGTCTGTAAATGTAGATGCTGCTGTGTTGTGAAGGAGATGGATTAGAGTGAGAACTCTGGAAATTTTCCTTGCAAGACCTGCCTGAGGCTGAGTATAGCTCTTCTTGTCTGGCACAGAGAAACGATGGCTCTTTTTTTGTCTCTGCAATCACACTTCCTACACCTAAAATTGTGAAATTGCCCACCTCAAAGGCTGCTGAGGGGACTAACATTTGTAGAGAACTGACATTGATTAGACAGAGAACTGCACAGTTGTGCAATGTATTGGTATCACAGAAAAATGGATAAGCCTTCCAAAACAAAGAGCGAGCATTCTTTTAGAGTGTAGTACATGGGGTCTTGCTGTAGCCTCTTCCTTCTACCTGTAGTCATACATGCTCCACTGTCCCATCTGCTGCTGGTGGTTTATTCTGTGATAGGACTTAGTCTTGTTCATTCATGATAAGGCAGGACCATGTAGTAGCAGTGAATATCCAAACAGCCTGCATGAGAATTAGTTGTCATTATTTTTATCAAACTGTAATGTCTCTGAATGGGTGTAAATCAAATGTTTTAACGATGCCAGGATAGGTTCTCAAGTGCTGGTAACAAAAGTGTACCTGGACATCTGTGTGGATGAACCTTTATTCCAGTGGAAGCTGTTTACATGTGGTCATGTTGTGGTCCTCAGACAGAGAATAAAGGAA
Organism: Haliaeetus albicilla; assembly: GCF_947461875.1. Taxonomy (NCBI): domain Eukaryota; kingdom Metazoa; phylum Chordata; class Aves; order Accipitriformes; family Accipitridae; genus Haliaeetus; species Haliaeetus albicilla. The sequence continues at coordinate 36,288,544 of NC_091491.1, forward strand.
AGTTGAGCACAAACGCGCCTCAGATTAATACTGCTAAAGATGTCAGAAGGCAGACAGGGACCATCTGTTACAGAGCAGGTTCTGCTCCCCACAGGCACTAAAGTAAAGGTTTCCTTGGCTCACTGCTTTTAGGCTCCCTAGGGTTTCTGTTTAGGACTGCCCTTTTGTTCGTCATCTGAGGGTGTCTTTGATCCCAGTAAGAGCAATCATGTTTTAAATATTTTTTTTCTCTCTTTAATTAGTCTCTCTCTCTTTTTCGAGAATGCAGTTAGATACTACATCATTTTCCTAGACCAGTTTTTTGAGTCCCTTATTTTATTTAACAATTCTGTGATATGGCTAATATAACATCTCATGTTGGATAATTTATTTCCTCTCTGGCATAGAAAGCCATTAGCCTTAACTATTTATTCAGTAACATTTTTGTTCTACTTAATGGTGTCCAATCCATCTCTGGGATTAGCAGTGTGAATGCTAACCAAGCTTTTGCAAGTTTTTCCCAAAGGCCCAGTAGAAGTTCATATTTTATGTAAAATATAAATTGTAAAATATCATATATTTTACAATTGTAATCCAGAGTTATTCATTGCCTATTCAAGAATAGGCATTTATCACAGACTTGACTACTGTAATTTTACCATATTCCAGCCTAAGTCCCCAAGGTTACAGTGGTCAGAGCATCGTTATTCCGCTTCCCTGTTGTGACTTACAAGCAATTGAATTGGGATCAGGGCAGAGGCAGCAATAGATTGGCAAGGACATCTCACTGCCTCTAATTCACTGGAACTGCGTGAGCTCCGTGCACTTTACAAGATCCAGTCTATACTAAATCATGGCAGTCAACCTCTATAGGACAGATACTTTTAATGAGGAGCTTAGTACATCCGCTTGGTAGGTGATAAAGTAATAGTCAGAGAGGCCAGATTTGGGTAAAAAGTTGCACCCCTTTACATGCTGGATTGAGCTGGTAGCGTGTACCTAGCGCTTAGGATGTTGCGCATCAGAAAGACCGTGTAAAATAAACCCAACGCACCAAACCAACAGGAGCAGCGGGAGGCAGGAGTCACCTTTGGTGTTGGCTGAGGTGCTGGACGCTGGCAGGGGGCTGGAGATGGCAGGGGGTGAGGAAAGGTGGCTGGGCGGCCAGCAGTACCCGCCACGGCACAGTAAGCGATGCGCGCAAGGATCAGCCTCATTTTTCAAGAGATCTACCGAGCTGGTGCTGTACGTGCCCTGCCTTCCTGGTGTATGTCATTCTAAAATATGCAACGGATGTGTGCATTGTGCTCCTGCCTAACCCTCTAAATGTTGCTTCTAACCTCTCTCCCTCAGCTATTTTTCCAGGCTGATGTCAGCAACCCCTTCCTAACCTCACAGACCTGCCACTCCTGTGGGACCCCTCACCGTCCTGGTGCCCATCGCTGGCCGTGACCTGTGGCCATCTTTCCACCTTATGAACTTCCTTAGGGAGTCAGAGGTGTAAATAACTTTGTTCCCTTTTTTTTAATAGCTCTGAATTTCCCCCGCCACTGTATTATGTCTCTTGACTTTATAACTGCCTTAACTTCTGTAAAGCATTTTGGCATCTAGAATGTGTAAATGTCTGGTCTTTCAGTAGCATTTTAAAAGTTAAAATCGGAAACATTTCTAAAGATCGCAAAAGAGGGAAGGAAGGTAGTTTGGGGAAGGTGTGAGGGTAGACTGCTGGACACTCTCCTGGGCATTGCTGTAGGCACCGGTGTGATGTTGAGCGTGTTCCTCTGAGCATCCGTTGAGCTTGAATGTCCATCCCACATAAGGGCACAATGAGAATTATCTCTACCATGTGGGTGATTTTGAGGAGGCAGAGGAAGCAGCTGTCTCTGAGTTTGTATTTTTAAGTGCTTACAACAGTGAAAACTGTAGCCTAGAGGCTTTTAGCCCCCCTTTAATATATAATTACTGCTTCTATAGCATAAGGAAAAGTGTTGCAAAAATGAAACAATGCCATACAATGGCAAATTTAATAATGTTAAAATTGTTTTTCTTCTGCAAATAATTTCAAAATTCTGAGATGTATCATCTGCAAGAAACATACTCTGAGATCTAAGTTCATTCACAAATAATTTTTAGGCAACTGCTGATTCTTAAGCAGCATGTAAATTGTAAATATTATAATCAACACAAACCTGAAACTAAAATTTGTTTTCTATCAACATTCCTGGTAATAAGGGCTTGAGTTTTTGCTCAGGGCAATAAAATGGTCCTGAAAAGACTTAATGAGCTTTCTCAAGACACACACTTGTTATTATTTTTCTACTACTAATTTAGTAACAGCAGAGCTTCACCAAGGGAGAAGAACACTGCCACCACCATATACCCTAGATATCATGACCTAGGCTACTACCATGGTTATCTAAAGAATCATCCCTAGATAGCCACTTGCATCTTTTTGTGTCAGTCGTAAGGTGTTTACTGACAGTATCCTGGTCAAAGCTGCTGTAGTGACAAATCTCATCCCCGGACTCCACACTGCAAAGGGGTATTCTCCAAACATGTCTGTCAATTCTTGGCCATAACAGAGATAAGAGTTTCTTCTGCATCGTTCTCTGAAACCTGTAGTGTTATTATCAGCTGCTTGCAACAATGCAGAGTCAGATGGGGCAAACTAAGTGGCAGGTTAACATTTAAATTTGTGCCCTCCTCAACATCTTCAGCATTGTTACAGATGTTCTCTGTTCACAGCTCAGCTGCTGGCTTCAAGTATTAACCGACATCAGCTCAATCTGGAAAGCCTCTTAATGGTCTTAATATCTTAATGCTGACAACCCCCTGCTAACAGCCTTATTACTATCCTTAAGTGTGGGAGACTGCCAGTTTTGGAAATACAAATAAATCAGCTTTTTCGTGATCTGTTTGTCTCAACTAGATGAGTGTGAAGCTGCCAGAAGAGAAACCTGAAACCAGAAAGTGCCTCTGCATGTAGCAAAACTACTCCTTCTTCCCCATTCTGCTCCAGAAATGTGTCTTGTGGACTCAGAATGTCTAGATAGAGTTGTGAACATAATTGATTTTCTAGTTTGGCCACTGAACTGAAAAATGAAAATATGTTCAGCTTGGTTCAATGTGATTTTTTTATTTTTCTTTTTGCAACTGGCTGTGGGGTTTTTTCCTAGCTATAAATTAAGGAGGCAAAATCCATCTAATGGTTCCCAACAACTAGAGAGCCATCTTAGTGCACTAACATTCAAGTTTATGACTCTTCTGCATACATAGAAAGTATCCATTTCAAATTTGAGATCTCTTGTCTGGTTTATTGCTGCTGATTCTTTTCCCCTCTGATTTACTTTTTTCTTCGATTCTCAAAAATGAAAATGTCTTGCAGCATTCTGTCTTCCTTGAATTAAAGTCAATAACCACTTTTTCTGACATCAAAGATCACACTTTCAATCAGATTATTTCATTCAAGTTGCCTCCTATGACCTCTCCAGCTTTTCCCCGGTACTTATTGATCACTGTTTAATTCTGTTTTTCTTCCTTGTCACACTAAAAGAGATTTCAGTGAAGCAGCCCTAATTCAGTGCCCCTCAATAACATATCACCCCTATTTGTGGTGTTTCTTGGGGTGCTTGGTCAGCTAACACAGCATTTGAGCCCTGAGAACATTTTCTTTCATTAGAAGAATGCTAAAAGTTGTGAAAACAGCTTCAGAGTTAATTCTAGAAGACTAAGATCTCTAAATGAATCGATGCCATTGTGAAAATCACAAATATTATGTCTTTAGGAGAGAGATTAAACAGCGGGGTTAAAATTAAGCAGCTGCCTAAAATTAAGCACTTTCATATGTGCATTTTTGGCTCTCTGGACAGTATATTTAGTACTTGTGAAGGGATATCCATAGTCTAGTGTGGTGAATAACAATTTGTGTTGCATAAATCCTTTTTCAAAGCTGAGAAGACAGATAGATGCTGAGAAAGACTTCTCTGAATTCTCTGTAGAATAGAAAATTATAAAATTTTTGTATGACAGTATGAAAACAACTTATGTCCATTTCTGATGAGCAACTAAATCAGAAGCCCCTTGCACTTAATTGTTTCTTTTTGTCCTAATGCATAATAGGTGTTGGAACTAGATAATCTTTAAGGTCCCTTCCAACCCAAACCATTCTATGATTCTATAATTCAACTAGATTAAAGGAAATCCCCCAGCTTTATAACTTGCTAGACAGCAGCTTAATATACTGCTTTTGTTGGTGAGCTATACTATTACTGGATAATTTGTAAAATAGCAGTTTTTCAGACTGATCAAACAGGGTGAATTTTGGACACTTACACTTTCAACTTCAGTGGTTTCTTTTCCTGGATTGTAAAATTAGTCTTTGAGTAATGGAGAGCTTCTGTGCTGTAAGTCCTGTAGATGGCAATGTTACACTGGTGTAAAGATGAGTGGAAACCGTACATCTCAATAGCTTCACTCTTTATTAATCAGTGAAGAAAGGCATTAATAGCAATTCAAGATACAGTCTCTGAAACTGCTGCAGAGGTAAATATCTATAAACACATCATTAGTAGTAAAATGTAAGCTTGATTGGATCACTGTTGTTTGTTCTTATATGGACTTATTGAGGAATCATGCTTGCTAGGTTTTTTTAGAACAATTTTGTATATGATGCAACAACAGCCACTTTGCCCAAATTCTTAGCTGGTTTCTTCATTTGAAGAGCTCATCATCATGTAGGAGAGCTGTCAGTGTTCCAGTTAAAGCATGGCATCCTGTTGGACCAGCTCTGACCCTCTCCTGGCAATAATAGTAAAATTTTTGTCAGTTTTTGCTTACTTCACGGACATCTTTTATTCCATTTACTTGCTTTTTCTAAATGTTTTGTTGAGTCTCATTCTGCGTGGTAGACGGTTTTATCAGTCCCTTTGCATACAGGTTTCTATATCTGTAACTATCTGTACATAAATGTCTGGATTTTCATAGCTTCAGTTAGACTATTCAGAAATCAAAAGCTGCACCTACCTTTAAGAAGCTTTGTTTTAAACCAGACACTTTCACCCTCACTATCTTGAAGATATTCTGTGGTTTGGGAAAATATTTAGTTAGCTTACACAATAAACGAGTGAGTTGGGAATCCAGTCCATGCACTGTATGAGTTAAAAATCCAGTCACAGAGCCTGCATAGCAAATATTCAAAGCACTATCCAGGACAGAGAGTTTATGAGCAATCATTAGGCAGAAATATATGTGAACAAACCATCTGTTCCGTAACTTCAAATAATAAACAAAGTGGCCAAAGAAGTCAGCACAAAGAAATTTTGTAAACCAATGATGGTCCTAAATTAATCAAATAAATTATTGACTGTGAAATGCTCATCCAGCTCAACAAGCATAGAACTGAAAATACACTTCTTGAGGAGAGGTCTTAAAAAGCTTCATATAAACAGGCCACTACAGTTCTGTAAGTATCATCACGTTGCAGCTTTATTTGCCATCATAAGTAATACAGTTGTGGAATAGAGTGTTTTATTTGGAGGCCTGAGTAACAATCTGCAAATCACATAGTTGGATGTGACTGTTTCATTTACTGGGTGTACGAACGATTGTGCACAGAAAATTGTAAGCATTAATTTTGACTATGAATTAAAGTTTTTCTCTGAAAAGGTAGCCCACAGAATATATACGCTATGGTGAAACCTGTACTACAGCTGGGAATCCCCTTTGTCTTAAGTGACCTTTTGCAAGTATCCCTAGGGTTTTCATTGCAATTTTGTTTGACCTTTTGTTAAAAACCAAGCTCTTCTAGACAACTGATATTTGGCAGAATGATTACTTAAGAGGAAATTCATTGGAAAAGATTTTCAAAGGCACCGACAGGAGCAGGGCACTGGATAACCATCAGTAGCACACAGAGCTTCTCTATGTTGTGACTCAACACACATGCTGTACATTACTAAGCTTTTTTTTTTGACAGACCAAAATAAGTCAGTCTAATGCTCAGGAAGAGAAACACAGCCACCAGCTAAGGTGGATGGATTAGAGAATCTCACACTGCCAGCTGCCCTGCTCAATCTGCATTAAGAAACTTAGCAAGTATACGTGAAACGGGGATGTACGCCGTGTCTTCCTTTGGGGCAACGTGGATGGTGTGCTCTGCTGGAGAAAATGACAGTTTATTCAAAAGATCAACACATAGAGGAAAGAAAAGGAAAGGAAAGGAAGAAGTCCATCTTTTGTCCCCCGTTTGGCTGGCTTCACATAGTATATGGAGGGGAACTGCACGTACATATGCATTTGGAAGAACAAAATTTGGGGAGGAGGCTGTAAAACAGTTCAATGTTAGTGAGTCTTGCTTTGGACACTGGTATTTTATACATTTTATACAAATTTTTTTTTAACCTTCAGAGTGAATTCCCTCTAAGACTTCTGGCAAAGCTTGTACTTCTGTGACTACAAATCATATACCCGACACAATCACACTTCTTTTTTGGCACTGTACATTTCTGTAAAACATGCACCAAACATTCAGGGTTTCCTTCAGTTTGCCAGCTTCCAGACCAATTCTCCTACAATGGTGTGGAGTTTTACATTTTTATATCTCCAGTCACATCAATGACTTTACACGAACAGCAACTTGAAGAGAATCGGTTACTTTCTTTTGTTTTTGTCTGAATGCCTTGCGTTCGTGGAAATATGCCATCGTCAGAAACATGGCATAACTATAAAGTGATATTTCTGTTCAGGATAATGCTAGTTTCCTTCTCTCTCTCGACTGTATTCTATAGTTTCCTAACCTCCAGCGAAGTGACTGGTTAGAAAATGAAGCTCCCTGACAAACTACATTTTTCTGTAAAACAGTTTCTCCACTATGATCTGGCTGTATGCAGGAGTAGTGCTCTGCTAAAGGCAGACCCCACCACAGTGAAATGAGAAGATTGAACATAACTAGCGGGGAATGGCATTGTTCCTGGACAAAGGGACAGTTTAAGATGTTTTTATTTTGAGCTCAAGTAAACTTGAAGTTACGGTTAGCTACATTCTGATGAAAGAGTAAAAATGGAGCTTTTATTATTATTATTATTATTATTATTATTATTATTGCTTTTTGTCTATATACAAAAGCTTTTCAATTTCCTATGGATGTCATAGCACTAGTGAGTCTTTAAATGGATTTGGGGCCTAATCAGCAAATGCGTGTCTTCCTTTCAGCTTTAGGTGCCTGGTTTAACAGCGAGCCCCCAGCACCAGCACAACAATGGTCTTCCAAGCCTCAGCCTCATTTCACTGAGCACCTTTTTAATGCCACTCAAACACCATTAGCGTCAGTGATGTACAAAGATGGAAGGGAAATGAGAAGCTAACTGGCCACAAGATTAGATATTATGTGTTTACAATATGTCTCAAGGCTACTTTTATTTAATAAGAGAAAGTCTTTCCTTTGTCTTCGGTGAGTTTTAACTCAGGAAATTACTGTGAAACCAGGTAAAGATGAGAAATCCATAACTAACAATCTCTTGAACCTCTGTCTGAATTTTGAAATGAGTCTCTTATTTTCTTTCTAGAATAATTTGATTAATTTATCTCTTGGAGATGAGCCACTAATTCAGGGAACAAGTGATGAATTCAGTTTTCTATTTATGGATGGTCCTCTGAGATGAGATAATGCTTTCACACAGCTTATCAGTTGTTTTTTTTGACTGTTTTTTTTTTCCACTTGTTTCACTCTTTTCCTGGTGAATGGCTTGTTGTGATTATTTGGTAGTCAATATTTAACATGCAAGTCTTGTGGGCTCATTGTGATAAGTCACACAATGCTGCAACTGTCTCTGTATTGAATAAACATAGCGCAGGAAAAGAGTCTGAAGCTGTCCCTGGGACTGTGAAACTCTCAAGGAGAAACAGCAACTTAGAAAAGAGAAAGGGACATTTAGAAAATGTTAAAACTGTTTTCTTGGCTTCACCAGGCAGGCCTTGCCTAAAATAGAATTCCTTGAAAACTTCCTACTGTAAGGTTTATTGGGAGGGTGCAGAGTTCATCTATAATTTTTGCTGTCACATTCTACGCAGTAATTGCTTTGGGTGTGAGATACTCATGAATGTACAGCAGTCAGGTCTTAATCTGGATCATTTAATTTCTGGCATGGTTCTGGCATGATTTTTTTGGAACAGTGGACCCACAACCTTTCCCAAAGCTCTGGAGAGCATGCCACGTACGTACAGTGACCATATCAAGTTCCATGCCCAGCTGCACTGGCCATGTGCATGTATGCAGTGTGTCCAGCCACCCTTGAAGAGTTGTCCTCATTCTGCATGCCCACAGACACTTATTTCTTGTAACAGTGCCTTTGGGGAAAAAAAAAAATAAAAGAAAAAAAAAGAGGAAGCTCAGAATGAACGCCTGTATTCTGGTGGTCTCAGTTGTGTGACCTTCTCTTATCTGGACCCTTAAAAGAAAGAGTGAGAAAGGAATAAATATGAATTTGTATAAAAACACGGTTGACACTTAACAGAATCAATAGAATTCACTTCCTAAATGATTCTGGAAAATCTTACTGTTCCTCTGTGAACAAATACTGTCGTAATGAGTATTATGCCACATGGTAACCATTAGACTATTTTATGCTTTGCAAAGCTAAGATGGCTTGAACATTGTTATCATCTTTTCAATGAGAACAATGCTGCACCGTAAAAGTTAAACATGTGTCATTCCTAAGTTGCTAGCAATGATTGAAGTATCCCTGTTCTGAAAGCATAAGTGTATTTGCTTCTCTGTTCTCATCCTCCCCAGAAATTAAGAAATGACCTCTGAATCACTGAGAGTATTTTCAGCAATGGGTCAATTTGTAGGTGTTGAGTTTGTAAAGACTCCCTGCCAAACCATAGAAATCCTTTCAGAACACAAGGTGGTTTGAAAGTAGCAAACTGATGTGATAAAATTAAATATATTAAGACGCAGTGTTATTGTGTGCCCTTTGTGACAATTTGAGAAATACTGGATACCTGCTTGTAATCATAGGCGGTATCCAAGTATATTTTAAAAGGAGTGGATGTTAGAGGCATCCGGATTTAATTACAGCCTTGTTTAAGAAAAAGATCTAGCCTAATTCCAGTATCATTGTGAGATTGTGGGGAAACTTCCACTGTGGCAGGAGTGTTACATCTCTAAGTACAGGATATCTTTTTTCCCCTTTCAGGAATATTAACTGTGTAATGTGGGGAAAAGAGGTGAGGAGATATCGTCACTGAATCATCTACTCATTTCCAGTCTTCTTGAATTACCATTTCTTTTCAAACACAGCAGCACCCTACAGGGGCAGACTTCTGTTCAGGAATGCTAAATAGAACAAAGGAAAAAAAAAAGAAAGTAATATTTTAAGACACACTGCCATGCTACCCATCATATGATGTCATTTTTGGCACTGGAATAGAGGAATTATAATGATGATAATTTTTAATTTGGTCAAAAACCAATAATCTTGGTAAATATGCTTAGATAAAAGGAGAAAAATATGTTTCTTTTAAGCCAGCTCTTTGTGTTTACATGTTATGTAAAAGTACAATGGCAAATGTGATAATAGTGTAGGAGACTCTGCTTTATTGTATGATACAATTGACTGAATACTCATTATATTCAAACACATATTAATTTGGCCTGATGTTAAGCATTAGCATTGCTTAAAAGAAGTATAATTTTTCTTAAAAAAAGACATGAGTTCTCTTGTAGTACCATTAAAAAAACCTTATACCATAAACTTTTAAATGCTAGTCGTGTTTGTACATCTCACTGCTCTGTGGTTTGTGTAGCATTTTACCCTTTGTCTATTCAGATTATAATGTCTCTAAGGGCTTATTTTTAGTCTTCTATGCAAAAACAAAACCACAAACATTCTCCCCGCCCCACCCCCCTTCTCACACTGCAGAAATATAAATAATAATGATACTCCTCTTTAGAAGATGCCTCAGATACAAAACTCCGTGCCAAAGTTTCTCTTCCTACTTGCTCTCACAGGCTTAAGTCTTCAAGGCTGCCCTTTTGCAAATTTGAGGCTAGATCTAAGCTAGCCTTAAGACCCAGGGACATAGGCAGCTCTATATTACTATGTGTATGCATATATCTACAAATGTGTATTTATTTATATATATTTATATATATAGTTTTAGAAATGACAAGGGTATGCAACATTAGGAATGACACTTGAACAGTGTATGGGATTAACACTTCTCAGGTGACCTTGGTTTTACTAATGTTTCAACTTTTGAATGCCTTATTTCACAGCTTTGACTGCCTTTTTCTGTCTAAACCTTAGCTGCCTGTTTAGGAAAGAATATGTCTAATTTCATTTTAGATTTAAGTTTTGGGCTTTTCTTTCCAAAAAGGTGGGGGGAGAGAATTTGAAGGCACTTAGCATTGGTTATGTTCTCTAACGGAAATGCATGTAGGTGTTAGATTAATTTTTGCAAATTACGTTAAGCCACATATTTTAAGGCTGAATCTCATCTTTTTGCTTTCTTCCTATACTTTTGAACACTCTGAGCTTCTTTTGAACGTCTGATTTTTTGATCAAGGTTATAATTCTGTGTAATTTATTAATTTTACCTAAACCTTTCAAAAGTTATGTTTCTGTCCAAATCCACACTTTTATCGACAACTAATTGATCTTGCAGGATAAGATTACAGTCATTTGAGATCTACGGATCAGAAGTGCCATAGATGGCTTTACTGCTGTATGCGTGGTCAGCTTTATGTGAAACATTTGATGGTTTTGCTGCTTCTCTGATCTGCATTTCTGCCTGCTAACATACCGCTAGGCCTTTTCAGCTAAAAGATGGTAATGAACTGTTTGTATGGATATATACATTCGAATAATACTACTGGATTTGTTTTATTAACTACGGTATGCACTAAAGAACTTAAGAGCACCAACCTGTTTCATCACTTGGGGTATATGTACAAGGAGATTTAGGCAACTTTGAAATAATTGCTGTGAATCTGAGCCGTTGTGAACAAAAACAGTGTCGTAAGAAATACACTCGAGTAATTAGAATAGCCCCTACATTAAAAGTGCATTTTGTCTCAAATAATAAGACGGAAGTGTTTAATATTCTCCCAGTAATCTGGAAGAATTCGTGACTGTGGGCAGAGCCCACTTTTTGTAAAACTGCTGAGGATTCAGGGTCACTTCTCACATGCTCCATCCTTTTTCATTCTGAACAAGTCGTGTGAATAATTAATATACTGTAGACTAGAGGTCGTAAATGGTTTGCAACAAATAATTCATGCAACAAACTTGGACTCTCTTCTGCTTCCTGAATTTCTGCAAAGGGATGGTCATTTACTCACATAGAAATTCACTGAATTTTTTGCATTTTTTTTGGTTGTTGTTAATATTAGTGGCACAGTATATCTCATAGGGCAAGGTGGGCAAATGATCATTCTGATGCTAATACTCCATAAGTTTCCTTATTGAATTTGACACCATGACAGAATCGTTAACTGCAGTCAACTGTTGATTTCAGTAGTTTACTGAAAGTAGTTTTTGTGGTTTACTTGTCATGCATGACATTTGATTAATATACAGAATCACTTGGCATGCTTAATAATAATATTGCAATACATTTTTGTAGTGGCTGTTGCTAAAATATGTGCATTGGCAACTTTCACTGGTACCTAGTCTATTCTCATCTCTCTGAAATAAAGTGTTCTATTTATTTGCAACACCTGGAGAGCTATGAGAAGGATATTGTAAAAGCCCATCTGGGCAAGTGAGCAGTAGAAGTATAAATTATAGTGCTGAAAGGCCATATGCATGAAGTAAAACTGGAGGAGCTTTTGGGTATTTGGCCATATATTTTATAAAGGTGTCCTTTTGCCTGCCTTGAAACAATAATGTTGTTAGGTTGGTTATAAATGATACGTGGTTCAGAAGTGTAGCTCCTGAAATTTTTCATTTGTTGTTTCACTCAAATGTTTTGTCTGCGGATGGTTTGAGCCTGCTGTTAAAAAAAGATAAGCACTGATTCTTAAATTTTTATCAATGACTTTGAATATCATTGGTAGAAATTTTCCTACCCCACAAAAAGAAGTCATTTAATATCTCTTCAGTCTCTTGGTCCTCATGTTGTAAGGTCAGATACACACCGGTGTGGTGGATGGCAGCTGCCTTCCATAGTTTTTGGTGCTGGCAGTGTATCCTTCTGCCTCTCTTCCTTGGCTCCTCCTTTCTCAGGGTCGTCTTCTCATCCCCTGCTCGTCTGCCAGCAGAACCAACTGTGGTCTTTGGTCCTCAATTCAATGATAACACTTTTTTCCTGAGAATTCAGGTCTGAATCCAAATTGGCTAGCTGGGTTTTATCCCCCAAACCAACATGGTTCTATTGAACCATTTTTTATTACAGTTTTGCCTGGATTTTAATTTTTTTCCTGAGGTTCCCTGGGATTTGAGGACACTCTCTGGGTAATGCCAGCAATTTTTTCTTATAGAGTGGGTTTTTTCAATCCATTTCCATTCCTGTCTTTTCCTGTTTTCCAGCTGGCAAACATTCTAAATCCTGAGTGAATACTGAAGGCAGGCACGATGATTGTGTTTACGTGATTTTTCAAACATGGAATAATCTCAAATATTACATTTTCAAGTTCTCTGCTTCTGTGTGGAAAATGTTGCACTTCAACAAAGGTCTGTGAAGATGTATCAGTATAAGAAATGGAGGGTACTTCAAAACACTCAAAGCTTTATCAATACTTGAGTCCAAATAGCCACAGGAATAATTATCCATATACCCAGCACAGCACTTGAAAGTACGGTAGCTCAGGGAATTATAAACTCTAGAAGAATAAAATTGGCAAAGAAACCTACTGTCAGAAAGAAAGAAGGAAAGAGAAAATTCTTTAAATGCCAAAAAAAAATCCTGTCTAAACCCTGAGATATTCTTAACTTCCTGCTTTTAACTACAGCTGTATCTTCCTGCTACACAGAAGAGAGGGTAATTTTTTTTCTTTGGAAGGAAAAGTACTTTAAAAAGATCTCCCACAAGATCTTTTTCATTTTATAATCTGACTAGAATATCTTGCTTCCTTCTGTAATTTTTCAGCTGATGAGAAGCTAGCCCATGTGTTCTTACCAGCATACAAGATTTGTATTAATAGAAACAGCAGCAGATCCTGTTATAATGAAGGAACATAGAGGTGCAGAAATATTTTTGGGGTCATTTAATTGCTTTGAGAGTTGGAGGCGGAGGTTATTTTTATATATACATAAAAGTCACAGCCAAGGCCAACCACCACAAAACTAGCACAGCCAATAAAATGTCACATCAACACATTGAGTTTCTTTAGGTATCTAACATCCCAAATTTCAGCGCCAAAACAAACATTGTCTTCTGGTTTCTGTCCCCCAGGCCGTCTCATCTCCAGTGCTCCATTCTTGTCATTGCTCGAACAGATGCTGAATGTAAATGTACTGATTTGAGTATGTTTAAATAATAATATGCCTACACTACTATTATCAGAATATTTTGGACTTCCTGAAGACGCAGTGAGTTCATTTTTCCTTTACATACTTTTCCTCGGTTCCTTTTGCAGTTGCCCATTCTTTGGTGTATATTTTTTCAAGGTGGTTGTGTTTCTTTCAGTTTCCCCATCACCTGCATCTTAAAAAGTAATGGTGCTAGGAATCAGAAGCAGGTTGGTTTCTTACACTGGCCTCCTTTTGGATGCCTTTTGAGCCAAGTGACTGCTGAAAGCTGGGAGGAGTGGTTTTAGGAGCTGCACTCCTGATGTGTCTGTCCTAAACTAAGGACTTTGTATATTACCAGGACAGTAATTTTTTCCTTTGTTCTACTTTGTGTATCACTCAGAGTCCCATCTGTACATCTTTAACTCAGGAGCATACCCAACATCTCAGGCAATTATTGAACGTTAACAGGTCATCACTAAACAAAGCAGCTAAAGGATTTGTGAAATATAATGTGTCACTTGTGAGAGTCTACTTTGAGACCTATTGAATTTAACAAAAGATTTAGACAGTAACTTCCGTTAGTTTTGGGCCTTCTACTTTTGCATCACTAACTGCTTGGTTAGATTTCTTAGAGTTTTAACAGAAAATAAAAGCCTTTTTTTATTACCTCTATATTTGGTGCCATTAAAAAGGTAAGGTTCTGCGATTTTCTTGCTATGCTGGCTGCATGCATCTTCACTCAGCAAATTGGCACAGATTTCGCTACATTTTTTACTCCCCCCCCCGACTGAGTGAGCTCTGCAGTCACTACATTTCTAGGTATATCAAGACCAATGGTATGTGAACACGATATTGCTAAGAGCTTTTAGTGTGTAATCACATTGAGTTGGCTCGGGCACCCTTAGCCATAGCAGTGCTGATTTCAGTGCAAGCCAGCAATCTAAATATTTGCTCTGCTTTTCAGAAGGGTTTTGCAGTCCAGACTGAGCTTTTTTTTTCCTGCAGCTATCCTGCTCTCTACTTAGCTGAAGGCTGAGACAGGTACATCTAGCCAGGCTTCAGTCTCAGCAGAGAGTGCAGTGTAAGCAAGACAGAGATTCGACTTTCAAAATGATGTTCATGAATTTGCAGTTATGTCACCTGACCACCTTCAGGATTAAATGCAAAACCAGTTACTACTTTAGTTCACTAGAGTCCAAATGCAGCAACCTCTAAACACCACGTATTACTTAGAAGAAGAAATTTTTGAAAAATTCTTAGTGTCATTTGGAAGGCATTTCCACTCATTTAGCACTACTTCTTTTGAAAGGTCTTTTTGGTAGACCTTAAACAACGATAACAAACAAGATGACATTTACCATCTGACGGCAATCTCTTTGAACTCCTACATTGCTCTGCTGCTTTCTGCATAGCCAGGGAAAGTGTCTGTGTGAGTGTTCAGCCTCAGAGCACTCAATGACAAGGTGTTTGCCATCAACAAAACATGGAACTTAGCAGAGACAGTCAAATTTGCAAAGTAGGTTCACCAGCCAAATAGAGAAGATTTGAGGAGAAGAGGGAATGGTAAGAAACCCCAGATCTTCAACCTTTTTGTTAGCTTCTGGGAATGTCTGAAGTAATCAGAAGGAAATGAAATTTCAAGTTGACAGTTTCCCTTTAAAATCTCTTAAAATGCCCTGTGCATCAATGCTGAATATGAATACCTTTTTTTTTTTTTTTTTTAAGTGAAATATCTATTAATAGATCTCTGTAACAACAATTGCTTACCGGTTTATGCTTATGGCTTATCAAAAGACCATTCAGGAGGACTTGTGGTAAAAACTGTGAAGCTTATATAATTGCAACTAGAGACAAAGCTTTGCTTCAGGGTCTGTTACACTATCAAACTCTGCAAGAGGAAAAAATAATGATGTAATTCCAATGACTTGTTCTAAGGGGCTGGGTGATCTTGTTTGACCCAACAAGACACTTGCTTTGGCAAGCAGAATAGCTGTGAATCCAAGCTCCTTGTGATTAATACAGTGCTTTTACTGGTCTATACTGCAATGATCTTTTGATCTTAGTCATGTATTTTCAGTGGGATGTGATAATTACATTAAAATTAAATATTTTAATTCTTTTTGCGTGTGTTATCTGCAGCTATATTTGTGCAAGTGTTCCAGTGTAATATCATGGAAAATTACCACAGTGACAAAACAGCAAACATCCTGTGTTATTACCTTGTGCCATGGGATTTCAAGTAAACTAGAACTCTTTACAGTTTAGGAGAGCTGCCAGTCCCCCTGAAATTACCATTTTAATTGGATTGATCATAAACACTTTGGTCTGGCTGTAATACTAGACTAAGAAGATTAAATCTATTTAGCCATAGTTTGGGGAAAGGGTGACCTTTCAGCCAGTTTTTTTTATAAGTGAAAGGTTACTCATTTTTCTGACTGGAGCTTGATGCATGGAAATGTGATGTGAAATTGTAATATTAGAAATGGTATTTTTGTTTAAATATGTAAATGTAGTTGGTAAATACACAATTATCTATTGCTCTCACTTTTATCATTGTCATATTAATCTGAAATTATTATAGTTTATTAAAAATGTATCAACTTGGAATTTTTTATTGTTAATATTGGGGAAAATACAAATGGTCAATACACACACACACAAAATCAACATACTTTTAAAGGACTAAAGTGCCATGTCTTAAAATAGCAAGTATCTTCTGGTCTCAAAATTTCCAGAGCCAACTCTTTTTTCTCTGACCTCTTCCATCTTAAAATTGCCAGCAGCCTAAACATTATACAAGACCTTTTTGTCCTGCCGGCATGCCTGTCTCCTTTTACGGTGCTCTTTGCTGCCTGTGGTCTTTGTCAGCTCAAGCACAATGGAGAGCCCAAGCTGTTTCCTTCAGTCTAATTAACCCCAGACCATTACAGGCATGTTTCGTGTCATACTTGCAACCTTTTCTTCTTTTGTTGTTTAAATGAATAACTTGCTTTCAGCATTTTTGGCATATTGGCTCTCTCAGATAATGTGGTACTAGTCATTATAACAACTTGCTTTCAAATCTTTTCCCTTTTTTGGCTGACCAATTGCGGGAAGAATTCTGTACTTTTTACCTACTATTTTAATCTAAACTATTAAGTTTAATCTAATGGGTTTTTGCTTGGGTGGAAAGACAGTCATAGTTAAAAGGCAGAATGCAATTCTGATATCTCTTTTCAGCATCCTTCTAAGTACAAACCCAGTAGAAGCTTAAGCAGTGGAAAACAGGGAAAAAATTAATGCTTTGCTACCTTACTCAACAGCTTTTTTAGGTCTTTTGATTTAGCAGGTATGCCTGCAAACAGAAGATGCAGTGATTTGACAGTTCCAGACTAGTTTTCTCTTTGCCCTTATAAATGGCAATTCTGTAGTTTGTGCCTTTTTTTTTTTTTTAATTTTAAAAGATTTATGATGGAAAATACAGATCTTCAAAGATTTCTAGTATTGACAGAGGTGTTTAAGAGGAATAAAGCATGCACAAAAGTATCTAGGGTCTTCAAATTCAAGTATTGTATTCCCCTTCTTTTTAAATTTTCTTTCTTTGTTATTCTAAAATACAATGCAAGTCAGCAATGCTTCACTGACTTTGAAACTTAGACCATAACTTGGACTGTACGGGCATCATAATTGTGATTGATCATATGCTGCAGCAAGCTTTCTTCGTGGACTGGAGTTCAGATATACAAAGGGTAAATACAACCTTCTTTACTCAACAAAACATTTTGTAAAGATCTGGGAAAGAATGGAGAGTATCAGGCATGCTGATGCCATTACAAATATTTCTTCTGTTCTTGTATATGCCACCAAGAGGTTTCAGAACTGTGTGGTGACTTTATGGATGAGCATGAGGGAAACTCTCCTTCTGGGTACAAAGCTGTCAAAATGGATTGCCATCAAGGTTTCAAGAAGTAACTAAATATTATGTCTCAAATGAGCAGATTGTAGCAGAGAGGGTTAACCATGTCTTCCAAAAAGTTATACAATATCTGGAAAAATTTATTGGATGAATTCCCTCTGATTGCTAATTGCATACACTATTAAGCCATAATTTTCTCTCCTTTCTCATTTGCTCTGTGCTTCAAGGTAAAAGATGGAACGTGGGATTATGACAAATTCCCTTCTGGGATCTATGCAGTGGGGCTTGATTTTGATCTTCCTTTTCTCCTGCCCTTGGAGACCAAAGGCATTTTTGCATATGGCAAATGAACAGAACTGTGGGGCTCAGAACTGCTGTGCTGATCAGGGAGAATTTCCCTGAAAGGTCCGTGTTCTGCATTATTAAGACATTAAAAAGTGTAGTGCAGGCGGTTTGGGGCTTGTAGTGGATGTGGCTTTGTGTCCTGGCCTGAAGGCTACGAGCCTGGCATGGGATGAAAGGTCAGACAGCCTTGAGTTCAAAGGTGACCTGTGCTGTTGAGTCATGTGAGACAGCTGATTTCCCCCCCCCCCTTTTTAATGTCCATTACCCACACATGAACTGGTGGCTAACACGGGAGTTCC
This sequence comes from Haliaeetus albicilla, assembly GCF_947461875.1. NCBI lineage: Eukaryota > Metazoa > Chordata > Aves > Accipitriformes > Accipitridae > Haliaeetus > Haliaeetus albicilla. Next base: position 36,306,516 of record NC_091491.1, read on the forward strand.
CAGTAATTTCTGAAAGCTGTGCTTTCCTGATAACTGTTCACAATGTCTGCTAGGGAATTAAGGCTATAGTGGGCATAGATTTCAAATACTTTTCTGTTAGAGAAGCCAATCCTGTCAATCAGAAGAGGTTGATAGCTAAGGCTGCACATTGAGGACCCCAGCTTACCGTTACAGAGTCTCCCTAAAGCAAAGTCCCTATCAGGCTTTGCTGGGTCAACGGTACAAAAAAGCAATGCTGAGCTATGTACGTTAGAGATAAGATGAAATTAGTACTCTTCTGCAGTACAGTTAGCTTACTGAAACTACTATGTATTAGGTTTCTTGAAGCTGCTAAATTTATCATATTCTCTGCAAGGTGTGTTAACCCTCTTTGAGAGCTGTGCAATCGTGGAAGAGCCTGGCAGGACGGAGCTGAGCGAAATACAGAAATAGGGGCAGGGGGGGAGGCAACAGGGGGTGGACAACTTCTGTGCATGGTCACGAACAATATAGGGTTTGTGCCACTACAAAGTGGCCTGGAGATCTACTACATGTTTATCTTCAAGGTTTCTTGTGTAACTGAGTAAATAAGGGTAATTTGGGAAAGGCAGGGCTTTGCTTTCAGCTGCAAACTTGCCCTGTGGGATTTTCTTCATTTCCCTGAGCCAGTATTCTTCCATAACATTTTTTTGCTTTTTGAGTAGGGTGGAGGAAGAAAAAGGAGACCTGAGGATGCTTTTTATTATATGTATTACAGCTAAGCAATGAGACCTTGTATTCACTGAAACTTGCGGGTGCTATCATGATGAAAATAAAACATATAGTCTCATTCATAATAGCCAACAAATAGATGGTACTTTAAGTTTTTCAGTTTGCTCCTAGAGAAGGCCCAATAATTGAATAGGCTTTGTTGTACAGAAAGCAACTACTGATACCTCCTTCGATCGATTTCTTTTTCATTTCCCATCTTTTTCTCTCCACAGCTTGCTTTTTTTTTTTTTTTTTTTTTCCCTTCTGTTACCTTCATTTTAGTGCTTGGAGTGGTAGTGTATTTTTCAAGAGGAATGGCTCTTATAATCATGAATATCACCTTTTGGTACAGTTCAGATAGGCCATCAAATGTAAAAACTTTTTCTTATGCAGCAGTGGAAAAAAAATTGTAAAAAATAACCCATATTTTGTCTAGAAAAGGACATGAACACAGGAGTTAACCTGCCTTCTAAAATAAAGCCAATTCCTATTAATATATTAAGAAAATTCTTAGGCCAAACAGCTTCACAGGGATACATTTGCTTTTTGATGCATGTGTCACTCCCTGATCCAATTATTACTGGCAGTTTCAGAGGCAAAATTAATTAGCAGTCTGCCACAGTACTCCTGACTCCTGGAGTTCCAGTAATGACTTGATTTTTGTAGAACTGAGCTTATTACATGCAATAGTCAAGTCTGGACAAAACAACTTATTCACTGCAGCTCCTGAAAACTTATTACTATTGTCAGCAACCTCTCTGCAACTGCAGAGATGCCAGATTTTAGGACTGTAACCACAGGATGCAGAATTCAGGTGATACCTGGTTGTTTGGGAAAAGGCCTTACATTTTTCACCCATCTCCAGCACTTACCAAAAAGAATGATGGACTTTTTGGGGGTTAAAGAAAAATTAGTAATGAAGGGAAGTCCACACTTGAAGCACAGGTAGTATTAGAATTTAATTTTCAAATTTGGCAGCTTAACTCTGCAGAGGAGTGAGTGTTCAGCTTGTCATATGTTAAGGGAAATACCAATAGGATTTTTTCTCTTTAGTTACACAATAGCCTCATGTATGGGTTTAGTAGTGTTCTCTCTGGCTAAATAACAGAGATTCTTATCCTTTTCACTATGTATCAGTATCCGCTATTTTCCCTGAAGTCAAAAAACCTATAATTTCCCAGACCTGTCCAGTACTTCTGATTTCCAGGGCCACATAATGCAGCTGTCCCTGCAGAAAGCTAAGAGGTCTCCATCTGCGGACTCCAGCCCTCTTCCATCTCTTTTCTCACCTCTTCGAAATATCTTGTGTTTCCCATGACATGAGGATTTTTGGAAGGCTCATGTCATGTGAACTATCAATACATAATTGCCCTAACCTGCATATTGCAGCACCCTGGAAGTACTGGAGACAGATTTCTCTTTTATCTCACATGTAGCACAGGGCGAACGTCTGAGTAGAAGTGGTAAGGGTGGTATGAAATCAAGAGCAGAAGCCCAGCAAGTCTCAAGGAAGAAGCAAGTATTCACCATCCACCTCCCCTCACTGAGGATTCCGTGTTCAAATTCTTCCAACCATACAGATAGCTTTCTAGACAACTATCTGATATCATCAAACGCCTTTGGGAATTGGATACCTTTGATGTTCTGATGGGAATGGAATCCTTTGCAGAAATGATACCTAGAGAATAATTTATACAAGAAGTTTTACCTTCCCGGTTTTATGATTTTGACCTTGTTTTTCCAGGTATACAGTCATAATTAAGAGTTTTGCTCTTTTACCAAACTGTAAATAATTATTTGCAAAACACTGAAGTTGGGTAAATTGTGGGTAAATATTTTCAAAAGAAAAGAAAAGGCAGAAGTGTTACAGAATGAGGAAGTTTTTGCCACAAAGGTAAGAACTATTTGTCACATAGCTATTTGCAACCTCTAGTAGCAGGTATGATTTGAAAAGCAAGGAATTCTTTAGAAAACCTTGGGGGCAATTACCTGATTAGTCATCTTCATAACAAAAATAGGCTGGTTTGGACATCTTATGCCAGATCTGCAGATCCCATAGTACTGACTGTTGCGAAATTAGTCCATATTTGCTGGGGCTCTAACTCAATTTTCTGAATGGGGCATGATGCTTAAAAAGGCCTTTTTCCAAAGAATATTAACTTGGGCTTCTCTGAGCAGTCTATGTTCTTTCTGCTTTTGGCCATGCTGAGCCCTAACACTCTGATCCAAAGTAGGAATTGGACATTTATTTCAAAGAATTGCTCTTTAGTCTTTGGTAGCATAAGGTATGTGCTGCATAAAACTATTGTAAAATGTTTGTAGCCCCACGAAATATCCAGACACATTCAGTACATACAAATAAATGAAAATAATGCAAGAAAATAAAAATAATAAGCACTTTAACTTAGGCTAAATCTTTAGAGTCAAGATATAGCATGTTGTTAAGTGCTTATGTGGAATGAAGTCATTTTTTTCAGGCTCTATGCAATAACCCAGAACTACAATACGTTATTTTTTCAGTTGCTCAGTGAGAAATAACAATACACCATAGAAGTATGATGATAGCTATATATTATTCCTTCTTTCATTGTATTAATTAAATTCATCAAAAACAGTTATCAGTGTATCTATTTGCTGATACGATTAGCAGCATGAATTTAGAATAGTGAATGGATCTAAGAAGAAAATGTGTTTCTGAGCTGTGGTTTACAAATTGAATCAATATAGGTATATCCTAAGAAAACCCAATCTGTCATGTCTCACTTAATGTAAACTTTTTTTGTACTTTGTGTTCATCATAAACACAGAGTTCACTTATCTGGAACATAGTATTTCATTTTCACATCACTTTGGTGGTGCATAGGCATGCTTCAGTTAAAGCAGGACAACATATGTTTGTGTTGTGTAGGTGTGGGATTAAAATTTTCTCCATGATAATCCTTTGACTTTTTACTGCCCTAGTACTTTTCTCAGTACTAAATGTAGGGACACTCACGTGCAGTTTACTTGACTAAAGATAGGCATCTAGTGCCTTTTTTTGTGCTGTGCTGTATCCCATAGGATCTTCTGCTAATGATCTGGGACAGAGGTCTGCTTGCAGACCTTGCATTGCAACTGTTGGCTACATGCACATGTCTCAGATACTCCGCAGCACCTAAAATCACACTGGATCTCTATCTTCACACAATTTGTAGCCCGTCCTACAAGCATGCACCCACACACGCACACATAGACACTGGCTTTCACACTTTGGAGGGTGTGGTGGGTTGACCCTGTCTGAACAGCAGGTGCCCACCAAAGCTGTTCTATCACTCCCCCTCCTCAGCTGGAAAGGGGAGAGAAAATATAATGAAGGGCTTGTGGGTCAAGATAAGGACAGGAGAGATCACTCACCAATTACTGTCATGGGCAAAACAGACTCAGCCTGGAGAAAATTAACTCAGTTTATTACCAATCAACTAGAGTAGGGTAATGAGAAATAAAACCAAATCTCAAAACACCTTCCCTCCACCCCTCCCTTCTTCCCAGGCACAACTTCACTCCCAGATTCTCTACCTACCCCCCCCCCAGTGGCGCAGGGGGACGGGGAGTGGGGTTTATGGTCAGTTCATCACACGTTATTTCTGCCACTTCATCCTCCTCAGGGGCAGGACTCATCACACTCTTCCCCTGCTCCAGCGTGGGGTCCCTCCCACGGGAGACAGTTCTTCGTGAACTTCTCCGGTGTGGGTCCTTCCCTCGGGCTGCAGTTCTTCACAAACTGCTCCAGCATGGGCGGTCACAAGTGCTGCCAGAAAACCTGCTCCAGCGTGGGGTCCTCTCTCTCTCCACAGATCCACAGGTCCTGCTGGGAGCCTGCTCCAGCGCAGGCTTCCCACGGGGTCCCAGCCTCCTTTGGGCATCCCCCTGCTCCGGCGTGGGGTCCTCCCCGGGCTGCAGGTGGAGATCTGCTCCACCGTGGACCTCCCTGGGCTGCAGGGGGACAGCCTGCCTCACCGTGGTCTTCATCACCACGGGCTGCAGGGGAATCTCTGCTCCGGCACCTGGAGCATCTCCTCCCCCTCCTTCTGCACTCACCTGGGGGTCTGCAGGGTTGGTTCTGTCACACGTTCTCACTCCTCTCTTCGGCCGCTGTTTCTGTCTGTCCCAGCAACTTATTTTCCTTCTTAAATCTGTTCTCCCAGAGGCGCTACTGCTATTGCTGATGGGCTCGGCCTTGGCCGGCGGTGGGTCCGTCTTAGAGCCGGCTGGCACTGGCTCTGTTGGACACAGGGGAAGCTTCCAGCAGCTTCTTACAGAAGCCAGCCCTGTAACCCCCCCGCTTCCAAAACCTTGCCACACAAAGCCAATACAGAGGGTGAGACCGTACAATTCATCTTAAACAGTGTAAGACCCAAATATTCTATTATGATTTACTCATTAATGCCTGGACTGTTCTTAGAAGTCACCTTTATTGCATACAAGCTTTAGCAGTGGTTTCTAGTTTTTTAACACCAGCGTGCTGCTCTTGTGCATGTGAGTTTTTCCAGTCCTGCTGCAAAGGCCACGTTTGGGAAGCCAGCTGTTTTCCTTGTTAATGTGAGGGTGGACTCCAGAGTCTTTCTTCCCCTTGCACAACAGCTGCTCCTAGGGAAGAATAAAAGAAACCTTATTATCTCTTTCTGCTGTTATCTTAACAAGCTTGTCAGAAACTCTTTGCACAATAAAATCTACTTGTACGTATCCTGACACTTTTTAGGGATTCTTCTTTTCAGCATCTTGTCCTGCACATGTGAACCTAATTCGCCAGTTCCACTACCTTAAGCTAAAATTTTTTTTGAAGATGACGATAAAATGTAGAGAAGGGATATTCTCAAGCTTGCAGTTAGGAGATCAGCTGTCTTTTAAGTTTAGTTTCTGTGGCACAGCTATAATTCTCTAGGAGTCTTTGGGTCCTGTGCTGTTAGAGCATTGCTATTTTCATAGGTGGCTTGAACTAAAAGGCTTCCCAGCACCCAAGCATGGTGGCCCAAGTACTGCTTTGTGTCTTTAACAATAGTGACCAGTGTTCAGTTTTCACATCCTCCTGTGACATTTTTCACTCATTTTCTCGCTGGATTTGTTACTCCATTGGTGGCAATATTCCTAATAATTACAATTAAAAAAACCCAACTAGACAGACCTATTTATCTTTGCCCTCTGGTTTCTAATTCTTGCAGAACAGTTTATATTTTCTGGCTTTCTTCCTACTGAGGAGTGCAGAGGTGGTTTATGAACTGTGTGAGGGTGTACTCTGACATTTGCTGCCGTATTACAGGGCTGTGTTCTGTTAGCGTAATGTGTTTCAGACAGAAGTCTTTGCAAATTGGTTATTTAATCTTAAAGTAGATATTAATGCATATTTTGTATGCACTTACTGTTTGTAAAGCATCCCTGTAGACAAATATGGCAATGCCAGATCTGCAGTGGGGAAGGACTCTGTTGTACTGTCTCTGTCCTAGAGACAGTGACTGATATAAACATCAACTTCCATTGACATGTCTGCAGTGATGCTAGACCTTATTGTTTGTTTTTCCATACCTAGTGCTTGTCTTTTATGCTTGACAGGAATTTACTTTAACTATACATTCTTTCCTCACTTATTCTCATCTTTCACTGGAAAGTTTGTTCTTTTTTTCAGGGAGAACTTGACTACTGAACTTTTCAGTTTCGAAATAAAAAAATAGACTACTAGGATGATCAGACATATCTAATATAAAACTTTGTTTAAAAACCTGGGAAGTTTGACATGGCAAAAAAAACCCCTATAAACTTTCTTGATGATAATTTGAAATCATTAGGTAGTGGCTACCTAACCATTTTTTGGTGTGGTGGTGGAGTCAAAGCAATTTATCGTAGCTGTGGAAAGCAGATAACAGTAACACTTGTTTACATTTTGGAAGCCGGTGTTCTACACATCTAGTTATGTCTAACCCCCTCCAGCATGCATCAAAAGTAATATTCATCACTGTTCCATAAAAGGCCTAAAAGGACTTAATCAGCTGAAGTTTCTCTCTGTTTTAACTGCTTGCTCCTGTTTGAGGCAAGGAGAGGCTGTCTGTTGCTGCGCAGTGGCATTGTACGTCTTCGTTAAATAGATCCTGAACTTTCCTGTTCACTACGTCTCCTTTTACAGCCTATCATCTTCTTGCTCCCTCCTGACTCTCAATAAATAAAATAAGCTCAGACCAGACAAAGCTGATAAGTTGCAGCCAGGCAGGGAGGGATGGAAGCTGTCTGTGGAGTCATGAACTGGGCTTTCCACTGATGTGACAGCACTGGAGACAGTCAGACATAAGAAGAGATCAAATACTGAGCTTTTGAGGCCTCTTGCTTCACAAATACACAAAACAAAAGTGCTGATATGTTACCTGGAGTAAAAGCCAGGTCAACAATAAAAAGATAAAGTAAGTAATAAGGAGAGGAGAGATTGATGGACACAGCAGTAGCTCATCTTACATGTATATTTAATGCTGGCTGAAAGTGTGCATGGGAACTAATGAATTGCAGGCATATGTATGTTGTGTGCCCGGTAAAATGGAACGGTTTAAATTATGTAGGACATATCATCTTGTTGCCAAATATTTAACGCTGTTCTTACAGAAGAGAGACAGCTCAGGGGATCCTTATTTAAATATTAGTAATCAAATCCTTTTCTCATCATGGCAATCTCTTTTGCATAATTTGTGCCTGCCACATCTAGAACTCACACACAAACTAATTTGCAAAGAGGTGGCCCGGTGTTGCTTGACAAAACTTAAGTGCTTCAATAACAGTTTGTGCTGTACCATAACTGTGTAAGGGAGTAAGAATAGGTCTGTCTGGATCGCCATTTGCTGATTATAATTGTTGTCTGTGTCTGTCTGTTTTGCAGTGATTTATGATTATTTCTTGTCCTGGGATTGAGAAAGAATATCTTTGCTACAGAAAATTACCCAATCTGACTGAAAAATAAAAATGTTGGAAATGCAAATATTTCCCACAAGATGAAAGTCACCCAGAGCTCCCCATAGCTCTTCTGAAAGTAATGCTTTTGGCACAAACTGGCTAATCTGTCTAATGGGTATAAATTGCTCCTGCCTGAAATGAATTTTATTTCAAATTCAGTATCTTTCAAAATTTATGGTTACTAGCCTGTAGGTTTTTTTGCTTCTCTAAAATGCACGAAGATAGCTAACCAAGTGCAATATGCCGTCACAAGAGTTATTCGCTATTTTAGTCTTATTCTGGCCCCATTTTGATGACCAAAGAGGTGGTACACCGTGCTGACCTCTCTGTGTTTTGCCCAACTGAGTGCATTTGGGTGCTGATAACTTAACAAGCGTGGGGAAGGAAAGAAAGGATAAAGAACAGCAGTGAAAACCTTAGGCAGCCAGCAGCTTTGATAGTAGCAGGTGATGTTTCAGTGGGAATTACAAATGAGAAGATAGAGCAGAATTTGTAATAAAGATCCACAAGGCAGTGAAAGTAACTGAACTTCTACCCACATATTTCAAACTTATTTCCAAAGTGCTTGAAATTCTATAATGTTAATGCTGACCTTTATTATGGGGGGAACATGAGGGGAAGGAAGATGTGTCTTGCTATATTGTGAGGGCACAAAATTTGAAAAAATTTGAGAGCGTGATGGGAAGCTTTAGGAACTAATGGGAAGGGACTAATTAGTCTCCTCTATAAAGTCTACCATGTGTTTGATATATGAGCTATAAGATTAGATTCCAAAATTAAACCACTACAAAATTTTAGTATGTTAGTTTGACATTTTCTTAAAATTTGGAATTGAAATAACTGAGATATTACAATGGGAATGTATAGGTAAAAAGTATTACAGTAGTTTTACGTATCTTGAAGATTTTTAAACCTCTAAGTTTGGGTGAGGACATATGTGGCATACTTAAAACAGCAACTCAGGTTCTGAAAACATTGGAGGCAAATCTGCCTCTGAAGTACTAAAATGTAGACTCTCATACCTGATAGTTTGTTTTAGTAGAGAGCTTCTAGTTACTTGAAAAGCACAAGCCAGCAGTGGACTTCATGTTGGTTGCTGATACAGAGCATTATAGAGAACATAATGCTGTATATTGTACTGAGCGTTATATAATGTTTAGAGAATACACCACTAAGATAAATATAGAGCAAACTTTTCCCAGGATATAGCCTTCTGGCTTCTGACCATTCTACTTCAGGGATTACCTGAGCTAATGGCAGCAACAGCAACTCGATGATGACTATGTCTGTCCTCCGTTAATTTGTATAAATTCTTTTTTGTTCTTTTCATGATTTTCACCTTCTAATCATTAAACTTATTGGCACTTTAAAATTTAAAAGTTATTCTCATTTTCTTTTCCATTTTTAATTTCAGGCCTTATGTTACATTGCCTTCCTTCCCCAGCATTTCTGTCCTTTGCTTGATACCTCACTTGTTTTGTTTTCTGAAGGGCAGATATATATAAATGAAATGTTCTTTTTCAGCTGTGAAGAAATTGGCTTTGGGTCAGTGACTAGACCTCCTCTCCTCTCCCCTCCTCCGTCATTTCTCCCATCTTGTCCTTCCCACACTGTGCCTGACATATTACCCCTTCTTGTCTGCTTTCTGTACCTCATTCTTCACAGCTATTTTCCCTTGCTCTCATTATTTGCCATTCCTTGCTTTGGTCCTTCATTTTTTGCTTTTCATCCCGTTCATTTTGACAACTTTACTTTTGCCTTGCCGTAATTCCACACTTAGTTAATTCACTTCATGTTTGATAAAGAAGAATCAAGCCTGTTAAATTTCATTTGCCAATAAATTGGCTCTAATTTGCTACAGAACCAGTGACTGCTGCAATTTCCCCCCGAACTTTCTTCTTTTATCCATCCCCTTGGCCACACTTCCAGTCCTGCATGTTAAGGCTGCTCTTTGCACAAAAGCCTAGTGAATGATGTGGAAACTTGTCACTCAGCTCCTCTTCATACCTTGGTGATGAAGACCTAGATAAGGAATTTACTGAATTACTATGGTTTGAGAAGCAGCCTTTCCTACCACTACTTTTCTACCACTAGACATTCCAGTTTTACTGGAGATTTATTCAAATTCTAGCTGTTAGGTGCCTTCTGTGATAAAGCTGCATGGAAAAAAACCCAGACAAACAAGGGGAGCTGCCTGAGATCCAGCAGAAGGGCTTAGAAACCAAGAAATGAGCAACTTTAAGGACTTTTTCTTGTCCTGCACTCAGCTGAAAAATTGATCGAGTCAAATGGGATGATTTTGGATCTGCAGCTTGCAAAGACAATACAACACCAGTGGCTGTCCTCCAGTGGCAAAAGCAGAGGTAAAGTTTCTGATGGTTTGCACATATTTCTTAATCTAACCTGAAGTACATCCAGTGATCTCTGGAATACTTTATCATTCTTTCTTCATGGACAGCAAGTATTATAGGACGAAGCCCAAGCTCCCACTGTGCGGGAGAATAGCTTTGACTTACTAGTAATGAGAGTAGAATTAAGCCCATTCTACCTAGTAGGTGTGAAATTAGCTCTTTTGGTGCGACGCTATTGCATTTTCTAGAGAGCATAAGAAAAAATCTAGTTGAGAGGGACTATGAGGACAGAAATGGTCAACAGAAGGTTTCCTGAAACAAATAAACTTGATTTCTATTTGAAAAATGCCCAGCACGTGACAATACCAACTAAAATGCCACATATATTGGTCCTTGGCTTGAAACTAAACTAGTAATTTCTTATAATGTGGTGTTGATAGAGGTTAGAAGGCTGAAGATGGATGGAGAATTTTCATTTTAACTGCCAGTCATTTTCCTTCTGCTCTTACCTTTAATATAGTGAAGCTTTAGCTCTTTTAATACTTTCCAGCACCTCTCCTTTCACTTTTGAGTTTAAATACTTCCATGTTCTATGTGGACTTAGAAAAAATATTTTCAGTAGTTATATGTTGGCTACTTAGTTCACATGGCAAGTGAATAAGGGTAGATTGAACTCACCTGAAACAAACAAACAAAAAAGCAGATTGCAAAGAGATTAAGCCATACTGAGATATTAATTTAAGGATGTTTCCACTCCATTTTTTCCCTAAATATTACATTTTTCTATATCTATACCCTGTTGCCGTGGCAAAGATCATGCTAAGAACAAACAGCATATTGTCTTTGTACCAGATTTGCTTTTTAACTCAGGATTAAGCAATGTCAAATACGACAAAAATCATTGCAGAAGTCTTGACCTGTGTATAAATTAACCCATATATAAATACAGTGTTGCGGAAGCCTGGGAAAGAGCTGCTGATGCTGTCTGGGTTGCTGTCCTGGTTTCAGCTGGGATAGAGTTAATTACTTTTCTTCCTAGTAGCTGGTACAGTGTTGGGGTTTGGATTTAGTATGGGAATACCATGACAGTTACCTAACCATAAGGAGATATTCCTATCAGAAGGGTAACAGATAAGGCATTTATATTTGCAGAACTCTTGCACAGCCAAACAGCATTTCCCTGATATGGTACAAGGTCTTCTTCTTCTCTGTTATCCGCTCTCCATATGAAAAAATTGTGCAGCTGGCTTTCAAAATCATTATGTGAATGCCGACATGTGTGTATTTTAATTTATCTTCTGAGTTCTGAATCTTTCAGTTACAGTGAGGGCATTTTCAAGCCTTCCTTCTCCTTTGCAGAGTGTAGAAATACTTTTTTTTCTAATGAAAGTTGAGATTCTCTACTCTGAATCTACTTGGCAGATGAACCCTTAAAAGAAATAGAAGGATTAGTGGGCTGAAGATGAAGATTTCGGCTCTTTGCAGCATTTCTTACCCCCACAAAATCAACCCCTTTTTTAGATTCAGATGAGAATCAATTTACATGTGAATGTGCAAGGAATGAAAGTCCTTGTGACAAAAAAAAAAACCCCAAAAACCCAAGAAATGAGATGTTTTCTAGAAAGACTTCTTTCCCGCCCCTCTTTCTTCTGTCACCAGATACTGCCATGATCAGTTATCAGAAATGAGAGTCACATCAGGACTGAAGTGCATTGCTAACATAAGGGGAGATTTGTGGTTGGCCCTCCTTCTGTTCTTACTTGTGGTCTTAGGTGAGGCAGACACATGCTATGGATCTCCAACTGCCTGTGTTTTCCATGCTGGTGGATGTAGGGCTACCCGCAGATGTTCATCTGCTGTAGGAGACCACCATCAGCTCCCCTTGAAATGTCATGTGTCAGGACCCAAGGGATTTGCGGAATAGGAGGGAAGAGGAAAATTCCTCGCTTTTCTGAACAATTCCATATTTTTTCATGTCTGACACTTGCTCTGCTGTCCTCCCAACTGCTGTAATATTTTTAAAAAAGACATTATAGCTGATTCAATGGAGCAGTCTTGTACATAAGTTCAGACAACTGATCCGCACTTGAAGAGAAGCTGTAAGTTATTAGAGTAAGTAAGACTGGTCACCACCCGGCCCCAACAACTCCGAAGAAAAAAAGAAAGTGTGCAAGTGGATTGGTATCCATGGGTTTTTTTGTTGTATTTTGACATTCAGTCATGACTCAAATAATTTTCTGAACAGGTATTTCTACCTTTTGGGCAAATAACTATCTATTCCTCAACCTGCCATACTGAGTTTTGAAATTATATATTATTGTTACCTTGCCTGGGAGTATGAGCAGCAGAAGATATTAAATTCTATTTAATTATGTGCATACATACAAATTGCATATTTCACCCCAAACCTGGGCATGTATCAGCCATCAGAAAAGGCAGGAATATCCGTTTAGCACAGATAGCACTGAGGCAAAAGTGCCTGTTAAATTCAATGAGTCTTTCTACTGATTTTAAAGAGTCTGCTGTGGCCCTGCCTTTCTTTGAATGCCGGTATTTTTTTATTGTAGTTGTATTTCCTCATTACACAGGTGGTCTCGATTGCTTTTGCTTTCTGAACACACTGCTTAATGCAATGAGATTTCTGGGACCTGTGATGATAACTTGCACGCTGCAATCGCCTTTTCACCAGGAAGACATCAGGAACCTGAAATATTGGGCTGAATTTCTTTTGACAAGATATTGCACATTCAGCTAATAAACGAATTATTTTGCATCTAGAAGACAATGCCCAAAAATCCAACCCATAAGGTACTTTAAGCAGAAAAGCCACGGGTGTCCGATGGCCTGTGCACTTCCACGTTAGCAAGATACTTTACCAAGGACACGCAGAGTGAAGGACTCCAGGATGTTTTGGGGCATGTTGCTAAGGAAACCTGTGCTTTTGACAAAATGTGCTGGGAATGGCTGGCTTCGGAGAGTTTGTCTCTTCGCTGCCAGCACTGCCAAAAGGGGAGCAAAAACCCGAAGTAGCTGTATTGAAATTTTTACGTAACTCCACATTTCTTTCTAATTTAAACAAAGGAAGAAAATTGAAAGCTACTTTTAGAAGAACTGAAAGGAGAACGAGGGGAAGTAATTCAGTTTTGAGAGGACTATGAGCGTGTCAGGGACCCCCAGTGCCTGAAGGACTAGCCACACACACTTGTGGGCCGTTGTGCACTTTTGGTGGCCAAGCCCATAGCTCATATCCTCGCTGCATCTTTGCAAAGTTTGTTCTGAGTTAACACAGAATAAAAAAAAAAAAGTTGAATTTTGAGGTAAAAATGCTTGTAGGATTTAAACTGACCTTCTGCTTAACTCAAGATTAAATGTTTGCCTTGATCTTAATTTGTTGAGAATATTTCCCTCAGCTCTTGTTTTTTCATGTTGAGAGTGCTGCTCGTGATGTGTAAGTGCATAAATGTGAAGAATGCTGTAGAAGCTCAATGAATTCCAACACAGTTTTCCATGTTTAGATTAGAAACATAAAGAATCTACTAAAAATTCTGTAAGGTCTCCAAAGACCACGAATAGAAGATGTGCAAAATGGATGTTGTAAGGCAAAGTGCCTTCAATCACACAGCATCTCGTAGCTCTTATCATCGTATTATGGCTTATACTTGACAGCTAAAGTCTTGGCTGGCATAATTGGGGTTGAAATTGTTCCTCTAGAGTTACGTAGGTAAGGTGTAAAATGAGTCATGGCTAAGGTGTGTGCAGCAGTTGGATTCTTTCTCTGAAGTAAAAACTGTAGGGTTTTTGAGGCAGCATGACTTCAAATCACAGCAAAGACATTTTATTATAGTACATCTGTGAACAGGATGTTTAATGTTTGACATGTTTATTAAAAAAACTGAACACAGCACATTATCCATCTGCTGTGATTACTGTATAGGTAGGCAGTTGGGACTTTGAATGTAAAAATCTATGGGCTTCTGTGCAGCCCATCACTGCTGCCTCCAAAAACTCTCAATAATATATCTTCACAGTGAGGCTTCTACTGTACTTCAAGGTGTCGTTGGCTTTTCCCTCCTTCCTAATTAAAAGGAACCATTCGACATCTTGGCCTGAACCTATTTGATAAAGTCTCTTGTGTCTATCAAATTTGCTCTGTGCTTTGGAATATAAATTATCATGAAGATCTGTAACCTGTGAGCTCATTTATGCAGGAAAACTGTAGCTGGCTTTCAGGATTACGAGTGGATTTTAGCTGATGAGAATTTTGGCTGCTGCTTCAGCCAACTCCTTTCCTGTTGGTAATCTTCAATATTGAGCTCTGTTAATTTCTAGAAGCATTAATTTCAGAATAAAAGTACTCAATAGAAGTATTAGTTACCCTAGCCCGCCCAATGTCAGTTCCAGAGAATGTGGGAAAGAGCTGAACTCCATCACTTGCGCTGCTCTGCTTCCTGCTTTATTCTGTCATATCAGATGCTTTCTCTCAGTTCTCTGTCTTCAGAGTTTTATTACAATTTCCAGCACAGAACTGGAAATGTTCCATCTCAAGGGTATTTTCTATTGTTTAGGTTTTGTTTGAATTAAATACTGTATTTTTATCCTCTTACTGTGCACTGAAACTGCTTGTTGAAACAGTAGACCTAACATTGCACAGTGCCTTTGTAATTGTCTTAACTCCCATTGCATCCAACTGGTGTTACGCAATATCAAAGATTCAAGTAAAAAAAATCCCAAATTCTCAGGTTTTATGTAGCTAAAGCAGAAGTAAAAGGTAAAAGCTACAAGAAGATTAATGATATTACTTACTTAGCAGTCCAGAACACAAAGAGTATTCCTCAGACTATCATCCATCATTTCTGTTGCCTCAGGCAAAGAGGATGCTACAAGCTTGCTTCTAATTTTACTGAGTATATTCAGTTTCCTGTGTAGCTTAACATCATTACTTGATTCATTAATTCATTGTGACTAAAAAGTAAAAATCATAAAAAATTCAAACTTTGTTTTCAGCTGCACGGTTGCATCTCATAGCAGTTGAACTGTCATTCAAATCATTTTTCTGGGCATTTTTGGTCTTGTTCAGATGCAGCTGTGGAGAAAGAAGTCAGTATTTTCTCCTAATTTGTATCTGCAACTTTTTGATTATCTTCAAATACTTTTTCTTTGATCTTTCCTAGAGGAAAATGTTCTCCTATGATTTTTTTTTGATCAATATTTGTCTTCATTCTTTCTCTTTCCTGTATTTGTATTCTGTAACAGGTTAAAAAGTTGAAAGCAAGGTTAGATTAAATTATAGTATCCCCATGCTGGTGTTCTGTAGCAGTCTTAACTTCATACTTCTCTTGGTTACACAGCAATAAATAAGATAGATGCTCCTTGTCACAACAACTTTTGCAGGTGAGATCCCAAGATAGTCATGACAATGTTGAGTACTTGCAGTGAGCATCATGGGAAAATGCATGAGAATCAAGTGGAGAGTAGTGTGTGAATCAGACTTACAAGTTTTTCATTTCAAACTTAAGCCATAGCACTGTTATAACGGTGTAATAGAATCAAATAGTGAAGCATTTGCTCTGGGTTTTGTTGTTGGGGTTTTTTTCTCTTACACAAAAGGAGTTCTGCATATGGACAGTGAGGGCTTAATGATTTTCTCCCTTAGTTGCTACAATGCTAGGCATTATTAAAATACTGCATCAAACTCAAGAGACCTTTATTAAAGCAGAATCTTCAGTTTTCAGAGATCCTTAACAAGCTGTCTGTCTTCCCTCTGAAAATATGGAAGAAAGTTCATGACATTGCTCTAATACAAGAACAAATATTATTTGCTCAAATGGGAAAAATAATGTATCTTTATAAGCAAACTAACATCAAGCATTTGTAGATTCTGCAAGTCAAATTTGAACTGAAAAATATATTGGTAAGGAGACATGTTAGGAAATATGAAGGAATGAAACTTAAGTCCCATCTACTGAGTTGCCTAAATATTTACTTACTATACTTCAGAGAAGATTTTTGTTAGAAATTATGATGGAATGTTTTTCAGTGCAATCTCCCAAGGGTCTTAACAGTAAAAGTTGAGTCTTCTTCTATTTGATAAATTACAGAAAGTGGCCCATTTTGTCCGTGGAACTCTAATGCCTGTTTCTGTAAAACTAGATGAAAACAGGGATCTGATGAAACTAGGCTGGATGACACGGTTAAAGAGGGAAAAGCTGGCTTGGAAAAATCTCCTTTTGGATATCTGTATTGGCTTTGCATGGCAAGGTTTTGGTAGCGGGGGGGGTTACAGGGCTGGCTTCTGTAAGAAGCTGCTGGAAACTTCCCCTGTGTCCAACAGAGCCCATACCAGCCGGCTCTAAGACAGACCTGCCGCTGGCCAAGGCCGAGCCCATCAGCGATAGTGGTAATACCTCTGAGATAACAGATTTAAGAAGGAAAAAAAAAGTTGCTGGGACAGACAGAAACGGCAGCTGAAGAGAGGAGTGAGAACATGTGAGAGAACCAACCCTGCAGACACCAAGGTCAGTGGAGAAGGAGGGGGAGGAGATGTTCCAGGCACCAGAGCAGAGATTCCCCTGCAGCCCGTGGTGATGAAGACCACGGTGAGGCAGGCTGTCCCCCTGCAGCCCAGGGAGGTCCACGGTGGAGCAGGGCAATGCCCAGTGGAGGCTGTGACCCCGTGGGAAGCCCGCACTGGAGCAGGCTCGTGGCAGGACCTGTGGCCCCATGGAGAGAGGAGCCCACGGTGGAGCAGGTTTTCTGGCAGGACTTGTGACCCCGCAGGGGACCCACGCTGGAGCAGTCTGTGCCTGAAGGACTGCAGCCCAGGGGAGGGAGCCATGCTGGAGCAGTTCGTGAAGAACTGCAGCCCGTTGGAAGGACCCACGTTGGAGAAGTTCGTGGAGGACTGTCTCCCGTGGGAGGGACCCCACGCTGGAGCAGGGGAAGAGTGTGATGAGTCCTGCCCCTGAGGAGGATGAAGTGGCAGAAAATAACGTGTGATGAACTGACCGTAAACCCCATTCCCTGTCCCCCTGTGCCACTGGGAGGGGGGTAGGTAGAGAATCCGGGAGTGAAGTTGTGCCCAGGAAGAAGGGAGGGGTGGAGGGAAGGTGTTTTGAGATTTGGTTTTATTTCTCATTACCCTACTCTGATTGGTAATGTATTGAGTTAATTTTCCCCAAGCTGAGTCTGTTTTGCCCATGACAGTAATTGGTGAGTGATCTCTCCTGTCCTTATCTCAACCCAAAAGCCCTCTGTTATATTTTCTCTCCCCTGTCCAGCTGAGGAGGAGGAGTGATAGAGCAGATTTGGTGGGCACCTGGCGTCCAACCAGGGTCAACCCACCACAATATCCAACCAAACTTTTCAGTTGCTGGTTCTAACATGATTGTACATAATTTATTTCTCTTTGCATGATTTTTAAGAAGGCCATCTAATACTCTTGACATCTTATCATAGCAATAGTAACACAATGAATTCTTAGTAGAAATAAAAGATCAGTTTAATAGATACTTATAATCCTACAAACCTTCCTTTCTGCTCCTTCAGCATGTGGGATGAAACATTTTAATAGTAGCTAATGTCATTGGCTCCAAAGAGAGGACTTCTTAGACTGTATTTAAAATTCATTTGAACCTCATACAATTAAAAAGCTGCCTAGAATATTTGTGAAATAGTTTTTGTGTCATATATAAAATGATTTGGTGGATTAGCATGTCATAAAACTGGCTAGCTTCAGAAAGCACCCACTTCTAATTGGTGCATTCACAAATAATTTACGTCTCTTGGACTTATACTTGGACAACTCTCATGTTACGGTGTATAATGTAGGATATGTGTTTATATATGCTTATACAGTTATATGCAAGACTGTTGCATTTTGAAAGGCTGTTGCAGTTTGTGATTTATCCTCTCACTGTCTTATGGGGACATTCTGTGGAACCGGTAGACTCTTTCAAAACGGTCCCTGAATTTAATTCTACATGACAATAGCATTTGTTCATTATGTTGTCTCTCCTTACACCCAAGCCTCTACAACTGATTTTCAAAGGAAGTATTATCTCATTTTGCAGACAGTGAAGCTAAGGTACTGTTAAGTGGGGGGGGGTGGCACAGTCGGCATATGTCACACTCGATATACATTACATTGTTTTACCCATTAGATGTACTCTTTTTAAAAACTTACCATGCTGACAGAAAAGAAGTAGCATTATACCACAAAAACCTAATGCCTTAGGTGGAGGAGGATGCTTTTATAACTAAAATAATGTAGACACTGTGTATGTGATATGTGATTAACATCTTGGGTGCAATTTAACTTCTCCTTTAGCAATGACAATTTTTTCAGTTTTTCACTAGTTCTGTAGAAGCATAATAAATTTTTGGACACTTTACCTTTATTAGTCCAGCATTATTTACATTATCTCATACATGTATTTACCTTAGGCCTCATTCTCCTGACAGTTATACTTTTACTGAAGACAGTGAAATTATTTCCAAACTATATGAAAGATATGTAAGCTTTTTATCTCTATTTCTCTCAAAGTACAGCCCATCAATGCCTTTATAACCCATGCAATTACATGCAACGCACTGTAAAAGGACTAAATCTTTAATCAAGAATGTTAAATAATATGGTTTTGGTTGTAGTACATTAGACAGCCAGGCTCAGAAGCTGCTGGAATAAACAAGTTTGCTACCTGGCAGTAGGTAGTAACCAGTTACTGAAATACACAGGCTTCAAGTATTTTTATAAGAAGTGATTTCCCCTCAGTTGTACAACCCACCCCTTTACATTAAAGCATGAAGGATTTGTTGTATGAAAAATGTTGGCTTATCCTTCTACAGGCAGCAAAAAAGACATTGTTTTTTACGTCTTAGAAGGTAGCTTTTTATGACATCTTTTTGAATCCCTTTCTCACATTATGTGAATACCAGATTCTTCGTTCCTCTCCCTTTCCTGAAGAGCAGTGGCAACACATGCTGGAATGGGAAAACTGCAATACAGTTTAGAGCTAGGGGTAAAATCATTGTTAATGCCTACCATGGATTTTGCCAACGTACTATAGGAAAGGGAAGAAATAATATATTTGTGAAACAAAACCAGAATTTCCTTTTAAAATCCTGTTTTATTTAAAGGCTCAGTATTACAAATCAGAATAAAACAGGATTTAAAAAGGAACACGTACTTAGGATGAAGTGGACTGTCTGTGATCTTTAACAGCCACCACCTCATGTTTTTCAACACTTTCCTTGTATAGTTGTAAATTCTGAGGCTATAACATGTGCAACCAAGGTTATTAAAGTGATATATCAATGTGAGACCAAAGTCTGACCTTAAGTTATCTGGTGTTATATACCCTGTCTTCACACCGCTCTAGATGGTCTCGTCCTGTTCCGATCTTCTCTTCAGGATTATCTGTCCTAGCTACTATTCCTTGTCCTTCCAACTTAACTGTTGCAACTTCCTCGTGTTTTTTCAAAGTTGACGGCTAGACAATTAGTGATTAGCAGAAATAGTTTAAACCAGCCTTCAACTATTTTTGTAAGCGTCTCTCGTATTTTGTTTAGATAAAATCCCCACATAAAAATCCGTGTATGGGAAACATTGAAGTTGGTTTCCTATATTGCATTTACCAAATATGTGAGAAAGACATATGAAAAAGCTTTCAGCTTTTGCTGTGCTGACAGTTGCGTGCAGTGCAGGTCAGAGCCTTTCAGTGATCTGCCACTCTCCAATAACTGTTCAAAGTGCCGCAAAGGCTGCCAGTTGAGCGTCCATTTAGCAGTAAATGTTAGTCTTACTCTTGCTCCACTGAACTCAGTAAAAAAACATTCTTTAATGGAATAGGAGCAGGCTATGACCTCAATACTCAAATAAAAAATTGATCTTTCAGTGCATTTTTTTGCAGTCTGTTGCTTTAGATCATATCTATATATATCCCTTAATAAATTCACTATCCTAGTGTGTAATCCAGACCTGACTGAAGAGCTGAATGAGAACTGCAACTCAGTTTGCTTTAAGATGCTGCTGGTTTGAAATACTCATTTCTCATACGTGCAGGCTTCCACAGCATGCTTCTGTAGTGAGAAAATCCAGGTGCATTATTCCTTTTATGTATTTGACTCTCCACTCTGCATTATGTCATGCGGATGCGGTAAGGCATAGTGTGAAACAGCCCGGTGCGGTGTAGAAACATAAAGCAATCACATTCTGCAACTCAGGCCAAGAAGTCCTGTGGGTATTTATAGCAGATGTTAACCCCCTGACCTCCTGGCCTCTCTTCACCGTGAAGTTGCACGAAATCTGATGTGCTCGCTGGAGTTCTTCATGCCAGCTGAGGGAGCTGACTCTTCAGACAGAGGGATGGGACAAAAGGAATGGTATTCAGGCAGACTGCACTCCGTGTAGTGCAGATCCTCCCTGTGTATGTCAATGACTTAAATTTCCTAACTGCATTCAGGTGTGGAAAGGCATAAAGAGATAGCAGGCCTTTGAGCAAGAGCAATACAAAGCATTAGCTATCAGAAACCTTAGGGGCTGCCTTTGACTCCTTTGGCCTGGCTTTTGCGATTTGGCTTTTAAATCTTAATTGTGCAGCGGTGATAAGTCTAGGTGATAATCATAGTTTTAAAAACCTGCTTTGTCATCACTTGCATGACAGCCTAATCCAAAATACAGCAGTATTTCTCTGTAATCTAATGGTAAATGTTGACTTTATCCAAGCTTACAATTACAAATCCTCATTTAGACTTAACAGAAGATTAGTACAAAGGAAAAGCTAGTGACCTTAAAGTTTTATACTCTAAGCGTGTATAACTGGCTGCCTCTATTTCTGTGTGATTCCTGTATACGAAAATATCTACACTCAGTGTCTCTTTCATTGCATTTAGTAAATTATGACTAATAACCCTTACATATATTATATGGCACTTCTTGCTATCATTGCATAAATTGTCTCAACATTTTTCGTGCTATCACTGATTTCTGCCTGCTTCCTTATTAAGCACTGCTGAGGGCAATCCGTCAAGGAGCTGCATGATAGTGATGGGACTTTACAGAGGTGAACTGACATAATTCTTCTAAAATTGTACCAGCTAAATATCTGTCTAGTCATTTTTAGCACAGCAAGATCATTTCAGAGAATCATTTTTCAGCTGAGTGTAGAACTTGTACTATTTAAGGAGGAATAAACTCAAAGCACAATCAAATTTAGTAATTACCTGTTCTTTGCACTATTGCCTGTCCTTGAGTTTTCCCTAGAGAAGGGTAAAATCAAGCTATTTGGATTCTCGGAGGTGCTGGCAGTTAGCAGTCAGTGTTCTGAAAGACTACACATCGAGAAAAAAGTGGCCTTTGATTAAATTAGAACATGGATATTCAGACTTAAATTTAAGGCCCACTGCTGGTTAAAAAAGACAAGACTAACATTTCTGTAGATGAGACTCAGATCCTGCTCTGGAGGGGTTTGGGGGGAATTACATGGAAATGTAGTCAGTTGTATGCTATCCTGTTCCCTCTGAACACACGTACATCACATTGTTCATGTGTTTTGTTCTGTTCTTATAGTGACTGGGCTTTTTGGATGTCTGTAAAATACAAGCCAGAATTCTGCGAGTTTCAGTGCAGAAAATATTGAAAGACTTCAGCTCTCTTCAGGAACAGAAATGCTTTCTCTGTAGGAATTGCTGACATCTTGAAATTAGTTTTCTTTGAAAGCAAATGAAAAGTTTTTAAATATTAAAAAGACATAGAAAAAAAAATCCTTCGAATATCAGTACAAAATTTCAATGGAAGCAAACCTGTTATTTAAAGGTAAGTATCCATCTACTTTGAATTAACATTTGGAAACAAGGGCTTTCGTTTCGAACCTTCCTATTGAAAAAATTTTATCATCATTTACATTGTGGCTTCCAGATTTTTTTTTTTGTACAGAAGACTTTCACACAAAGCATTTCAAGATGCTTTACTGGAGACTGAAAAGCAACAGGATATGAGCCCTGGTTCCACGTAAGCACAGAGCCTAGTGTGTCTGAATGTGTATAATTTTAGGCATATAAATAGATATGTGCAGGTAGACACTGAGCTAGAGCTTTCCTTCATCTCCTAGTGTGAAGGACATACAGCTTTGGAACTCTATTCCACAAATATGTATTCACTTAAAAGAAACTCATTTTAGCCCTTTCCTTTAGATTAAATTCTAATGAACAAGACTGAGGCATGTGCAATTTGTCTTTCACACACAAGCCAGACTGCACCTAGGAAAAAGAATCATTGAAATAGATTATTATAGTAAGTTAATCTCTTGATGTATTAATAGATCATTTTGTAAAGGGAAGAATATGAAATTTTATAATTCTCTGACAACTTATATCTGTAGCAAAGAGTTTAATGAAGCCAGACAATGACACAGATGTACCATATTCTTATGACAGTATTTATATTGGGGTTATATTTTTAATTTGACTTCTAACCCCAACAGTTTCTGCTTAATTCCAATGAAAGTTTACAAGAATTATCCTTTATAACAGAAGTACAAGAGTACCCATAGATGATTGATTTGATTTTA
Source organism: Haliaeetus albicilla (assembly GCF_947461875.1). Taxonomy (NCBI): domain Eukaryota; kingdom Metazoa; phylum Chordata; class Aves; order Accipitriformes; family Accipitridae; genus Haliaeetus; species Haliaeetus albicilla. The sequence continues at coordinate 36,329,128 of NC_091491.1, forward strand.
AAATTATTAACAGCCTTCTTGTTCTGTGCTTTTCATCTGGACAATGCAAAATTTTAAGAATTAAAAGATTATTTGTGATTAATTTTTTGTAACTGAAGGGAATCCAGGCAACAAATTCCCATTTAAAAGTGGTTATCATTGCAAATAGAGAAGTAATAATTATTTTTCAGGGCTTCTTGACCTATTTAATCAAGTCCCTACCGTTAGGGAAAAGATCTCATTTTTGACTTGCACTTTTCTTTATCTCTTATGTCTTTATCAGGTGATTAATGTTAAATATGCAGCTTGTTCCTCCTTAGAGAAAAGCAATATTGACTTTATTCACAGAATAATTTAATTTCCATCAGTATTTTAACTTCAGTAGATTCAGAATTTTTCCTGAGGAGCAGCAAGAAATACTACTCAAAGGAAATGAAGTTTTGCTATTGATGAATCAGGAGGTACCACACATTTCACTTTCATAGCAGAATTAACTGGAATATCGTAATTAATACAGATCAGACTTTAAATTCATGCCAGAATGTATAAGAAGCTATGGTAATTAATGTATTAATATTAGATGTCTTTGAAACATTGTAATTTTTGTAAATGAGTGGGAAAATGCTTCAGCTAATCTTAAAATGGAAGAAACAGTAAACAGGTTGTAGAGAAATAATGTGTTAAGCTCTTCAGTCACTTTTTGATATAAAGAACTTTGGATTGTTTAATTTCTTAAGTATATGCTACAGAGACCTTCAACAGTAATTATTTCTTTTAGAAGATGACTTTTGCATGGATACTTGTAGATACTTAATTAGCAGGATATTACAGGGATAGGTGAGCATAACACAAGTGGGATCATTGGCAGTGTTAAATGTTTGCATCGATGATGCAGTCTTAACAAGCATGCGTCTCTCTCACATGAGATATGCGTGACGGTCAATGCAGCCTAATAAATTTTTACCATCTGGGGGTGTTAGAAATGGAGTTCCCCTCCATAGAAGAGGAGGCACATGGTGTGAGAGACTTGCATTGCTGGAGCACAGCTCTGAAAAAGATTCCCTCTTAACTATAATTCTTCCCAAGTAAAGTAATTTTTACAGGTGAACTTCACATAGGTTTGCAACATTTCTGAAATCTTCTACCATGTAGTTTTTTCTTCCCTTTTGTAGCACAAAAAAAGATTCCTTCTACCCCTGCAGTCTTTTCCTGGAAAGAACATCCCCTACTGATCAAATCTCCCTAAATTTAAATCAACCAGGTTGGAATTTGTATTTGTTTTCGATGAGAGCCACCTAATCTGAACAGAAAATTGTAAACAATACTAAGCAAAACTGACATCATGCTGCCAGGTGAATCGTCATGCCGTCTCAGTCTGTGGAGCTGCACAATTTTGAAACAGGTAAAACTCAGGGGAAATCTGAATTTGAAAAGTTAAGTAATCTTGAAAGAAGGAAAAAACCCTCTTGTTTTGTAAAAACTGTACAAAATCTCTGGTCTTTTATTCTGGAAAATAAGTGGCGTTCTACAAGAATGAGGGAAGGGAACCAATTTTTACTCTTATACTCCAAAGATTCTGTGCCTGTAGATTACAATGTGATTGATTTCTTAATATTTCATTTGCCAGGATGTTTGACAGACATGCCCAGATTCACATCATGTCTCCTTGAATGCCTTATTCCATGAGCACTTATCAGCAATTGCAGTCTGTAAAATGTATTAGGTATGCCTGTTAATACCCTGACAGTTAATAAGTTCTCAGTTGGTTCAGGAGCTAGAAGTATTTGTTCATATTTGAAGATTAATAATAGGTTAAGTTTGTCATTTAAAAGAAAAAGGAATCCTCCTCTCCCCAGTTTATTCCAGCTCCCAAACGTAATTCAGTCCTTGGGGTGTGATAGTTTTAAAGTTTTACTTTAAAGTAAAGTAAAAGTTTTAGTAACTGAGTCAATTTAACTGCTGCGGACCAACACCGCTTGACTGAAGCAAGGGGGTTTGTTGCATCCCCCCGCCCTTACACCCGGGCCATAAACGCGGTGGTGTTCCCGGCCGTTGGCTACCACTTGCCATCCGTGTGACCGAGTCGTGGGTGGCGGAGGCTGTTGTTGGTCAGTTGTGGTCCGAGGCTGCCGAGCAGGGGAACACGGGCAACGTTCCGCCCTTTGTGTAGTTCCTGAGAAGGTTTACACGGACACGCTCGCTTCCTTTGTGGCACAGAGCCGGAGATCTGTGACGTTGGTATAATTCATTAATGCTTGTTAAAGGAGACTCATAACCCGAGAACATCAATATTAAACGCTACTTGTAAAATTAGGTACTGCCTTGAGAAAGAGGAGCTTACCTCTACTCCACAAGCTGTTGTATAAGGAAAAGCTATTGCTAGGCTTTTGTTTATCTCTTATAAAAAATACAGGATTTGATACAACTCTGTGTGTTTTCAGTCAAGTTGTGAAGTCGAGAGTTGTGGAAGACTTACCTTCTAAAGCAGAGACAGTTTCTAGCCTAATAGCGGTACATCTATAGAGGTTTAGGTCTTCCTCCTCCTGACAGTTGTTTGTACCAAACAAATTTTTTGTCTGCCCTTTTTGCTACAGAACAAGGTGAAGCCTCAGGAAACAGGCTGAATTTGGTGGGGCAGGGCAAGAAGTTTAGACATAAATAAAGTAGAGAGGGGAATCTTTGACAATAGCAATGAAAGGGTTAATTGATGTCTCTGTGAAAGTGGTCATTGATAAGATTGTGGCTTATCAGCCTGATTTAACATGATGTGTTTCATTTTAAAATGGCAGTGTTAAACGAGGGTGATCAGACGTGAGTCTCATTCTGATGTCTGTCGGTCGGGTGATGCATCTGGTCTTCCTGTATCAACTTTCATATTTCATTTTAGTAAAAAATGATCATTATAAAATAATTTTAATAAAAATCTGTAGACATGAAAGATTTGAGAACAAATTGTGCCCACTATAATGTAAATTAATTGTCAAGTGAAGTGTTGCCCGGGACCAGACCTTATAATACTTCTGATAATAAACAAGTGTCTGTCTGTAACTCTTGACTCAAAATCACCTTCATCTACTTCCAGAAGTGGGGACTGTGAGCAGTCCCCCTTGGATATTTCTGAGCAGATGAGAGGGAGCAGCTCGGGAAATGAGGTGAAAGCTTTCTGCTCTCTATACGCAGTCCATACTCAAATGGAGGATCAGTGCGTCTAGTCAAGTGATATGAATGAAAAGTAGCTAGATTCTTTCAGCCAGGCATCTAATCTTCAAAACTCCGTCACTTAATTTTTAATGTCATCTGCCTGCTCACCCACTCTGCCGTATGATGAGATGGCTCAACAGATTCACATCTTTTCTAAACGTCCATCTCCTGATTCCAATGCTTTATCTCCTGTTCTCCTTTTTGTTTCATCTCTGCTCTGGCTCTTTTCATCTCTCCCTGCTGTCTTAGTCTTCAAAACTGCTGTCATGTCTCTCTTATCAACTGCTGCTCCCATCTTCTGACAGATTTCTTGAACAAAACCAGTGGAAACAGCTTAACTCACCTCTGTCTGTTAACTGAAACTGGCTCCAAAGCTGAATTTGCTCCATGTTCATTGACAGGGGTAGATTATTAAACAGAATTATATAGAATTGCAATCCAGGAGACATGAAGTTATTTAGAAATCTGAAATCTTCTGACATTCAATGATATAGTTGTTGTGTATTTAATTCTATTGTTCATCCCCAAATAAGTTTTTCTTTCTTCAGGTTCTAAGCCACTCATTTTGTTCTCACCTGTCCATTTACCTAGGATTCCTCACATCAGAAATCTACTGTACTTAAACACAGCCACCAGTGTTGCAAAATTGCCTGATGCCTTGTTAATCCCCAATGCATGGGTACTTCATGACTTTCTGTATTTGAGACTTGAATTGTTCATACTGTACCACCTCTGCTATGTTTGATGGCAACCAGGAAATTTTCTTTTATTCTCAGCTTTGCCATTTTCTTCAGAAGAGTTTTTGAGGTCAGTAACATGTACAAAAAATTGTGAAATTCTCTTTTAGGATCTTACTACTTTTCATCCCATTTCTCTCAAATTAAGTGATACAGAAAGAGGAATCCCCATTTAATTTTGCAATGCAGTTTTAAAGTTTGAAATTAAAAGTAATAGAGTGGCCTTTCACTGCTCATCCTGAGCTGGTAGGAGAGGTATTCTTGTAGGAGGGAATCTCATAAGGTAGGCAGCACCCCACAATGAACACATTTAACACTGTGTAGATGTTGAATAGCTAACAAAATTGTCTTTCTCCCCCAAAACAGCTTCCATCACCCTCAATATGCTTATATCAGGGAATATCAGTACACAGCTTTCAAAAGTTATACCTGCCTATTTACATATTTAATTCATCTTTCAACTTCATATAGGGACTCTTCATATGCGTGGATAAATAGAAAAGAAACAACCGCTTGACCCAAGACCTGTGGCCATAACCTCCTTTCCACATGGAATACCAGCACAGTCCGAGCTACGGTGGAGGTCCTGTTCCCTGTTTAAAAGTGGCTTCACGCTCTATACTTCACACGTCTTTCCAGGATGACGCTGAGCCTGGTGGGTGCAAATTTATCATTCCAACACTGGTAGCATAAAAAAGAGGGTCTGAGAAGCCTGCTCTGAAACTGCAACTTTCTGGTCTTTCCTCTCTCTCAGCTTTTGTTAAAGTCGATGCATTCTTCCTTATATGCCTCTAGGGAAACAAAATATGGGTCTGGCAGTATCCAGAATGAGCTCAGTTACTTAATTGTAATGTCACATTGTGCATGACACAGCTTACTGCTTTCTGGAATTAGAATTACCATCAGCAGCCTTTCAAATAGATAGGGTACTCCAGATGAGTTTATGTCCTGAATGAATGATACTGGATGTATATAGTCAGTGTAAGCAAAAGTAGTCATTGAACTTAATCTGTGGGAGAAAAAGAAGGATATGAGTAAGGCTCCTAATTTGTACAGTAATACAAATGATAGCAGTAGCCTTTTGTGACTCATAACAAAATGAGTTATGACTTCAGGAATTGACTAAAAGCTGTGGCTCAGTCCCAGAGGTTTAAGTTTTCCTATCTCTGCATATCCTCACATCAAGCCATCTTTAATCTTTTAGTATAAGTGATGGAAGAGTAAATTGTGCAATTCCATCATTTCAGAATGGAATGTACTTAATGATAGCTTGAACTGTGATCTCTGGGATGGAAGAAAAATTAGGTTAATTATTAATTTATGTGTTTTTTCCTTGAGAAGTGGCAAAAAAACCTCTTTGAATTATTTCCTTTTGGTAATACAGCCAGTGTTAAATGAAAGAGTAATCTGACAATTGGTTTTCAATTTCTGATCAAAAGTAAATGCTAATGTGGATTGATTTTGACTTATATAAGGAAAGTGCAGCACTCAAATATCTACTCAGCTTTTTTGATTTGTTTTGTCATGCAAGTTTGAGTAAACATTAAAGTTTATTTTTATATTTAAAATATAATTCTACATATAACTATTTTTTATTTGCAACTTTACAACTATATTTTTCAGCTTTATTGTTCTATTCACAGTCTGAAAGAGAATCAGACATAACGTAGTTTTCACACAGGCAAAGCAAACCTACTTACAGCTTTTTATTGAGATTCTAAAAGTCCATCAAAATACAAACTCTACATCCTTTTACTCGATAAAATACAAGGAATACTCCAGTTAAGAATACCCACAGAGGCTAAAACTAGAAAAAAAATAGAGGTATTGAACAAGATTGTTAAGGTAGTATGTCAAGTCAAAAAGACTTCTTTTGCAGCAACAGAACATGTGAATATCAGTGACCAAAAAAGAACTTAAAGGAAAGTTGTTCTTTAAGGAAGTACCGTAAGAAAAACTTGTTATAGCTTTTAACTATGACAATGAATTACATTACTAATTGATGAACTGTTTTCAGAATAGCATTTTCTAGGATGGTCACAGATGAACAAGGGAGTATAGGAGCATAGTGACACATTAGTATTTTAGGGGGGCAAGTTTGTTTACTATATTTTCTGACAACATCCTTGATTGGCACACTCCGCAACATAAACTTTATCTTAGTAGGGAATTGTGCTTATATGATTTAATGGGCCTCTCTGCTAACCAGTCTGTACTGAACAGATTGGGACTACCTGGTAACCACAGGTATTTTGAATGTGAAATAACAGAATGAGGAAACTATCCAGACAGTGGGTTAAATGTTTTCCTTTCCTCTCTTGAAAAAGTCAATATGTTCTTCTTCTTATTTCTTTCCCTAATTTTTTTGCTTCCCACTGTTGACCATTTAGCACATTTATGATGTTAGGAAGGCAATAGCCAACGTCATTTAACCCAACAAGTTTGGACTAGTGACAACTTCTCCAAGGAGTTCCAGATCAGTGTTACTGTGACAAGGTGCGCTTACGGATATGTAGTCCAAGCACACCTTAGTTTTTTGTAAAGAATTTTTGTAATGAAAAGAAACAATCTTTACAGCAGGTAAATTTATGCAGGGCATAGCACAGTCATGAAAGAACATGGAGAACATTCCTCTACTCAGTCCCTTCCCCTGAGAAGCTCACCACCTTTCCCCTTCTCTGCTCATTGCAGAAATATTATTACTCAGCTTCTGATTCTCCAGATCCTCTCCAACTTTCTGACAGTAAACCCCTTATTTCTGGTGTGTCTTGGTGAAGACACCAGGGTAAGGCTTTTATGACCATAGGAAGCATCTTGTGAACCTCAGACATAACCTACACAAGAACATGTCAGAAGAGCCAGTGCATTGGCCAGCAACGTAGCTAGTGCTTTATGCACATAGTAAAAGAAAACCTCCCTTCAGAAGCTGCTGTATATCATTTAACATGCAAAGCCACCAGCAATTGCAGGCTGGCTGTGCAACTCATAAGCTCTGCTTTGGAGAGGAATTTCATCATTTCTGACTTTTGTTCATGCCATGGGTACCTTTTTCTTCCAGCTATGAGTAACGAAGAATATTCAATGTGTCTTATGTTCTACCTTTGGCAACTCAAGCTTCCTTGACCAGTAAAATGGGGGTGAGGATCTCATCTGAGCTCACTGTGAATATTTGCAATTTTTTTTCTATCTATCTCAGCTGCCATAACTTTCCTTATCCATTTTAATTTAAGACAGGGAAGATTCATTCTCTCCTTCATTTTTGAAGAGGTACATTGTCACGTCTCACTTCAGGAAAAAAATTGGAAGGTTGAATACTCTGTACATTTTTTTCCCTTCCTATAAGCAAAATATGCAAAACAAGATAAAAACCAGTCATCAAAATGAAATGTATGTTACTTTGAGTCATAACTGTCAAACAAACAAGTGGTTCTTTCTTTGATGATTGAAATAATTGACTTTGCTAAAATGAATATTCACAGATAAGTGGCGGTTGCTACTGGATGTTCAGGTCAATTATGGCCCTAAAGCAGGACACCAAGAGATAAAGTGAACTGGGTTTAATAGGTCACTGTTTTCATCCCTCCCTCACCTCATCATAAGCACAGGATATCAGAGAACTGGGGCACTATCTAATACTTATTTGTAAATTTAATTTTGTGTTTGGAAATTTTGAGCAGCTCCTTTCTCCAAGGCCAGGGCTCTACACTTTATAATGAGCTCAGGACAAAACTGAAGCCTGTGTCTATACCTGCTGCAGATCTACCAAATATGTGATTTTTATATGCTTTGATTCCTTTCTCAGAGCTAGGTTTCACCTGTGATGATGTTTATCTCCTATTTAATTGAAAAATATGTTGGGGACAGGAAAACTTAGCCTCGTGCCAACAGTCATGTCCAGAGGTCAACACTTTGTCCCAATGGAAAGGCATGTATCCTCCAGAGGTGAGGTTTGTTTGGGTTGGCATTTTGGCTCCCAGCAGAATTATCTAAGCTGAACAGATCAAAGGGTAGAAACGGAGCAAAGAGCTTCTGCTATTGAGCGACTGATGGATGGCTTCGTTCGCCCACGAAAAAGCAGCCCTTCAGAGAGCAGGGCAGGGAAGTCATTCCAATACAGTGTGAAAATCCGACAGCATTATGGAATGAATGGCCCTTTTACAGTCGTGGGATCTAAAATAAAACCTACAGCTGTGCAGCCAGGAACTTTGCTGTATAGCAGCAAGAAACACAGGACAATTCAGGGCACTGTTCCACACCAGGCTTAATCCAGTCTGACCGCGGACTCTCACCCATATATCTCTCCTCCAAATAAATTACTTTCCCATCAGATCAGTGAGTCATATTCCAGCAACAGAGTGAATAACTAAATCTAATATGAGGAAAGGGTGAGGAACACGACAATGGAGTTAAGAGGGGAAAGGAGACAGAATTAAACCATCACTTTTGGCAGTGACACACAGTTTGATGACATTAAGCACAACATGAGACTGTGCCTCCAGAGAGCTTGGGTGAATTGCAGATACTTTAGAAAAAAATAATTTGAAGCCTCTTGCTATGAGGAATAAATTGTACAGTGTGGTTTTGAGGTATTTCTACCAAGGAGAGAAATGTTTTATGGTAGTTTTGTGGACAATTATGTCTCTGGAAAAATAAGAATTTACCTCTATCAGGCTAGAACTTTTATTTTTCCAGTTGGATCTTTACAAACTCCTGACCTATTCAAGCAGTTTAGCTCTTATTTCCTATCAGTTTAGGCTGACCCTGTCATACATCTGCAACAGTTGTTTCTGAATTTTCTCAAACTGAGTTTACTAATGGTGAATGTTAACTCATTTCAGTTGTAAATCGGCTGAAGCGCCAGCTCATACAATATTTAATGTCCTGTCTGCAGTCCTTTTCTTCATCTTCCCCATTCATTGCTTTTTCCTGCAATTCTTGCTCTCTAAAAGACCATCATTGTTTAATTCTTGTGCCATCTTTTTTTCCACAACACTGTAGGGTAGCAAGGTTTTTTTCATAATTCAGGTTTTCTTCCTGCAGAGGGACAGTGTAATCCGTTTGAGGCTCGCATCCATCTGGTGTGGCACATACAGTATCTGACATTGGGGCAAGTTTATAAGTAGAGCACTGAGAGCAATTAGCATTTGAATTAAAGCTACCTGTGGATAACAACAGGTGACTACCCTATTTAACAGCTGTTAAGTGGTGCTATTTGCCAGCTCTAGACCACAGACTGAGTGAGTTGTATGCATACAAATGGGAGTTACTGTGCATACAAATGAATGACATTAATTAAATAATATTTTTTAAATTGCAGTTATGACATGTAGATGTTGGTTTAAACCAGGTAATCGGTAGCAAAAGAAAGGGTTTTGGAAGTGTTTTAGAATGCAGGACAGCAACATCGTAAAGGTTAAAAACCTGTATGTTTTGGCAGTCAGTGTTTTGTTCTAGAAGCAGAAAAACCAAGCTTGCTATTTACACTGATTCAGCTTCTGGCAAAAAGAGAAAATAGTAAGAAACTAAAGCACATAAGATTATTTTCTCCTTCTGTTTTATCTCTGCATTTCCAACAAGGCTTAATCAACCTCGGTGTTCTTTGGAAAGTACCACATTGTTCCTGCTGTACATGCCTACTTGCCTCCTTGCGTATGTGGGAGAAGCTGCTTCCCTAACTCGCTCCCTTCTGTGCTGGGGGCGGATGAATGTCTTTTCCAAACATTTGCTTAGCATATGGCTGTGCAACATCCTCTTAAATCCATGTGGGGTCTGTACCATGGTTCTGCTTCACGTATTGCTGCAGAATATCTTACTGAGTCTGCCTGCACCTTTTTCAGTAGACATTCTCGTTTGCGGAAAAGTTTTTCCTGTGAACCTCTTCTCCAAGGGCATGGATTTTCAATGACCTTTTTTAAGACCTCCCAAGGCATATGAAGGGAATCTGTCCTCCCAGAAAGGCTGATTAGATTTCTGCTTCAAGTATTTGCTTGCACTCTAAAAACTAAATTATTTTATCAGTGATGATTGGTCTCATTACTACTCCAGAGCTGCCTGAGTTTTGTGTAAGTGCAACTCTCACAGATTACAAGATGCACTTAACCCTTTCCCTACAGCATAATTATCCATTCAGTCAAAAGTCTCCCACGATTTGTGCATGTGTGTGTTTTCATTGAATTAGTATGAATAGAGACATCCAATTCACATACATAGAGATGTAGACATTCAGTGCGCACTTCCAGAGGGCTGGAATGCAGGTAAATACTACAGCTTAGAAGGGACGGCTGTTGATTTTTTATTAATGAGAGCTGCCTGATTAAAGCATTTACAGTACTAGGTATTTGAACTGAAATTAAATGCCCGTTAACCTTCTGGGGCTAGCCAATTGTATGCTACATCCAGCTAGAAAATTATTATACTGACAATCTTAGTTAACTGGAATCTGATGTGGATTGGAACTGAATCCATCTGCTATTAAGAGGTTGATAATGACTTAAAGAAATTTAAGTTAAAGCACCATACCCCTCAGTGATAGTTACATTGCAGAAGGCTTGGACTGTTCACGAATGAGCCCTAGGCCACCGAAACAGTTATTTGAATGAAGTTCAATAAGGGTTGGATATATAAACACCTTCAAGTACGTCTTTTCTGTAGGGTTACCCAGGGATCATTATCTCAGTGATGGTGGTGCTCACCCATTCTTCTCCCCCGACTTCAGACCAGAGACCAGCTCCGTATTTGTGGGCAGGTTCTCTTTATACAGCAGAATATACATTGCTCATCTTTTCTATATTCTTTTCATGTCAAGCAGGAAATTATATATTCTTTGTAGATAGTTTCCTGTCACAAGTACCTTGAAAACTTGCAGAAATTTGCTGTCAACCAACGGGTATTTTCTGAAGGCACCAGTCCTAAAATAGTGCCAAATTCTACGTTGGTACAGGCCCCTGTTCAAGATGTCCTAAGCTTTTGTGCTAGCCAAGCTTAAATAGCTTGCTTTCTTTTAAAACTGCAGGATACTTACCACTGTCTGTGCAGTATCCTTGCTATTAGCAGCTGGGCACCTTAACTTGTTTCAAGATTAGCATGATAAGCAATGAGTATCATCTTTTTTCCTTTTGCATCCCATGGTGGGTGATGGGTATCTCGGACGACCAGGAGGTATCCTGGTGTAGGAAGAGCACTAGTATAATGAGAAGAGGTGGGCATACAGCACATATAGGCCAGCTGAATGAGGGAGAGTGCAAGACATGCTGGCCCCATACCTAAAAAAAGAAAAGCCCCAGGAAAGCATTGCTAAAGCAGCTCTCCGTGGAGAGCATGTGGCACATGGCAGTGCCTCCCCACGGCACAGCGGGATCCGTTGAATTCATCTTGCCTTTCTGATGCCTTCTACCTGCTAATCTGTATCTCACAGGATTATTTCAACCATATAAATCCAAATATGTCTATTTAAAGATAACCAGCTAATGTAAAAATATATATATAAAGCTCTAGTGTTTGGGTTTTTTTAAATTAAAAAAGAATAGTTTAAAGTGCAGAGAGGATAACAGCGTGTTCTTGACCGGTGACAGGCTTTAGCTTCAGTATCTGATGAATCACAGTGTCTGGAGTGAGAATTTGGTGGTTTTGTGTAGACCTAAAGCTGTTCTCTATGCAGGATGAAAAGTCATTTGCCTCTAAGTCATGAGATAAAGCATCTTTCAAGTTCACTTTGTTATATAGCAAAATTATTTGAAATCTTTTGGGAGGTATATGATTTTTGCAGTGTGATCGATAATAGCTCTTTCAGAGATTGTAGTTTATGTAAACACCACACCCTCATGACCTGCAAACATGCAAAATTGATTCATAAGCTTAGTTGTTACTTAATTATGACATTAAGCCGCAAAGGAAATTATAGTATGTTGTAAATGTTTTGATTTGCTCTCTGCTTTTGTGTTTGGTAATGACGTACCAATCTATCATGACCAAAATACAGAAAATGCAAATGCATGTTAACTAACAGATTACTAATATATGAAAGAAATATGGCAATTGTGGTACTTTATTGGAGCTGCAAATCTTTTTTTTATTATTGTGGCTCGAAAACCTAATAAATAAGGGATGAAAGAAACTTCATCTAATTAAGCTACTGCATTGTAATGCTAGCACTATTGATAGAACAGCTATTTAACAACGTTGTAATGAATGTTCAATTGTCACAGCTTTGGAAGGTGTTATGCAGTGGTTTAATAAGTTATTTCTTCTCTCATCGTTGCTTTTAAACACTGCTTAATATCAGTCATGTTTGTGTTCAGTTGTTTCCAATCTTTTACAGAATAAAAGAATGCTACAATGTAGGTTTTCATTATTTAAAATTTACCACCACAATCAGTTTAAAAAGTGAGTAAAATAAACCTTATTAAGCCACTGTTTTTCCACAATGCTTATAATAAATAATTCTTGCAATAAATAAATTGCAAACTTTATTAGTAAGTAGTAAAGTAAAAGCATCAGGCTGAGAAGCATTATGTGTTCCTTTCAGAACAGAGACACACTTTTCAATGTTCAGATGCCCAGGGGTAATATTTAATTAACCCACTCAGTTATAAATTCATGCAGACTTTTCTTCATCATGATAAAACCCATAGTAGAAAATGCCTCAGAAATTATCCTCTCTCGGACACCAGCTAATATTAATTTACCAATTGTTTAATCAGAAAACCATTGCAAACAGAGATGGTTAAGGGCTCAGGTGGCCCTCTAAAATTTTTTTATGTTCATTTGCTGCTGCTCTGTGTTATCAGGGACTTGTCAAGCAAATCATCTTCTTGTCCAAACTCAGAGATTAGTTCTAGATAGACATTAGTGCTCAAGTCACATCTCTACTACAAGGCCTTCCTGCCTCTTCTTTGCTCGTTCTGCTTGTGGTGCCCTACACTTGCTCTGCCCAAATGTCCCCATCAGTGAGATATTTGCTATTGATACTCATACCAGATATGGCCATCAGGGCAGATCTTTGCCAAAAAAAGCACAAATTGGGGACATAAAACAACTATGAAACAGCCATGACTTGGCCCTTTGGTATATTTCTGACATGCAGGACTACACCAAAGTCATTGCCATCATTTATAATTATCCTTTGAATAGTGTGAGCTAGTCATGTTCACGTGATGTGTAACTGTTGACTCTTATTATAGTAGGTTGGTATGGGAATAAGGCAGATATAGAAAAAGAGCATGTCTCTCTTGTCCAGCTATTACTTTCCTGAACTCCTCAGAGTTCACAGTTTAAATAAAATCTAATCCAAACTGGGCAAAGTGAGCTTGGTGTTCCCTGTTGAAACCTTCCAGAATCCTTAAACCATCAGGTTTTGTGGTTCACTGACTACCTGAAAGAATTATTTTCAACTGATTTGGCACATCTTCAGAGGAACAGATGGTTCCATCTTTACTGCAAAAACAATAACTGCAGCAACAACAAAATAGTCTGTGATTCTGCCTGGAAACTCTTCAAATATAAGGGAGAGCTTGATGACCATCTTACGTTCCTGACAATTACCTCAAGGAAGAAATATATTTCTCAAGAAAATCACATTATAATTTACTAAGTAAAGTATCGCATCCGTGGAGCAGTTGTCTGAGGTTGCAGGGAGACTAAACTGTTATGCATGAGTTTCTAATAGGACCTCCCCAGCAATACAGCAGCTGGAAAGAGAGAGATTATGAAAATATGATGTTGAGAGACTTCTTTATTGAGGCTAAAAATAAACTAATATGTATTACAAAGAAAATCATAGAAGAAGAAAATGGGAACTAAGCTCAGAGAAGCAGAAATGATGTGATTAGGAATATGCAGCAAAAGCATGAGAGATTTCAAATTTCAAATATCAAAAAATTGTCCAGATTACTACCCAGTTTCTTTTAGAGAATGTTTTTTAATGGTCATAGTCTAGGAGTGCTTGTTATAAACCAGTACCCAGTGCATCTTTGGAATGGGATTCTCCTGAATTTGCCTTTTAGTTTCTAATATTTCAGCATAGGAAAAGCAATATAATTGACAAGGTAATTTTCTTCAATTATTGAAAAAGAAGTAATCAGATATGCAAGATTAACCTTAGGGACAAAACAATAGATAGTGCTCATTGTATTAAATACATACTGTTTTGCAACTTTTAAGGGTAATATAAAAAAAAGTGACATTCATTAAAAAGAAAACTTTTCCCTGTACAGACTAGCTGTCAAATATTAATATGAAATCTGATTTTTTAAAAAACATTTCTATTTTTAACTTCCAAGTAAATTATCCAGGATACTAGGGTGTATTACAGAAGAGATCTCTCCTGCATACAAGACCTATGCCAGTGTCAGTCTTCTGTCTTTTGTAGGCAATTCTAATTATTGGGAGTGTGCTGCAGAAGACATATTTGGGGAGCCACTTTAGCTGAGGCAGTGCTTAAACATTTGGTTTCTGTGCCTTTGGCTTTTCAGCTGTTCTCAGCCTGTGTTGTCCCTTCTGTTCAGCTGGTGAATAGGGTGGGGAGAGGATTCTGCTTAAAATCAGTACTCTGCAGACTTAGTCTTCTGGTCATTTTTCAGCTAGATTTGCTTCCTGATCCAATTCATTGCATGGATCTGATGATGAGACTGCCTCGAGGGGGTAGGAATAAGTCCTAATGAGCACAGACTCCATAATCTAGCGCTGCTACCGAGTAAATGCACATCAGGCTATGGCTGGCACGAACAAATGTGTTTCTCTGCTCTTGAGTCAGGGAGAGCCAGACTGCGAAGGAAATCTCTGCTTGAGACCAATAGATGTGAATTTGCATTGACGGGACACCTTCGGGGGAAGCGGTCTAGATGTCAAGGTGGTTCTCGGGGGTAGATTGTTCCTACAAGCAGGCTGATAGGTCAGGCAATTCCTGCAGCCTGGCAATATTCTCAGGAAAGCATTTCTGTGGTAACGTGGTCTATTCTCTCACTGAGGTACAGCTGGTATTCAGCAGAGGGGTTGAAGGGCCCTGAACATCTGTCAGAGAGGGCAAACAGGTGGAATCCAGCTGCGGCCACGGTTGCTCTTACAATTCATGGATTATACTAAATCCTACGAGATGCTCCTTAGATTGCCTATGAAAAGCACCTTGCTTGTAGGTTAACATGTTGCTCTCAGTCTGTAGCCTGGGTCCCTGCTTGGTGAGGCTTTCATTTTCTGTTTACACGATAGAAGCAACAACAAGGAAACATGGAAGCATCCTTAGGTTCTCAATAATTACAGTTGCTAAGTATACACAAAGAGCTTGACTACATGCTCACCATTGATCTGACTGATTTCTGGCAGCTGCTTTACCCTGATGCATTGCGATCATTGTTAGAGTGCTTACAGGATATTTACAGGGTATTTCTTTTTCCTATGTGATAAAAATGATGGTAACAATTAGCAATCAGCAAACAGCCTGTGGCATGATTACAGACACAGGTAGTTTTTTGAAATATTTGGTGTGTTGAACAGAGTAATTTTATTTTGCTTAAGTGCTACTTAAATATTCCTTACATTCCTAGATGGAAAAAAGCCATTATATAAAAAAAAGGTTCAGGCTGTTCTTAGTGAGATCAATACAGCTCATCTGCTTGCATGATTCTAAGTAGGATATGTTGCGTGAATACTTGGGGGAAAGTTCTCTTAGTGGATATTGAGTGATAGGACTTCTTTTTCACAATTAGTTCATATTTAATTACTATGTCATGAGGCCTACGTTAAGGCTTACTTTAAGAATTTGTTTTTCTATGGATTATTGAAGATGGACAAAAAGTATTTAATGTACGTGACTTGAGCAAAAAGGTTTTTCCAGTATATAATAAATAGGGTGATGCAAAATAAAATGTCTTTTTTTCCCCCTTCTTTTATATTCAGTGGTTGACAGTTCTTAGGTTTTTTTTATTCCGTATTGTCTATGTTCTGTCATTTTTCTCATGTCTCTAAATGAGTTGTAACTTTCAACCATTTTGTTGTCCATCAAAATCAGAAAACAGAGAAATTTCACCAATTGAAAACTTTTGATTTTCAGTGCTGCCTGTTCTGTCATTCTTAGTTCAGCCTCATATTTAGGATCTCTCAGTGGGAGAAGATGGATCTTTGGTGAAGACTGACTTTGTCACAGCTTGACAGCACTTCATTTTATGCCTTAGTTTTACAGGCTTTGATGTTTCATGTTTATTTAGCTGAAAATTGAAAATAAGTTGAAAATTCAAAACAAGTTGCAATCAGAGCTGTAGGACAGCTTTGTTGTGGACTGCTGCACATTTTAAATCCTTTTTGCTAAATGAACCTTTTTTTTTTTTTTTTAAGAACTTTGAACATTTGACCTAGCTGGTAATTATGGTGATGGACTTGAGGCTGTAACTACTTTACTGAGAACACTGGAAAAATACACACGGAGAGTCAAGCTGAATGGCACAATGAGTCTGAAGTGATTCTATCATCTACTGGATTTTGCTGAATCTCTGTGGAATGTGAATCTTTGTGCTTAAAGTCGTGTTCTTTGCAAAGAGGTTGCCCCTCCAAGAAGTTTGGCAACAAAGCGAGCTGTGCCTCGGAGCCAGAGGCTGGCAGCAGAAGCTACAGGGAATCAGATGTGCAGGAGCAAGGGTTTTCCATATTGCTTTGAATATAATCCATTCCCTCTAAAAAACTGTCAGGTTCAAGGGGTATGATTCGTAGCAAATGAATATTGGAGGAAAGGATTTTACCTAGAAAGACTTTGCATCAGCAGCAGAGCGAGGGAGAAGGGACGCGTGCTGGTTTATGTCCTATGGCTGGAAAAGCTTATCTGTACAGATGTGAAAATTCCTGCTGTGTCTTTGGATGATGCTGATATACACATTGCTTCTGACTTTCAGTGGGATGGCATGGCTCTTCACTTACTCTCAGTCTAGAGGGCTGTTCCCTGAGAGCTAGTAGAAGCTTAGGTTAAACTGCATTTTCAGGCTGCTGTAGCCAGTATCTGTGGGCTAGCGTTTTAATGAAAGTGAGTGTCAGCCACTTAATGAGGGTGAATTCAATCAAACAGAGAAAGGTTCAAGAAGAGAAGCAGACATGTAGATCTCTGAAATCATATAAAAGTATAAATTTTTCAAGTGATGTTATGAAACATTCTTTTTTTCTGTTTGAAGGTGACGAGAACGTAGTGCTGTTTTGATCAGTGATATCTCAGCATTAAAAGAAAGGTCTCTTAATTTTCTTCCTCTTTCTCTTACCTATTCCACAACTCATAGTTTAAGTTGTACAGGCTTGTCAACATCTAGGGTGCTTTCATGTCTTCAGCATGTTTCTGTTAAAGTGTTATAATGTAGGATTGTGTTTAGCTGATAATCTTGGACAACTCAATTTGTTGTTTAGCACTTTACCGAGATATAAAATGGGACAATGACATGGCAGGTACATGGCAGGTACATTTTGAAGATTTGTTGCTAATTATCTGCAAGAAGCTTTGGGAACCTCATATGAAGTTTATGCTTAATATTTACTGTGTTGCAGATGGCTAAAGGAAATAGAGGGGACTAGACAGAAGGGTAAGAAGGTGGGAATTTCTGTGATGGATACTGCTGCTTCACCTGTCTCTGCCTGCTTTGTGTCTTGCCTAATTAGCTTGTATTTAATCTCTTGGACCAAAGGGTTCCCTACTACATATTTGTCCATGATGAGCACAGTGAGATGCCACTAGAGGATTGTTCCAACAGTGATAACTGGTTTCAGTGTCACGTGTCCTTTTTTTTTTTTTAGTGAAAATGAGTGAATTCAAGACCATAACCGTGATGTTTACAGTTGTAACATGGTGAACAAACAGATAAGGTAATTTTACCCTTTCTGCTAGTTACCAAAGCAACACTATAAAGATCCTTTTAATTTAGTTTAGTGCTGTGAAGATTAAAGCTTAATTAAAATGCTGATATTAAAAAAAAATTAAAACCTGAAACAGCATAGGAAAAATAGAAAGACATAATTATGGTCCAGTGAATCCTTATCACTCGTTATGAAGCTTTGGAGAAGAGGTATTTTTTTTTCTCTCAATTGAGAGTAATTTTATTCTGATCATAAATTTGAACGACCAGAACAACCTAGGATCATAGCTGTTTATAAATTAATAAGGACGGTTGGAAGGAATGTGTTATTCTGCTCATAAAATACAAGACAGTAAGATTTTCTTTGCTGGTCCATTTCCTCAAAAAGTTCTCTTGCATACCCATCAGGGAGAAAGACTTTATGAAGACAAAAAAAATTACTGTATTCTGGTATTTCACAAAGCTTGCATAGAAATTCAGCTATGTATTATTAAAATACCTCTTACTTTCAAAATAATTAATAAACATATCCTATTGTGAATTTAGAAGAGGCCAGCTTTTCAAGCGGTACTAAAAGTGGCATAATTTCCTTTTATCAACAGAGCTACACTAATTTGTACCAGGTGAAAAGATATGTGGACGACTTAGTGTGATATAATTATTAGAAATTCCTCCAGGAATGAGACTTTTATCACTTTTGTTGGTTAGTTAAACATCTGTTGCTTTGCCAGATTCATCCTAATGAGTTTAAAATCATTGCAGAGAAAGTGCATCCTTGCCCAGTAGAAGGCAAACCAAGATATGAGACAATATTCTTTCACTGCAAAAAATCAAAGTAGTAATCTCTGTCCATGACAAAGCAGGAGAGTTAGAGAAAGAGTAGCTCCAGCTAGTTAGCTTTGTTGATAGCTGTCTTTCTAGTTTCTGCAAGAATTTAGATGGCAAGATGCAATAGCTATTAGCCTGGAGAAGTACCTCCAAAGACCAGTGGACTAAAAATGCCCTTTTACTAACTTCCTCTTGTCCTGGTTTCAGCTGGGATGTAGTTAACTGTCTTCCTAGTAGCTGGTACAGTGCTGTGTTTTGAGTTCAGTATGTGAAGAATGTTGAGAACACTGATGTTTTCAGTTGTTGCTCAGTAGCGTTTAGACTAGAGTCAAGGATTTTTCAGCTTCTCATGCCCAGCCAGGGCACCTGACCCAAACTGGCCAACAGTGTATTCCATACCATGGGACGTCCCATCTAGTTTAGGAACTGGGAAGTGGGGGGCAGGGATTCGCCGCTTGGGGACTGGCTGGGTGTCGGTCGGCGGGTGGTGAGCAGTTGCCCTGCGCATCATTTGTACATTCCAATCCTTTTATTACTATTGTTGTCATTTTATTAGTGTTATCATTATTAGTTTCTTCTTTTCTGTTCTATTAAACCATTCTTATCTCAACCCAGGAGTTTTACTTCTTTTCCTGATTTTCTCCCCCATCCCACTGGATGGGGGGGGAGTGAGTGAGCGGCTGCGTGGTGCTTAGTTGCTGGCTGGGGTTAAACCACGACACCTCTGTTCATCTTGCTCAAGCATTCTAAAACTGTCTTTAACCATGTATCACACATTAATTCTGTGCACAGAATCATTACTAAAATTAGATATTTAGCCGCTCTTAAAAACAACATTACATTAATTACAATATCATGATGACTACTGTTGATAGAACTCAACCTGGTAGCTTAACCGTGACTTCTTGCCCCAGGATGCTGTGGAAACTGAAAAGTTGCTGGACTTCAAGGACAAGCTTAAGGAAACAAATCTACTGAGGTTGCCAAAACTGTGTGTGGCCCAGGATGTCTATGAACTGCAAATGACTGGAGGATGGGGGACCACGTAGGTAAGGTATTTCATCAAAGTCTGCCCCGTTCTTAGACTCTTTCCTGATATCTTTTTTTGCCCGTTGCTGGAGACAGGATGTTACATTACCTGGAGCTTTCGTCAGGTCCTGTACAACACTTGTATTACCAAACAATTCTGGCAAACAAAAATTTCAACTTTAAAAATACTGTCTTTCTTTTTCTAATCAAGACACAAATGAATTTCCTGGCTTCCAGGCTAACATATATGTATGAAATCTCTACAGGTCTACAACTCAGTTAGTTATTCCAGGATACATTTCTGATTTTGTTAGCTAAGCTGTTAAGAAAACTCATGGTATAAATCTCTCTGATAGTGTTGCTGCAAAACTTAAAAAAAACTTTTAAACAGGCAGTACTGCAGGAAACTCTCCCACACCCACCAGCCTGGATTATTGTTTTTGTGGAACCATAGATTATGGGCACATGAAGGGCTATATAATTTAATATCATCCAGGAGCAAGTGCAGTTAAAAATTATAATTGCCATCTTAAAAAAAAGTGAAGCATTTTTGTTCACAAAGAATTATTAGTGTCTAATATCTGCTTACAGAAAAAAAGCCATGTAAATTTATTCTAGAATGCCATTGTAAAATTTAGCCTGCCAGGGGCTCAGGCTATTTATGTTTTTGACTGCATCGTCTTCACTAAACTTAAAAAAAATATAAATTTCCATGGTAACCACTGCATCACACAACAAAGACATGTATACGCCACTTAGATCTTTAAAGAGGCAGAGTCTGGAACAAAATTATAGCCTGCATTTTTTAAAAAAAATGATAGTCTTCTTAGTAAATGTTTGTTTTGTTGTTTTTTTCAATAAATTCTGGTTTTACTTTAAAAAGCAGCATATAAAATAGTGCATCTGAAATAGCGTAGTTCTGTCATAAAACCGTTAACTTCATGAAAGCCATTCATGCTGATGTGATCACTGGGCTGTAAGAGAAGAGAGGGAATGGGTGTGAGATGGTGGTATTCATTAGTTCTGTCTTTCTGTTATTTCTCCTAGACACCATTTTTCTATTTTTCAATTTTTATTGCAGTACAATGATAAGGTCACAGTGGTCACATATATACATATATGGTTACCATTATATATATATATATGGTTACTATATATATATGGTTACATTTTGAAACTGATCTTTACAGGTACTATCCTCTGAAAAAAAAAAAGTGGAGGCCATTCTGTTTGTCTCTAATTTTTTAAAGAAACTCCATATATTCATATGAGAGCATATAGCCCTTTAATAATGTTTCTCATTTTCGCACCTTTCAGTTCACGTGCAGCATCCCAGATCCCAGATCGGCACTGTGATCCGTGCGGGTAGGCTGCGTTGCAGAGAACCAATGTAGGAAACCTTGGAGGCAGAACCCCTGTTGACTTGCCTGGTTGCCGCTTTGGGCTCCAGTTCTTACCAGGCCTGTTAAAGACCACCCCAATATCGGAGGTGAATATTGATGTCCGCTCATACAGCAGCATCAAACAGCTGGAGGTCTATGCCAGGTACTATCAGTGGGTTATAAAATTATTTTTGTGGTTCAAAATAGATCTAAGGCGAAAAGCAAGTATCGTATCTGAAGTCTGGGGAGAAGTCTGGCTTTTCGATTTTGTGTCATGGATTGGAGTGAAGTGCCTCTGGACTGAGGAGCTATGGGCTGTGCCTGTGACTTTAGCCTGTGGCTACGGGCCTTCTGGCATATTATGCGAAGTTTCTGGCAGGGGCTGCTTGTTGGCATAGCCCCGTTCACGTTGGAATCACTTTCCCACTGGAATAAGCAGAGTCTGAGACTCCCCCCTCTCTCTGCGCTCTGGAAATCCTTCATTTTTTGGCAAGCAGAGCTGCTTGCCAATATTTAGCCCTCAGCAGTTTTTTTATGATTGAGTTACAAAACCTGGAAATATGAGCTTATAATGAAAGTGCCAGCACCACATTAAAAATAGCAGAAGCAGTGGGTACGGTAATGATGTTGCTTTCGTTTTAATCCCTTCTCCAAACCAGCTCTGCTTCCTGCAGCACTGGAAGTCAGAGACGTTCTCAGCACCTGATGCTCTGACCGCACCGCGTGTGGGTGTGCGGACTCCCAGATGGGCTGCCTCAGCACCCAGCCGAATTTTGAGCTGTGCTACACCATTCCAAGAGGGAGAGGACAGGCCATAAACAAAGGGATGGGATACAGCTATCATGGGATTAAATGCTTGCTTTCTGTAATTGATCTTATACCTAGGAAACTCAAATAACTTGACCTGACTTCTTGTTTACACCCATACACTCAGCCAAGTAAGGGAAGACCAGACTTCTGTTTTCTTGGGAAAGGGAAAGAGCTTTCCCTTTCCTCCTGGTGCCAGCAGCCTTGGAATTATTTTACATTTCTCTGCAGTGCTGTTTGCCTGTTGGTGTCATCTAAGCATGTCTCAGTTTCCATCTATTGAAGAACTTTTTCAAACCTAATGGACATAGTATAATCTCCCGCAACTTGAAATACTTCCAACTAACTAAAATTTTTGGACTTAGAGTAGTGGCATCCGGCTGAAGCTTAACAGCCTGGGATGGGGTGGAGGGCAGAGCAGCTGCTAGTAATGGTACCTTTGAGGGAGGGCACTTTGGAAATGCTGACAGCTTCACTTCACAGTTTATTCTGCCTCTCCCTTTACACTTCCCATTTCTCTCCTCCTTTCATCTGCGTGTGCCTTCTTTCTGTCAGGACCTTATCTGACTGAATGCTGGAGTGGAAGGTTAGGAAATGAGAAAATTAATGTTATTTGAATATCTGTTATAATAGAGGGTCACATATCCAAACACAGGTTTGAGGTTTCATCGCACTAGCCATTGATTCTGAATGTGAAGCGGATCACTATGTCCATCAAGGCAATCCTCTACAATTAGTCATTCTTGATGGAAAGTTATTATTATGGTAGCTGCTAATGAATTACTTTTTGAAAGTCATTCTGGTGTCACAGTGCTGGGGGCTGCAAAAGTAAAGGCAAAGTTTACCATAAGGAAACTGGAAGAGAATAGTGGAGTCAGGGCAAATAAAATACCCAGGGATTAAGCTGGATGACAAGTGGTAATAGAAGTAAAATGAAGGAAGACTACAAATTGAAAGGCGTGTTGAAAAGTTGAGACGTAAACAAAGGCAAGCTGTAGGCTGAAGAAAGAGAGGAAGATACATTTCTTCAGCAAAACTTCCTAAAACTTTCAAAGTGCGGAGGGAGTGGAAGGACCTGCTTGCACAATATGCTGCTGCTTAGAGCCTTGATTATGCAATTTCTCCCAGCATTAGAAATGTATTTTAAATAAGAGTTTACATTACTATGGCAACCATGTAGACTGGCCATTTCTTTGCTGTACGTACAAAGTAGAAGAGCATAAAATCCCACAACGTTTTTCTGCATCTTGTGTAGCCCTATAACCCATCTGTGAATTAGTTCATGACGGTTAAAATTAAGAGGTTGCCTCATCGGCTGTTGCCATTTGTCTATTCTACTTTTGTTTCTTTTCACCTGAAATACGTCTTTCAGAGGCAGGATCTCATTAATCACTGTCTTTCCCAGTAGTATAACTCTACTGATTTTCAGAGATTACCTGTAACATGTAAGCAACACATTGATGAATGAGCCCTTGAAATTCCGTGTTTAATCTCTGTGGTAAAATACTATTTCTGTTAATATTGTCGTTTCTTCACTTTAGATGATTGCGCCTTTCTTGATTGTTAGATACTCAGTGAAATAAGTGGGAAGAGAAGAATGACTGTAACGGAATCATTTCTGAAATGACATCCCCTTGCTCCTCCTCCTCCTCAATTACGCTGTCTTTATGACACAACATAAAGAAAAGGATGGTCTCCTATCCAGCAGAGACAGGCAGGTTGATTGGGCAAGGTTGACGTTCACAGCTTCAGTGTCTGAATGCTGAGCACACTAGCTACAGCAAGCCCCAATCCCTGTGGGGGATGGTCTTGTAAGTATTTTCAAAATAAATAAGAAAATATTGAATGTATCCTTTGAACATGTATTAACAAGCAGTAGCTTTGGAATCAGCCAGCATGTTTTCTTTTGCTCAGGACCATGTTGCCTCTGGTCAGCCCATGCCCACAGTAGTAACTGGTGAACTGAAATGATTTTTTGTTGTTGTTGATATTATAACATTAGAACAGTGTTACATGTCCATACTTTTAAAAGATGGACCCCTTTCTATAAATTACATGTTTGTATTTACACAGCTACTGAATCTTTTATATGCAATTTCTGTGAAAATGATGTCTCCCTGACTGGTAGCCTGTCAGCTCCTATTGTATGCAACTGAAAAAGGGCAGTGCAAGCAAGTAAAAGCACTCTGGTTTTTTGAGATCTAATCTTTGTAAGAAAAGGAATTTGAGATGTGAGCAGTAATGCATTGTGGTACAGCAGTGCATAAGCAGTATTTTGGTTTTTGTTCTTGTCCTGGTTAGTTGCTTCAGTGGTAAGTGAGGTAACAGTCTAAAAAACTAACTCATTATGTGGAATGACTCTGCTGTGATAGTTAAAATCATCTTGCGACACTCTGGAGCTCAATGCATAAAGTATTAGCTTGGTAAGTAACTCTCCCTCTGGATAGAGCCTTTTTCTTTCAGAAGTTAACCTACAGATATGAGAAATCCGTCCTTGCATATAGTGTCTGATCCAGTGCCAGCGCCTAAGGATGTCCTTGGAAAGATTCCCATCTTTAAACACTGGATCAGGGTCCATGGTGCAGTAGCTGAAGTGCTGAGGCTTGGATTGGCAGCAATAAAATATGGCATTACTGTTTCAAAGTAGCAAAAAAGGCTGTAAGAACATAGATTCACAGTGAAATACTGACAAGAAAAAGCAAGAGCTGTGTGAAGGCAGAAAAAGGGAATTTATAAAGAAAAAACTTGGGAATCATGAAGATTAAAATAATAGGTGTTTTTTCCAGTTTGTTCACATCTGTTACAACATACGTGCAAGGGAAAAACAAAGCATTTTTCTCTGCTCAGATGGATAAATACTATATCTGCTTCAAAGATGTGAAGGATAGGACACAGAAGTACATCACACAGTGAAGTCAAAGGTGATTATTTTGGAGTAGCCGAGGTACAAATGTTGAGATGTCCTGCACTAGCTCCCCAGGCTGGCATAATTAGACGGCTGCAAGAACAGATATCTTTTGTCCAGAATTACAGAATATGGTGGGAACTAGCAAGACAGCACATGATCTTGAAGACACACTCAGCAGGGAAGGAGACAACCCCTGCAGGGACCTGTAGTAGGTTTCCTAAGGTTTTTGTTCTCATATTTAACAGCCTGAAGACAGCAGACTCATCTCTAACTTACACCAGTAGAACAGTAAGCAGTACTTGGAGCAGAGGTTTAGGTGATAAGCCCAAGATCAGGTGTACAATTTTGTTAATCCATTAGGTAAAAATGCTTTTTGCTCATATATTTGTACAACATTTTGTGCGATTAGCTTTTGTTCCATGTATCCTTGTATCTCTGTAACTGTATTGCAACTGAACAACAGCAAGTTATTAAAGCTGACGTCAGAATTTATGAGGCCCTGGTGCCCAGTCATGTGCTTTGAAGAATAAAGCATGTATAAGCAAATTAACCAAACCAGTAACCTCTCTGGACATGCAAGAACTGTGATATTTTGCATTGTGTTGTAGCAATGCTAGAAGCCAGCAAAGGGACTGGGTTCTCTCCCAGAGCTATAGTGAATTTGATGGCATTGCACAGACTTGGACATATATTAAACAGAGCCATGTTTACTTGTGCTGCATAAGAATCACAGGGGGAAGCAAAATCAATGTTTTCCAAATGGAATAGAAAGAAGCCGTGAGGAAAAGAAATGGTATTTTCAAGCTTCTTTGAAAGGTAACACAAACAATGCACAGAGTGAAAAAAAAAAAAATCTTTGAAGAAAAAGCACTTGCCAATGTCTTCCTCACTCTATGTTTACCTTGCTTTGGAGGGTTAAGGCATAGCAGGTCCTTAGTATTATTTTAAAAGGGGGGTGCATGTGTGAATAAGTAGGCTTTGAAATTGATGTTTTGAATTGGAAGCTGCACAATGCATCTGTACATCTTGACAGCAAAAGAAGACACTCAGATTTCAGAGAGGCACTGAGATGACACTGAGAGTGCATGATGCAGTGGCGTAATGAAACAGGGATCAATGTTAAAATGAATGTAACACCATTGAGGAGTACACACAGATCAATAGTCTTGTAAGCCATAGAGTATAATCCTCCTATATAGGTCTTGTTAGATAGTACAGTCAATTCTATGAAGGTGCATTTTTCTGCATTTCTCAAATGTACCTCTGACTTACCTGTCCTAAAGACTGTATTAAAATGTCCTTCTTTTGCAATGTAAAGGTTTGAATCTTTGTCTTCCCACTCATGTATGCCAGGGAAAATATGCAGTGCTTAACTCCCAATCCTCAAAAGTGTGGCATAGGAAGATAAAATGGACAGTCAGCAATGATCTGTGTTTCATTAAGTCTTTGAAACATTGTTTTATCCCTGTTCCCCCTTACTGCCGCCTCCTTTTCTTTAAAGAATATATTTTAAGCACAGTTACTGAAATGCAGTCTCAAGGGAAAGGGGAAATGCAGTCTCAAGGGAAAGACTAAACAGTCTTGCAGCCCTTGCTTATATTGTGCAAAGAACTTGCTTATGGTTATTTTTCACCTCCTGATTTTTAGAGCTTAAACCCATTTTAAAAAGATCAGAGACTTTCTCTCCTTTCTTGATGCATGGATAGCCTTGGAAATAGAATGTGGTTACTAGTGTAGACTAAGGTGCTCGCTCTCTCTCATATATATGTGTATGTATGTATATTCCCCTAAAGATTTCATGCTATCCACAGTTTTTTCTCACGCCACTGAAAACTTAATGCCTCTGAGAATCCCCATGTTTTCAGTTTTATAGTGGGATGATTTGTAGGAACTGATGACCGTCAATCTGTGGTTAATGACTCCAGCAGGCCAAGTCAAACTGTTTCCCATAAGGAAATAGCCAACCTAAATGTAAGAGAATAGTCAAAGTTTATTTCCTCCTTGACGGGATATTTAGCACTGGAAGAAGTGAAAATGATAGCAGCTTGAATCTGCCTTAAGTTGATCCCCTTGTACTGGTTCCAACATGTGCAAATAACAGACAAGCACTATTCCGCAATGCAGGTGCTGCCAACTAGGCAGGGATGTGTAAGTGCATGAACGTCCACAAGCAGCAATTAACTGCAACATTTGTTACTGTTGTCCTGCGTGCATTTGATGCTCAGTGTCATTAAACCTTCATTTTTTGTGTCTTAAGTTTGTCCACCCATGATAGCACTGCCCAGAATGTATATTGCTGGCTGGTTTGATATTGTAAAACAATTTTTCTTAGAAAGGAGCTGATTGAGGAGTGAATGGGTCTATGGACAAATAGAGTGGCACCTAGCTCTGTGCCTTGGAAGACCACACGCCTATTGCACTGTAGCTACACAAACCAGTGCTTGTGACTATTGTTTCTTTAATTAGGCTTACATTCCACTGCCTGAAATGCTTTGGTAATTCTTTCCAGTTGTTATCTGCCCATTGATACTTGCAGTATTCCTGTACTTACTACAGGTCAAAGACAGAGGGATGTTCCAGGTCTCCCACATATTTTAGAGCAACCTTGGCTGCCGGAACGCTCGCATAGGATCAGGCTTACTCTGCACTCCAACCTTCATATTTCAATCCTGCAAGAGCATGGGAGGCAACAAGAGCACGTTCTGTCATGTGTCTTATGAAAACCGAGTAACTTATCACAGACGGGGCAATGGGAATTGCATTCCTTCCCCATTTTTGTATTAGCTTGTTTTAAGGCCAGATTTCCTTGAGGGGCACATGCTCTTCTCAGCCCCTTAGAATGAGCGGGTCCTTGATTTCATTTCAGCTGCAGACCTGGCTGCCTCTCTCTGTAGAAAGGGTAATGTTTCTCAGCTTCTAATTTTCACCTGTCTACTCCTTTTCTCTAATACAGGCATTTATATTTTTCCCTGTAATTTCCAAAAAGGAAGCTACTAGTTCTACCCCTCTCTTGTTAGAGCTTGGAGGTTTTTACCCACTTCCTCACTGAGATGACTTTGTTTTGAATTTCTTTGCAATAGGAAGTATGCATATTTTTAAAGACTGGAGAAGAGCTGAAGCAAATAAAAATAAATTAATAAATACATAATTACAGTGTTGCTTCAGGGAAAAGCTTCTAGGCATAATCTAGTAACAATGACTGGAGATGCCATTAGCACTGTGTCTTGATTCCAGATCCCCTGGGATAGTCTAATAATTAAGCCTGTGTTTTCCAGTCCCTTTTGGCCTTAATAGCTATTATGATCATTAAGTGTAACCTGCCATAGACTCTGGTTTCTAAATGCCTTTGTGAGTCCAAGACCAAATCTGTGTCCCCTTGTGAGGGAACTAGGTTGATGATGAGCAAAAAAAGTATTCTCATTAGTCCCTCAAGATGCTGTTCTCACTTTCATTCCCAAACTCTCCTTTCCTTCCAGGTATCTACAGCCAGCAACTTTTCGCAGCTTTTCCTGAGCTTCAGTTAATCTTGACTCTTTCTGACACTATGGCAGCTCTAAAATGCCATTGCACTTGCCCGCATTTATCATCCTCTTTTTCAGTGTTTGTGATTGACCCCATGCACTGCAGTCTTGGCTGTGTGGCTGCTGGGCTGAAACAAATGAAAACTGAATTGTCACCACCGCAAAGACTGCTCTTAAGTAGATGCTCTTCATGATGCAGCTCTGGCTTTAGAAAGTTCAGCGTTACCAGAAAACTGTCAGCCCCGAATATTACAAACATTTCTTTTGCTTCCATGGGAAAAAGCAAAAACTTGTTAAGGGGGTCGTTCCCTGTCATATTAATTGGCAATGCTGGCAGCAGTTACGCAGCTGCAGGTAAAGGAGCTCACTTTCTCTGTTGCAGAGAGAAGCGTCGCAAAAGCAATGCACAAACAAAGCAAGGCACACGCTTTCGACTCATCTGTCACTCCTTGCTGAACTCGTCTGAAATTTATTGCCAGTTAGACAGCATTTCTCTCTGTTTACTGATTTGATTGAGGGGATGATTTATCAAGGCTCAACATCACACTGAACGCTGCCCTCTGGTCCGAAGGGTAATGAGTTGTAGACACATCTCATTCTCCTTCCCCACGTGACTCTGAGATTGCGGGCCAAGGTGAGCGTTTGCAGGCTGCGGGGTGACACGCGGGCAGTTCTGCTGGGGGGGTGTTCATGCTGGAGGATCAGCCCACTCCTTGCCCCTCCGAGCAGGAGAGGACGTCTATTGTTTATCAGGAGGTTTCAGGTAGCTGCACAAAGACAAAAAGGGAGCATCGATGAGAGAGAGGGACTGGAATGGGAAATGACAGCGGGAAGGACAATGAAACTGGCAAGAAAATAAAAGGATTAAAAATACCAGAAAGTGAAACGACAGCTTATTGTTGTCACTGCCGTTATCCCCACTGTCGCTTCATAGCGTGGCTTAATGCCGTTTGACATTGTCTTGGCTGACTACCGTAGCACGGTCCCATCACAATACAGTGCAAACTAATGCCTTCTCTCTGAGTGTATATTTGTTTTGGTTATGGTGAGTTTTTCTTAAGCAGCCCTGGTATTTGTTTCAATCACAACAATACCCATCGTCTCACCTTAATTTACGGAGTCATAACTAGCAGTATTTCTTTTCAGCATAAAGAGTGCATTGGAACAAATGCCACTATTTATCAACTGTAATGCAGTTCTTTATAAAGGTCTTACGTGAGCAAAGAATAAAAATGCAATGATAGTCTCACAATAAATACCCTAAATTCTTTATTGCCTATTTATGGTGTAATCTCTCTACAGTACAATATATGACTGTTTAGAAAAAGCTCCAGAATACAGTTATATGGTTTATTTACCAGGAGATGGCAATGGTGATCTACTGCAGTATTAACTTATATACAAGGCCCATATAATTCTTCCGCACCACTACAAACTTCAGTATGAATGAATCCAAAGTATTCCAATACTAGTTTTTGCCTTCCTTATTTCTAACTTGTTACAGTTCAGTATTCATTGTAAAGAAAGTATTTTTTTTTCTCTCATTTTTGATTGAAATTGCTGTCACTACATTTTTTAAAGATGTCTAAATACAATCATGCTGGTATTCTGGAAAACAGAATATTATTTAAAAACAGAGCAGCCAATACCATTGAATAAGATATGCCGTGTGTCAGAAAAATCAAATGAATGATGAAAGTAAAAGCTTAAAAAATGCATTTAGTTTTACAGTATCAAAATTGAACTTGAGTAGTTAATGAAAAATAAATTATAGGTTACGCTATTAAAAAATCATGTTATAATTTTCTATTAAGCTGCTGGAAGTATGGTGTTAAAGTATGTAGATGCCAACCATTTTACAGAACCTGAAATTAACTGCGGTCTGCAATGTTGTCTGAGTTGTCACATTACTTTAACCTAAAGTAAGGCGTGCATCATTCTTACATGAATTAGTGCAGCGTTGGTGTTCACATGTAGAAGATCACTGCCATAAGCACTGGAAGTAAAAGTCTGGCTTCTTATGGGATTTTTTTATGTTCCTTTATATCCTTCTCCACATGACTGCCTGTTTGTTACTTTTCTCCCCAGAAAGCTTGTACACGTTGACAAGTTGGATTGTGTATGTTTACTAGAAATCTGGCAGTTTTCAAACAGAAGAGGTAACTGGTGAGTCTTACTTGCATTTCACCAGCAGGACAACGTCACTCTCCTCTCCCCAGCTATCCTCCTGTCTGTAAGGAGGGAGCCGGGGACACCGCTGGCTAGCTTAACCTGCTCTGAAGGAGATCGGCATGGGTCCTTGTAGAGCAGTTACCGTCTTTTACCAGGGAACTACTCCCACGGTTGGCTTTTCCTTTGGTCTTCTGAGATATGCAGTCCATGTCTTACAACCGTCAGTACATGGCTCTCAGTTGAGAAGGTTATCCACCCTCAAGTTAAATAAATGCTTTAACTGCATTTGCTCTTTGCAACGTTAAATGCCAACATTATTGCCTTTCCACTCTTATTATTTTAGTGTTCCCCGCAAAACCAGCCAGGACAGTAGAAGTGTGAGGCTGAGAGAGGAGCATGGAATAGGTGAGGAGCGCTTTTCTGTAACAACAGATGATAGGAGGGAAAAAAACATTGGTTTACTCATGTGAAGGTCTCGATTTTCTACTGTTTCAATTGCGTTTAGTTTTGTAAAGCCCTTCTTCACCACAGTGTCTATCTTTCTACTACTACAATATCCTTCCTTTCTTTCTTCTGTTCTGCATTAAGTGGTACTCAATCAAACCCCATCTGTACAAGGAAGAAAAAGCAAATTTAGAGCATACATTCAGTATTTCCCTTAACACTGCTCTCTCCACACCTTTATATCAGGCAAATTCTGTGTTGGGATCTGCTTGCTCAGCACTCATGATATACTTTCTAGAGGAACAGCTGGTTCCACCTAATCAGTAGCAGGACATACCTATGTAGACAACAGCAATCACACATTACACATCTGCAATATCTTTCCACTCACAGGTCCCGCAGGGTACAGTGGAAAGACAGAGGTAAGAAAGACCTTTGTCAGTCTTTTTTTCTAATAAGGAAATCGATCGATGGAGGAAAATGAGCTGATCGAGTGAAAGCAGCAGAAGAAATAGGGACTCGGGTTTAGAGCCTGTTGACTGTTTGTGCCTTGCAGTATCGGCCAAACAAACTGTCTTTCTTTTTCCCTTTCACATTTTTTTACCTCTTTACATTTCTCTAGAAAACAGCACAAAGTTAATCAATACATTCAGTGCTTCCGTCTTCCCTGGGCACCAGGGCAGCCACATGTTTTGCCTTATGGTGAGGTTCTCCAGCAGCTTCGACATCTAACAGGGCTGTGAATCACTCCGGTGGTGTTCGTGTCTCTTCAAAGGACGATTTTTCAGAAAGGGCAAAATGACGTTCAGACTGACAGTCGCTCACACAAAATGTCTTGTCTTCTCTGCTGGATCTCTTGCTGTGAATACCACATTCATGTCAGCCGTGTGGAGGAAGGAATTATGAGTTTCCCTTTTCCTATCACTTATTTAGCACCCAGTCCCGTCTCCCTTGTCTTACCAACTTAGATCATGCGTACGCTCCAGTACGTAGTAGAGATATGAATGTTAGCTTGAAATGAATTGGCTCAACCGTCTCTTTACTTCGCCAAAATCTGTCCTGTAAACATTCTAGACTGCAGGCTCTTGAGAGTGGGACTATTTACAACCTTGTTTTAACATTGTTTAGTACAACAGGGCCAAAGCAGGGAGGCTCTGGATGCCACCGTCATGCAGATAATTTTCACAGTGACCCAGAGGGAGAAGCAAGGCCAGACTCAGAGGTTAGCAGTTCATAATGGGTAAAGAGAAGTTTAAATTTCTGAATTATAAAGTTGTAAAAAAGATTCAAAGGGAAGTAAGGGCATCCTCAGCCCACTCTTTGATAGTACAATACATAAAAAACAGATTTTGTAGGAGTATAATAAAAGATTGTATAGGAGTATAATAAAACCCAGACACAAGTCTGAAAAATTCATTAGTTTCTGCCATGACTAAAATAAGCACTGTCTATGAAAACTACTTTGCAATGGTAATGAAAAGCGAGTGGAAAAGCAAGTGTTAGCACCAGTGCTGCGACGTGAAATAATTTCTGTATACTCAGATCCATCATTGTGAACAATGTTGTTGATTATAAACCACATCAAATTCCCAGTCCCCCAAAACATGTATTTTATTTTGCAGTTTTTCTAGTAATTATGAAATCAACAGAATACTATCGAGTTTTACCACAATTAAGCTAAATATATACTTAAATGATATAACGTACTCAGTAATTGTAATATCTCTGTAACAGTAACTTCCTTCCTAGGAACAATTGGCAATGTTTCTTGAGCATTTTTCAGGGGTGGCAGCTAATGATAATGACGATGCTCAGCTCTCTCATAATTTTGTAATTTAAAAGGCACTTGGATGCAATTTAGAATCAAGATTTGACCCGCAGTGCTTCATTTCTTGTAAGTTGATAAGAGAAGCCTCCTAGATTTGGACGGATTTTATGGCCCTTTCAGTGTATGTGGGTTGATGGAAGAGATGATGACACAGACTTACGGCAGTGTGAGCAGTTCGCCGAAAACAGGTCTATATCTAGTCACTTGTGAGATACTGTTCACTTGTAAAGCTATTACCATGTCATTGTGCTGAAGACCTTTGGGCTCAAGGAAATCAAAACGCTTGTCTTGGGCCCTCAGTGAGAGAACGGCCGCGTGGTGTTTTGCCTCAAGCAATTGCCACTTGCTCAGGGCAAAAGCTCTGGCCCGAGTGTCATCTCTGTGGTGGGCCTGGGAGGCAGGAGTTTTATTCCAGTACTTTTCTCGCACTTCATCAGATGCATGCATAGCTCAAGAGACAGCTCACTAGTCTCCACCAAGCTGGGAATGTCTCTACTTTGGCAGGTTTTTTGTCCTGCAGCTGGAGAGCTGATGGTCACTGTCGTTCAGGCCACCAGTACTAAGCGTATGCTCCAAATTTACGTTTACCGATACTGAAATAAAAGCCCTATGTCAGTTTGTAAGAAAAGGCAAGACAAGCTTATTTGTTCTTGTAGCATCAACTTAACATTTATTTATATATACTTGTTCAGAAAAATAAAGAAAAGGTAGAAAACAGAAACCGTACTCTTTAATATTAGATAGCCAGTGACACAAGTGTAGAATCAAGAATAGCAAGTGGCCACTAATGTAGTGATAAAATTGGTTCACAAATAATTAATTGTATAGAACATCTTACAGCAAGTGTTTGCATCCCTTTACTATCCAATATTAAATTGGATAAACCTTTGCTGTACAATAAATTATTTATAGATGCATAATCTTGAACAATGAACACATAAATTTAAAAATTAGATAGATGGGTTAAACTTTTCCATACTGCTCAGAGTTGCCTGCCAATGGTCAGCAGGAGATTCCAACCAATTTCGTTAGGGCTTTTGAAAATCAAATTGTTCACTGGTTATTTGTAGATAGAGCTAATGTTTTTTTACCTGTGTTTTAATATCCCATTTCATATCCATTTGACCTTGCTTACTCCATATGATACCAATGCCTGAGAGGTTGTTTTCTGTCTAATTGAATACTAACTTTTTAATCATTTGGTTCAATAATTGACTTCTTTTCTTTTTTTCAGGTCAGTGAAAGGCAAAGATCAGACAAAGCAAAGACAGATCACATCTATTTCAAATACTCTTTGGCTAACTACAGTTAGAAATTATGATTAGTATTGCATAAAGAAACTATTATGACTGTATTTTAAATGATGTTTCTTTACCGAAATAGGCAGAATTGACAAGCAAATGAGTTTATATAAAAGAATGTAGAGTTTTTAAAGTTTCTAGTTTTATGAATGTAATGAGCCAGGTTTTTTTAATGTTAAGTAATATGCAAGTCGATGTATTTTGGAACATGCGATAACACGTTCAAATTCCTTCTAGAATATAAAATTGTCACCAGAATTTTAAAAGCAGCTCTCGCAGGACCAAAACCATTGGAAAAGAAAACTTTGGGAAAAGTGCACTAAAAGGAAAACAAGTGTTTCCTCAAAGACTTTTAAGCAACAGTAAAGAAAAGCAAAAGCATTTAATTTTTCACTTTTTTTTAGGCAGTCTGAAAGCACAACATCCTCCTATCTATCTCCCAGTTTATGGACATAGAGACTATATTTGCCTTTTGCCTTTTTCCTGCTGAAATCAGCCAGTGCAGTCAGGTGGTGGGTGAAGTCACCTGGGTATATGGTATGGCGAATATAGCCCCAAGAAACCTTTTGTTTTCTCTTTTCTTCAGAAGACAGCAAGTTCTCTGTTCTCAAGATGGTCTTCATGAAACTGTCCATGAGATGACCACACTAAAGAAACAAGGAGAACCAACAGGGAGAAAAGGTAATTACAAGAAAAAGTGAATTGCTAGCTGTATGAAGAAGATGTACATTTATCATAGTGGATGTGTGTTTTCGATTAGCTACATGATATAAAGTTTTCTCAGCTTAACTGCATGAAAGGGTTTGGTTTTATGTCTGTTGAAAGATTTCTATTTTCATTGGACTTTCTGATTAGCCTGTTACCTTCCCTGCGTGGCTAGTTACTAATACTTTTCTGTATCGAGAGCTCTTCTGTCACCCTGTGCGTGTCCGTGCACCTTTCCCTTGATCAAGGGTAGACAGCCATTTTTTTTGCCATTTACTGGCATGTACAAAGCTGAGGCTCAGTTTTTTTGTGTCTCCACCATTACAAAACTTCAGTGTAAACACAGCCTAGGTTTTAAACCAGCTAGAGCAACACCGAGTTCAGCATAGGTTAACCTCCTTGTTTTTTCACCTTTCTGAATGAATATCGCAGCTTGAACTGTGTGCTCTGTGCTTCTGAAGACAGACTGCTGCCATTGCCCAATGTGACTGCTTTACATATTGTTTGGCTACATCCCCATCGCACCGCAGCCACACGCTGCTGTACAGACACAGTCTGAGAAATGGCATACTGTGAGTACAAATACCCATAATCATGACTACCAGCTTTTCTGAAGACTTAATGATCAATTTTGGTAGTTACCTTTCATGGACCTGCCTAAAACTAGTTCTGTGCTATACTTTCAAAAAAACCCCACCCAGATCCACAATGCAGTTCTCTTTCCTATCTACTTATCTCACTTTCCATTGTCATGAAATGAGAGCAGAAATCCAGGCCCTATATCACACAGCTTAATAGACTTGATACAGATAATATTGTTCAAGAAAAATCTTAACATATTGCATCTGTAGTAGAAACGATTTAGGAAGGCATAACCTAGGACTTTTAAATCTTTCTTCATTGAACATAATTAAACATTAACCAATTTTGCTAGTGCCACAGAATTTTTACAGGCTGCTATAAAGCCCTGATTTCTTTGCCAGGATGTATGCTAGACAAAAGACTGCACTTTTTTGCTTTGCATGGAGAACCTGCCCAGTGTACGCTGGGACTGCCCTAGACAAACCACATGAGTTTGGGCTGTGCTGTCCCTCATACAGGTATGTTTCTCTCGTGAACCAGATTGTCTTTACTCTTTTATCCAGTTACTTTACAACAGAGATTACTGTGTGTAAGTAGCAAGTAAACAAAAAGTGAGCCTCTTCCTTCACTGTCCTGCACGATATACAGCTGCCAATATATCTGCAAACTTTAAAATGATATCACAAGGGTAAACAGAAATTTTGCCTTTGTACCGTTTTATAGGCACAGAGACAAGTAGCTAACAATTTCTGGTGAATTTATTTTCATCTTCCTTGGGAACAGTAAGCTAGCTAGAATGTCTTCAGAAACACTGAGCCGCTCACTCAGAGAGGGGGTTTCTGCCTGTTATATTCTGTATTAAGATACTGACTTGGGCTGCAAGAACCTCCACACCATTTTCTGCTCTGCCTTTCTCAGAGCAGGATTTTTAAATCCAAGGAGTCACCATTTATTCAGAGCAGAGACTAGGCCTGTCATATCCAACACCAGGGTCTTGGCTGCTCCACGTGTATGGTTCCCATCTTCCTCACAAGAGTTTTTTAGAAACAGCAAAATAAGAGAAAATTTTGAGGAAAGAGAATCTCAGTGGGAACAGTCCAGCTACTTCTTCAATTTTACTGACAGCTTAAGCAGGTGTAGATGTCAACATGAGGGGTAAAAGTCAGTGAAGAATCAACCCGTATGTGCTCTTAGTCAGCTGGGAGAAGTCAGGGGTAGGTCTTGAAAAATCAAAAGGACAAGATGGGTCCAAGACATTTGCATTTAGCATGACCACGTAAGTATAAAGTAAAGGGAATTCCTAAAGGAAACATTTTTTGTCATATAAACACTGAGCCACTGCAAACAAATCTGGC
Organism: Haliaeetus albicilla; assembly: GCF_947461875.1. Lineage (NCBI taxonomy): Eukaryota > Metazoa > Chordata > Aves > Accipitriformes > Accipitridae > Haliaeetus > Haliaeetus albicilla. Next base: position 36,365,724 of record NC_091491.1, read on the forward strand.
AAGGCAGAGGATCCGGCTCCCCAGACTGAACATCAGAATACCATGAATAATGTCAAGAGGCAGCAATGGGGCTGTCAGATAATGCTACTGTCATTACCCTATTACCGCAAATATCCATGAGTTTTACTAGTTTACAGAACCTGTCAATGGATATTTTAATCCATAAGTACAGAAAACACAACTATTTTACCATATAATCATTGAAGCTAATCTCTTTTTGGCAAGGTCATTATTTACACTACTTCCCTTGTAATCCCCACGTGCACATACAGAATAAGGCTCTGAAGCTTAATCTTTTCAATGCTGAAAATGAGACTTTTATGCAAACTGATAAAAGTTCTTTGTTTGATTTATCTGTAAACCAAAATAGTCTGGTAGTTTGCCTTGAAGTTAAATGAAAAAACATACTCTGTCAAATCCTGTGTATTCCTTTTTATGTATTTTGTCATCTCCCCTCTATTAACTCTGTCCTAAGGTTGAAAAGAAGAGTGCACTCTAGCTTCCATTTACATACTGTACTTTAGCTTTGACTTTTTTGGTTGCAGCCTGTTAAATTTATTGACTATAAGCCCCTTGAGCTATTGAAGAGTATGCGGCTTACATTGTATATCTTTTGAAAGACGCTACTGGTAGCCTGTTTTAATGTGTTTACTCTCTCCAGATACAATTTGTCTTACATATTCATTGGTTTTTAGTGCCAGGACCAGTTTCTTCGTTGTAGCTATTGTTTGGAAGTCTTGCACAGATATTAAGGCTTAGTAATTTTTCAGTGCTGCTCAAGGGATCTGAGTGTCAAATGAAATAATGAGTGGGAATTTGGGCACTGAAAACCCTTAAGCAGCTGGCTTTGGAGATCTCAATAAAAAAAAATAAAGGAAAATAATTTGAGATGGCATGAAAGACACTTTGAGAAGTCTAGGATATTTTATATGTGCAAATAGAGCTGGCCAAAAAGTAGTGCTTGCCATTCATTGACAATTACATTTCATCTTAATTTCAAGATTTCATACAGCCTGAAAGTCAGAGAAAATTTCATTTGCGAAACACTAGCACATGGAACCGGGAAAACGAAATATGTTCCCCTGCATACTGCAGCTGCTTTTTCTAGTGGTGGAGCTGACCAGAATACTGATTTCATTAGGCAAGAGCCTGGGATGGAAAGGATCTCTTTTCAGATTAGAGTCAGGGCTTTCAGGTGCTAGGTTTCAGAGGAGACAGTCCGAAAGCCTTGAGAGCGATGGGAGCTTATGTTTGCAGGTCTCTGGCTCCCAGAGCAAACCCGTCAGGCTGGTCCAGAGCGTGGGAACATGACGCTGTGTATCCTGTGGTGCTGGCTCTCGCTAACAGGGACCCCAGTCCCTCCTCATGCTCTGATGTAGAAGTACACTTCAGAATATCTTCTATTCTGCAGCGCAGGCGTTGGCATGTTGGCTACTGATGCTAACTTTTGAGCTAACTAGGCTGGATACCTACAGCAGCGCAGATTTAAAAGTACAGACAAAGTACAGAAAGCTGTGGATTGGGAATCCCACCCAGGCACTTGCAGATTTATGCTGCTATAGGTATCACGCCTAGTTAGCTTAAACGTTAGCCAGAATATGTCTACATCAGTAGCCAACATGCCAAAATCTGTTGTGCATCTGTGACAGAACGTGGACTTCTGTTCACATCATCTGCATCCTGCTCCAGATGCAATCACTCCATGTTTGATCCTGAGAGAGAAATCTGCAGTGGCATATTTTCATTTCTAGAAAATCCTTACCAAAAGTCAACCTCCTTTCTCTCTGGGAAAGCCATGAGCGCAGCCCCGAAACTCCAGGGATTGAACTCTGCCTCCAGCGAGGCACAGGTGAGATCTCTGCGCTGCAGCCCACCCTCGGTGCCGTTACCAGCTCGGTGCCAGGCTTCCAGTTATTCCACCCAGATGCTTGTACCTTCAAAATCTATTTTTGCGAGGAACATCTGTGGCCCCAGCAAGTACAGAAAGAGGAAGGTAATCCGTTCCGTGTTTCACACAGCAAACACTACTGATTGAATGTATTTTGACTTTCAGTGAAAAAACCATGGGGAGGTCATGGTGTCCCTAGCCCCACTTACTGGTTTAGACCCTCTGTGGCCCTGGCATCAACATGGGGGTGATGTGTCCTTACAGGCAAGCCAGGAGAGCCTAAAATATTTCCATGTCATTGCTTCATAGCACCTTAAAGCTTTCACAGGCAGAGAAGTTGCAACTGTTAATGAAATAAATGTGGTTTAAGTTACCTTCCCTCTATATAGCAAGTATGTTGTGGAAGAGGGGTATATTTTTTGCCTTGTAGTGTACATGTCAAACAAATACAATTATCTATTTCTGAATCTTTATAGCCCCCATCATCATAATTAGCTTAAGTAAGTGAAGCTGTATTTAGCTTGCATATAGCTTCAATTTGCTGCAAAGTAAATCGCCAAATAAATCAATAATTTACAACCTAGCAAACAGTGCAGACTTCTCCAAAAGAAAAAAAACAAACAACCCATTATGCCTGGGCGTTTCTGAATGCAGCACAACTCCTTGCCTAGCTTCTCTGAGCTAGATGTGACATTTTCCAACACCAGACATTTTCATTCAAGCAAAGAGGAAACATGGAAAGCCAAACAAATAATGACATGAAATGAAGCTTTGATTAGAAGTCTGTGAATAATGATCCTTTTCACATATTCAGTATCTAGGATGTTTAACATGTTTTACATTTTGAATGTATCAGGCGAGTTCCGACGATTAGATTTTGGTATTGAGAGAAACACACTTTATTAGAGAGGGAGCTTGTCAGGGCTTGGTGCCAATCGGCTGCAACTAGTTACGTTGCAGACACATCCAACACCCTCATTTGGAGAAATGCAAGAGGGAACATGTTTCATATTTTCCTCTTTCCTGCTCTGTTCTCCTACAAATTCATAGCTAGCTCTCTCTCAGGTCCTACGGTAATAAAAAAAACCCAGCCAAAATACTTTTCCATGGCATGAGTAAATCACAGGTTTACATTGTTGAAAATTACTATTAGGTTTTGATGCCTTTGTACAGGTTATTACTACGAAGACTGTATTAATTGGCTGGCATTCTCAAGTGGTGGTGGGTAATATTCAGTGAATTCAAAAGGTGGAAAAAAGTAATTTTTGTATATGTTAAATTAGTTTGTTTTTTTAATTGCCAGGAATGTAACAGGGACCAAAAACAGAGCAAAAGTCTAAAACTTGGGGATATTTTGAATAAAGAGAACATCCACAGATGAATTATTTGGAACAAGTTTGGGGGCCAGCTGTTAATCCCAGTTTCAGAAAGGGATGAAACTCCCTCATGTTTCACAGCATGAGTCAAATATTTTCCTTCGTAGGAAGGATATTATAGTAGCTTCTGCACATTACTGGTTGGTATCCTTTGTGTAACTCAACGTATTTGCTGCTAACAGCTACTTAGCATATGTCTGGGATACTATTACCTTTATCCTGAAGTCACATGTGGTATTACAGTAATTACTGTGCTTTTAGCATGTAATTATTTTAGTGTATATCAGTGTAATAATATATTGATATGTATGTGTATTTAAGCAATGAAAAGGTATCATTTAGAATGCAACGCATGGTTTAATTAATTGTTTTATGCACTAAATGTTTCCATGCAGAAAAATGGTAGTTGCATGCAACCTCCTGAAGTCTGAAGTAGGAATATAACTATATATCAGAAGCTGAAAATTCTGCTCTAAGATTAAAATTACACTTTATTTCTAATAGCTAGAGATGTTCGTATTTCATTAAATAAAAAGGCTTTCTTGTTTCTCAACACTTCAGAAAAGAAATGACTATTGTGTTTGGCTTGCAATGAATGAATATAATCTCAAATCTTTTGTTTGCATAATTGTGCAATGTGCCATTTTCTCAAATGAAAGCTCCGTGTATTTGCAGAGCAGACGGCAGAAGTATGTATGATTACCTCACCGTTTCTTTGTACCGAGCATAGATGGAGGCAAATTAGAACTCATCAGCAGGAGGGGTGTTTGTTTTCTTCCCAAACAAACCATCAAAGAATCCCAGAGCGTGGTTTAAACTATTCAGACTGAAAATAGACTGAATTTTGTCTGCCTGATTCCAGTAAATACTTGTGTATTACTTTAGTGAGATTCTTTCAGGAGAGATGCTGGAAACTGTAAACACCCATGTAGAAGATAATGCTCAGTAACCAATCTCAGGCCTTTCATACAGTAGAAAGCTTTACTGGGTAGGACTGTGAGAAAATAGCTGTGTTGACAAAAGCTCAGGTATAGATACAGTTATACAGGCAAAAGAATCTATTTGCCAATACATTTTCTTTCTGTTTAAAGATCTACAGTAAGATGTATTTGCCAGTATAAGCTGCTTTCCATGCCACATTTCCAGTGTGTGCCAGTGCAGCTCTACCTGCAGACAAAACATTTTAAATACAAACAAGGAGAACGATGGCTAATTAGACTGCATGTCTTGGAGCATTAAAGTTTGGTGTTCCATATCACTCCTGGGATGGAGGTTACTGATACTGAAAGATGTAGTTCCTGATTCTGCAATCTTAATTCGTGTTGTGTACGTGACGCTAAGCCACATCACTGATGTCAGTCAGATTACACCGTCTAAAGCTGACCAGAGCAAAGAGAGCTTCAAGAAAATGAAAGGAAACAGATGGACCCACCTTGGTGCTCGCAGCAGCTCTGAACTCTCAATGAAACTAGATTTAGGTACATGCAATTTTTGGCTGGGCGCCTGCTGTGCGCCAGCCCCTTGTTAACCGGGACCTGGCCCCCCCCAGTCGGCGCTGCCTGCGCAGGAGGTGGGCAGGAGACACAGCAGACAGCCGTTCCTGGTTTCTGCTGACAGGTATGGTCAGCTTGATGTTTTCCAGCGGTTTATGCCAGAAATCTGTTCCCCGGAAAAATTTTGGGCAGCTCTAATTAAAACGTGATAGCTTAACACTTCCCAAGACCCTGTTTTCAATTGCAGAGGTATTATCTTGCCTATGGCAATTGGTGCTATTTTCTGCCACAGTTCACTGAAACGCTTATTTCCAGCAGAAACTCGTTGGTTCAGACAAAAGTTTTGCCAGAAAGCATTCCTCTCCTTTAGCATGCAATGTAATGGGAGAGACAGGGATGTGAAAATAAACACGAACTCAGTGGCTAGGGCTACTCTTCTAGAAAGCCAAACACTGGTCCAGGTCTTTGGTGTGGTGACTTGAACAGAGCAGGGATGTGAGACTCCGGCTCCTGCCTTCTGGTCATCTTCCTCCCCACTGGGCTCTTGGCTATTTTAGGATAGGTAATAACCTCATCCTCGGTTTTTTTGGTTGCTTGGTTGGTTATCATTTGTGGGGCGGGGGGGGAAGTTATTGGCAACTACCTGATACAGTCCAGGAGTATTTTATATATTTAGTATCTGTTGCATGCAGGAAATTCTGCTGTCTCACTCGTCTTTTATTAGAATTCTGCCTATTCTCTGTGTCAGTCTGTACTGTAATGGGTGTTATGGCGTGACAAGTAACAAAATTTGTTACTGCTTTTTGCAGCTGTGTCAGGCTGGAAGCTCCTGTTCGACATGTTTCTGTGGAACTGGCTGAATTGTGCAGCAAACAGGTTTTGCATTTCCTCTCAGTGTAGAAGGGAAGGTAAAGGTTGTCGCCACCATAGGACGCGGGGAGGAGTGGTCACTCCTCCAGCCTGCCTCTGTATCTGTACTGATGGTGTTTGGTGAAGCAAATCTGCTGCAAATTACAGCGTGTGGTTGTAGATCAATTTATGCTCCTGCCTGCTGCCAACAACGTGCTGTGCACAAATAGAGCTAACTTGGTAAACATGCACTCTAGTAACAGAAAATAACCAAGTGTTGTTGAAAGGAATAATTAATTAATGTTTGTAAAGCACTTAGAAACTGAAAAGCACCTTATTAGTGCTAAGTGTTCAGGGGCCTAGTTTTCTCATCAGAAGTTAAAGTCATCTTCTTTGTTAGTCTTTAACCGAACAAAACATTAAGGGTATAAAGCCTTTGTATCTAATGTCCTCAGTCAGGTGTTTTTGTGCCTGGCAGTCATTAAGATGCAGTAAGTAAACAAGAAGAAACTATAAATGGCATGAATCAGCTCACTTCCACTGATGCCAGCAGAATCAAGTTGATTTACATTAGCTGAAGATCAACAACAGAGAATCCAAAGCACAGCTCCTCTTCTTTGCTGTCGGGCTCAGTCAGAGCCGATGACTGGCTTCTTCACTGCAGCTCCCACCTTCCTGAGCCCAGCTGCCAAGAACGAATACAAAACTATATTAGGGCACAGGCCTCCCTGTGCAGTGAGGCGGACAAATTGGATGGCTCAGATTTGCTACCTGGGGCAGCCAGCATGCTAAATGAACAGCCTCTTGGTGCTAGAGAGCAGGAATCCTATTTATCAGGTGTGCTACGTGGGGCAGAAAGGTGACACCTATGTCTGACCCCGGTTCGAGAGCTCAGGAACGTGGAGAATCAGCATCTGTGCCTTTACTTTCGGAGAGCCTTGGCTCCCTCAAAAAAAAGACAAGTCTTCATGATGCAGGGGTCATCAACTGAAGTCTAGATTTACTTGGGAGGCTAAAAGAGCTACGAGCCACCCAGAAGAGAAGCGTCCGGGGAGACGTGAATGATCCCAGCAATGTAATACAGCCACAGAGCCCCAGCCAGCCCTCCGCTCCCAACACCGCGGTGTGGGGCATTGCACCTTTTCTGCAGTCATCTAAAAGCTGATCTGCTCCTCCAGCAAGTTTGCAGTCCACAGTCAATATTCTTACTGGCCTAAGAGGGTATGAATCCGTATTTCACTCTCTGTAAATAGTATCTAAATCTTAGACTTTGTGAGAGCAGGAGAAGGGGGAAGAGAGGGAAGACAGTCTTGTGGAAAACAGGGCACTGCAGAAAAGCGTTTAAGACTAATTGGCCAGAGAGCACAGGAAAAAGCATTGCACTGGCCTGCCCATCAGAGCACGCACTTTTAAGATTATCATACGCCTTTACCAGACAAGGTCCCTTTCTTCAGCCAGAAATATTATCAGGCTAAATTTGATGAAGTTGGGCATCTGTTCCATATTTATGAATGTCCAGCTCCTCAGTAGTTCACACTGAGCTTCCAGATTAATCGAAATCCTGATGATGTGCCCACTCCAACTGCACGGTGCATGAGCAGGATGCCCAAGTATACATCACATGTAGTCAAAGGCAGGAGTGCTGGGAGAGTGAATCTAGTCTTTGATCTCTTAGGTGTTTCTTCTCACAGGAGATCAGTAGCTTTTTTTTTCTGCTGGATTAATTGGCAGAGTAAGAAAGGTTACCTGCCAAGAAAATCCAATTATTCAGCCCTTGCTGGTCTTGAATAAAGCTCTATGGTTGACAAAGGGTCACAGTTAGAGAGAATTAAAATAGGCCATCAGGACAACAGATATTTTGGTTTTTCAATCTCTGCACTAGCCTAGGGCAGAGTATGTTTGGCTCACTTCAGTTGCAGTGCTGGAACACAGTGTGCCAGAATACCTCTTCATGACATTTTTGGAAAAGCTAAGTGTTACTAAGATTGGTTAATAGTTATCTGTGTAATTAGCCATCTGCTATAGATCCATTTGTTGAATCTGAGAGGGGCTAGAACCCTTGCACGTCCTCCTTGCTCCTAACTTTGCTTGAGTTCACCATAAGGAGCTTCGTGCAAAATCCATAAAGGACCAAAAAAATGCTTCTTTGAAAGTACAGTTCTTTCTTTAAAAGAAAAAAGTGGTTGCCCCATAAATGGTAAAATCATAGTAATTTGTCTTTTCTTCATCAAGAGCACAGGCTTTGGAGCACTCGAGAATCTTTTTGGAGTAGGAAACTGAGATGTCTCTTGAGGGTCCAGGCAAGACTCTGTGGAGCTGCTCACTTGAGACACAGAATTGGTAGTACTCCCTCATAGACCCGCTGCACTTGATGATCCAATATTGTCTGACACACCTTGTAAAGGTCATCAAAACTGGTACCTGCGACTTTTCAAATCAATCAGAGGTAGATTGAGTTTATGAAATGGGACAGTGAAACTGTGGTTACTTTCTACTCCATAGTTATTTGAATGCATATCAGAAACTACTGAAAGAAGTAGGCAAGTGTCTAAATTGTGTTAGATTCCTAAATGTTAGAATAATAGCCTCCCCCAATCCTATTTGTAGGCACACACACAAACACTTTTGTCTTTGTGTAGAAGCTCTTGTCCTCTCAAATTCAAATATATTACAGACATGGATATATACACACAAAACCATGCACATATGCATTTTATCATATTATGTTTTCAATCTTCTCTGTGATCTCATGAAAAATTGTTATGATCTGTACAGATCCCGGTAACCTCCTGTGCCACATATCCATAGCTATGGGAGGGAAATGTCTGTCAAATCCTTAGATACACTGTGTCTGTTGTCAGCAAAACTAACAAGCTAAGAAATTTAAGAGAGCCAAAAGCTTTGTTTCTATAGGTCTCTGAATCCAGAGGCCAGAGCTGAAGTGATTTGGGTGAAATACTCGAAGAATCCGGCACAGATAAATGACCCAACAGAAAGTTCCACAGGTGTCAAGGCAGAAGGTGAATGTATGATAATTAATTCTTTCTCCTGGAATGTATGCCGCTAATTGACTTGGCAGCAGTATCATTACCATGATTCATAGGCTCATAGATTTTAGGCCAGAAGTAACCATTACAATAATGTAGTCCTACTGTCTGCACAGCAAAGACCACAGAACCTCACCCAATGGTTGCTGCATCAGCCCTCTAATTTCTGCTTGAATTACAGTGTTTTTTTCAAAAAGCCCTCCAATGCTTATTGAAAGACTGTGTGATAGAAAATATACCAGATCTACCAGGTACTTGGGTAAGTAGTTCTAAAAGTAATCTTTTCTTCGAAATTTGCAGCTGATTTGGGGTATGATATTTTCATAGGATTTTATTTTTTTTTTCTAAATGTACCCCAGAAACATTAAGAAAACTCTCAGACAAAAGATTCCTTTTTTTTTTCCCCTGGAGTTAAAGGTATATGTAGAGTTTATGGTAATCTTCCTACTCTATCAGTAATATCTTTAATGGCTCACTGAAGTTTTATCTCCTTTTTTCCTTCTTTCTATCCACCCTCTCACTTTTCTCTCCTTGCATCCTCCACCAAAAAAAAAAAAAAAAAAAAAAGGAGAGAAAATAAACAAGGGGGAGAGGTGGAAGACAAAATTCACAATTAAACCGTGGAATTTTAAAATATGCAGAAAGTTCCTGGACACATCTAATGGTAGGCAGATACTGACATTCCTGCAGTCCTAGACAAAATGTGTGGAGTTTTTTTTGGTTTATGGTCCCACCTGTTCTCTCCAACACATCTCTTTCCTCTTCTTGTTCCCTAATATTCCCCCTGAGTCCAATTTGTCTGATTTGTAGAACATGTGAGGATTGCTTAGGTAGATCATATCAATGACAATGCAGTGACACAAACAACTAGACAAGGCATCACGCTTTTTTGGAAGGGTAGAACTTGCCTTTTTTACAGGCAATATTTTAACAAGAAGTCAGCAGTGCTACAGGAGCTGTATCCCCTCCCTACTCCGTAACCAACATTGGGTATTCTGAGACAAACATTTACCATTCTTTGCTCCTCTGAGTATCCTTTTATCCCACAGAATAATTTCATTGATTTAAGCAGGAACTAAAGCATCCAAAATTGAGCCAAAATCTGATACACCTTTTGGCATTGACCAAATCCTTATCCTGTGAAGGCAGTGTCTAAACATCCATTGATTGTGCCTGAATAAACAGCTTGCTGAAGTAAGTGATGCTGCCTGTGAAATTGCTATGAATTACTTATGACATATTTATAGTACTTACAATGAAAGTTCATCAAAACCTGAGACTTTTCAAATTGATCGGAGGCAGACGCAGTGCATGAAATTGAACAGTTTAACTCTCAAGTATAGTTATGATACAGGTATCCAGATAAGCCAACAGTAATAGAGATGTTATCTCTTCATTCTCTCATGATCATATCATGTCTCTGTCTAATCTGTGAATACAATATTAACTGCCATGCAGTTTCAGAAGCTGGGAGAAAACATGGTGAGTTCCCAAAGGTGCAAGTGGATTCATTTGTATTTATAAGTAAGTCAACAACAAGCTGATGTGATATTAAACAGTTAGTCCATCAGTGACTTGGCCCTGTTCTTTTCTCCATCTGGTAGGTAGGCAGGCAGATTGAATTTATGCCATGTGTTTATTTTTCTTGTAACAAAATGAGTTGCATTTATATTTCTAGTCACTATGAGGTGATAACAACCTTAAAAAAATGTATTGTTTCAAGCTAAAATATGAGGAGTTAGCAGGAGCACAGCGACATGCCACCCAATGCACAATATCTTATTTAAAGGAAATGGCAGTACACCATACTTTTTATTTTAAAAAGCTCAATTACAGACTTTAAAGAAAATTAAATTTATAGTTGAGCCTTCGAGTTTTGAAACTACCAGTTGTTTCCTGGAAGTGACTTTGAAATGAGTTTTGGGAAATCATTTTAGTATTGACTTGGGCGATAATGGTTGGCTGTTGCTTTTTTGTATAAGTGATTAAATTACTCTGAACAAGCTCCAAGTGCATGTCCTTCTCTAAGGCCAATTGTGAATATGACCATAATACACTCTCTAAAAAATATTTCAGAAAGTAAATAATCTCTAAACCTGGAAGCATGTCATTGCACTCTTGCAAGAATAAGCAAACAAATTTGGTTCCTTGTCTCAACACACATCAATTCTTTCTTTTATACCACACACTTTCTCTGGTTTTAAAAGGCTGGGGTTTTTTGCTAGGTTTCTTCTATTACACTACAATAGGAGATAATTCTGACCATGTCTTAAAGAAAGAGCTAGCTAAGAAGAAAGTGTATTGGCAGTAATAAGAATTGGCAGTTGTACTACTGATTTTAGCCTTTATCTGCCTCTCTGAAATGCAGGACCCCTCTAGTTATTTCTTCATACTTCAGTAAACAGAGGTGAAATCAGGGCCGCATTATATTGGGCTCTACAAGCACATGGGAATGAATGCTCTTAATCTAAAAAAAGCTTTGCAAATAAATGCCAAATATGCAAAGAGTCCATAAACAGAGCGATGAAAGGACTTATCCACAGCTGCTGAATGTGCCTGGGCTGGAGACAGAAGCAGAACCCAGGTCTTCAGAGACCTGTGCCACTGTCCTATCCAGTGAGCTCTGCTGCTTCTTGGTTACCTGAGTTGAGATAGCTCCCAAAACACTGCCTGGTCTGAGTTTTTATTAAAAGTATGGCATGTACTTCAAAAGACAAAATTAAAAGCCGGTAAGATTTATCCCCAGGAAGCCACCAAGATGAGAAAGGTGCCTGTCTCCCACAAAGCCAGAAGCAAGTCAGACAGCAAGAAACGATGAATGAATAGGAGCAAGAGGAAGAAAACAACAGAAATTTTGGGAGGAATTTAGCATAAGCAGGTGCGCAGAAAGTGTCTTGAACAGCGGCATGCACTCTGCAGTCATGGTACAGAGAAAAACCAAGAGTTTGAGGGGTACAACCTTCAAAAGGACAGCCTGCTGCGCTTCCCAAATCTCCTGAGTTCCCATCTGAGATGGAGTAGGTGAGTTGGGGAGCAAAACCTCCCCTAATAAAATATGGTTCAATAAGGGCAAAGATTGTTAGGGAGCATGGCCCTATGATACTGTTAGGAAGGATTTCTATTTCCTTGGCATTAGTTTCCATGCTAGGAGGTCCTGCACCAAGTCTTTAGGCCATAAGATCTGGGCAAGTCTTGGTTGACAGACAGGTGAGGGTGGCTCGTAAAGGTTGTGATTTTTCTGTTCCTCCTGTTTTTAAGCATCTTTAACTCCTGCTGACAAGAGTAATCTAGCTCCTCAGAGGTCTTAGGTAAACAGGAGTCCTGCAGGGTGCAGGTTAAACTAACATTGAAAGAGCGGGTAGTTGCAACATTCTGTAATTATTTCCGTGAACTCTTTCTCTTTCTAGTCCTTTGTTGTTCAAGGCAAAAATATTTGGGTACCAACTCATGGAAGGAATTGCCAAAATGTCTCCTGCATTCCCCACTCTACAGGTGGTCTTCTTTAGATCTTTAGGTTAGAAAGGAAACTAGTTTGCTACTTAAGTTCATCAAAGCACGAGGGATGATTTAGTTGAGTGAATGTGGAAAGAAGTGGCAGCCTGTGTCAGATTTTTCTTGTTGATATTTATTTATTTATTCGTGTTGAGTTTCCACCTTGGGTAGAGAAAAAAATCCTATAATTTACTGCCTCAGATTTGAGCTGTAATAAACTTTTTTCTCCACCTACACACCCTTTGCTTTCTGGTTTCTTTGAGCATCAAAAAAGACAAGAAATTTTCTCCTGGTAAATGTGCTGGTTCATTTTGTATTAATTTGAATACCTGACTGAAAAAGGGAACTTATTGCTGCCCCACAAACAAGGTAGGTATGAATGATCCTTCTTGCACTTGTTTCCTTGATGAAATGTTAAATGTAGTTTGCTACAAATGGAATCTCAGTTAAAGCAATAATTAGTATTTCAGTCTGTTTAGAATAACACTTTAATTATCTGTGGTAGTTCTGAGAATTGAAGGATATCCCTTCAGGATACAGTGGATCAGTGGATCAGATACAGAAGGATACAGTGTTATTTTAGATGTTCTGCTTAAATACCTAAGCTCACATTATTCACTAATATTCCCTCCTCAGTGGGGTGGCATTCAAGCTCTAGGTAGTGTTAACATATTTTTTTAAACCACAAAAATGGAGAAGATAATACAAAATAAAGGAAAAACAAGCAGTCAGCTGAATTTATCTTAATTTATCAGCCAATATCTCACTTCACATCATTTGAATGGTCTTATAGAAAAGCATGTACCTAAAAAAGGACTGCACTTTCTCTGAAATGCTGATGTCCCAAATGGTTAAGGTAGAAGCAGGCGAACATAAAAGGAGAATCCTGGACATAAGGCACTGAAGCTCCAGTTGACCAAAAAGAAGAAAGTAAACATCATACAAACACTGGGCCAAATACCACTATATCATAGGTTAAGTCTACACGTGCTGTTGGACAGAGCTGAGAACAGAATTAGAATTTGGCCATTACGTCCTTCCCCCACCCTTTCGCAGGACAGAGGTGGAAATGGCAAGCAGAACTTACCAGGTTCGAGAAGGTGACTTTGAAAACAATTCGTAGTGAGTGAACATGCATTAAAGCAAAAACAATTCTGTTTGTTTGCTTCAGGTAAGGTATGGGCAGTCTCATTGCCAGTGCTGAGGGTGATTTGTATTCAGAAAATAGCCTCATTTTCTTTGCCTTGTCTCTTGTGCAGAGGCTGTTGCTGTATATGCACTGTGAAGTTTATGGCTATGGGGGTTTTCTAACTGTAAGCATCTCTGACACCCCAGTTGTGCTGTTGCTTCCGCTAGTTCCACAGCGGATCTTTTTTCAGGCGGTGGTGTGAAAAGAGCTGTTTACAATTCTTCTTGGCCTCCCTTTCTTTCTGCAGATTCTGACTGACTTAGACTCATTAACAAGACCAAGTGACATATTTTTAATAGGAAAAGCTTTGAGATGAGACAATATTGTTATATCTTGTTCAAGACCTCCTGCCAGGAGAGACTTGACCAACGCAGGGAGGCTTCCAGGAAGTAGTTTGCTCCCAAAACTGTTTTTGGAGAGAAGGGATTTTCTTTTTGCAAAAAATGTTATTGTGTTTTTGTTAAAAAATATCTGCTTTGCTTTCTAAAATGTATTTTGACCACAAATATTGCTGCGAAGAAACCCCTGTATTACGGTCAGGTCTATGCTACAGTGATCCAGACAGAAAAGACAGATGCTTCAATGACATTCTTTAGATGTATTTTTTGGTTACTGGGGAGCCATATAAATAGAGACAGTGCAATATGCAGCATCCTTTGCTCAAAGCCTGTGCCTGCCATGGGAGATCACCCAGCTCTGTGACTGTGGAGAGACAACAGAAAAGCAAAAGGAATAGAAATAAGAGGAGGAAAGAGGATAAATGTAGGCAAGAAACACTCAGGAGAGGCATTTTTATTTCTTTAAGGGATTTCTAGGCCTTTAAGTGATTTCCAGCACACAATCTGTAGAAAATTTTCATCCACATCCAAACTGGGCAGAAACTCCTTTCGGGATCTGTCATTACTAGCCTGTATGCAGCTGGCATCGGCGCACTCTCCGGGCTGCACCAGAGACTGGGATCAGACACTTAAATAACACACAAAGTCCTTAATTTGAGGAAGGACCCACAGAAGGCTCCCAAGTAATATACTGAATACCTTGTATTTTAGTGCATCTGGCAGCGCCCTGGTAATGAACTGGATATAGCACACATAGCATAAAATATCAGCATGTACAGCATAAATACTGCTTGCACCTCTCTCGACGCAAGAAGCATATAAATGATAGCAGTTTAATAACTGGTTAAACTATAGCCTTTTCCTGGGCAGAAAAAGCAAGCAAGTGTGTTTCAGATGGCAGCTGTGAATGTATCCTATGCTTTTATTCTCTTTTGCCGTGTAGTCATACATTCCTTAACCTTTCCCCAGAACTTCCTATTATTTTATTTCCCTAGGCAAAAATGCCAGAGTCACTCCCTGGCATTCTCTTTTCTCTTCAGAATTTTTCTTTTTCTGGACAAGTGCTTCCCAGTCTTACTTTTTGTTTTATAACCAACAGCATGCCACTCGCTTGAAGTTGGAGCTGGGCAAAACAACAACGGCAAAGAATACTCATTTCACATTTAGCTGATGTGTCTGAAAAGATTAATTTATAAAGACCATGAAGTTGCTCAGCCCAAACAGCCACTGTATGGACCACTGAGACACCCAGGAGAGGTTTTTCAAAAATTCTAGCAAAGGCTAGGGATATTTCCAAATGAACGGCAGTCAGGTTGTCAACCCCATAGTTTTTCATTAAGACCAAAATACCTGAATGTTATCTGTAACCTTTGAATGCCTTCTGCATTAACAATCACTGGTTATGACAACTACTAAAAGAGATCTGTGCTTAATATTTTGCTTCAAAAGCCACCTTAAGTATCCAATTATGAGAGCCCATAAGAGTTACGTTCTTTAATTTGCTTAGATCTAAAGATGGGTACCACTTTCACTTCCACCACTGAGGGTACAGTCTTTCCGGTCTTTAGTCAATGCCACTATTAAACATACAAATCAGACATTTTTGAAAAAATGAAAAAAAAAACCCAACCTGTAATGTTAGCTCAAGCATTTTTTTAAATCTAGTACTGACTGCTTGGCTTTATTAACTGTGACTGCAAATGCCTTAAAATATGTCAGCAGAGTTACTTTGTTATTCCGGTTAACAGCATTACATGGGATTCAGCATCTAAATCTCTCAGCCTATATTGTGTGTCAGAAGTGTGGGAAAGAATGGCTGGAGAGAATTGTGTGGGGCTTATCATTGTAGGAGGGTGGATGCAATCATAATTCTTGTGTCTTGTCCTTAGCAGTAATGAGAGAGGTTTTGTAGGCTGAAAAAGAAAGAAGAATAGGCTTTGTTTGACTATTATGGCAAGTGTCAAACCTGGTGAATAATATAGATAATTTTTTGGACATTTGAAGTGGAGAATAATGTATGATTAATGTCAGTTCTACTGTTTAGCTTCCTTGTTGTACAAGTGCCATGGCGTTTCTCAGAAGTAAAAAATGGTACAGAACTATGTCTTGAGCAAAGACTGGGTTACAGTTTTTATCTTGCATTTATTGCTCTTTGCCTTTAAAACTTATTTTAAGAATGTTTTAAGCAAAATAAACACATTGCAGTCTTCATTCTTTTGGGGTAGGTCTGTCCTCAGTTGCATAATTAGATACTTAAAGGAATATGGATTAAAAACATACATGGTTATATACTCTCAATGTCGCAAGTGTCATTGTCCCTTAGAAATGTCTGTTGGCTTTACCTCAGGATGATTACATTCACTGCTTTCACCTTAGATTATAGGTTGCAAGGTATGCTTTAATCTTTGTGATTACAGAATAATTGGAAAGACCTCAAGAACAGTTAGTCCAATCACCTTGTATTGAGAAAGAATTCAGAATACTTTGATTAACCTCAACTGATGTTCGTTTAACCTTGTGTTTACCTCAAATTAAAGAAATTGCACCCAGCATGTATTTTCTTGGTAAGCAGTGACGAGATGGGATCTCGAGGCATCTGTACCTCCATTGAGTACTGTCATCTGCTGCTGTGACAGCATGGACATCTTCTGTCCTCCCAGTGCAGTCTCACCTGGGAGGTGCTGGAGGTACCAATATGAAGGTGACCAGGAGCTGGAAGGGCCAAAGCCTCTTCCCTTGGCTCCACTTGTTCTTCTCTGTGTGTATGCAGAAATTATAGTTTCTTCCAGGATGAATCTGTATGATCTCATGTGGTGGGCTGACCCTGGCTGCACGCCAGGTGCCCACCAAAGCTGTTCTGTCACTCCCCCCCTGCCTCAGCTGGACAGGGGAGAGAAAATATAACAGAGGGCTTGTGGGTTGAGATAAGGACAGGAAAGATCACTCACCAATTAACGTCACGGGCAAAACAGACTCAGCTTGGGGAAAATTAACTCAATTTATTACCAATCAACCAGAGTAGGGTAATGAGAAATAAAACCAAATCTCGAAACACCTTCCCTCCACCCCTCCTTTCTTCCCGGGCACAACTTCACTCCCGGATTCTCTACCTACCCCCGCAGCGGTGCAGGGGGACGGGGAATGGGGTTTACGGTCAGTTCATCACACGTTATTTCTGCCACTTCATCCTCCTCAGGGGCAGGACTCTTCACACTCTTCCCCTGCTCCAGTGTGGGTTCCCTCCCATGGGAGACAGTCCTCCAATGTGGGTCCTTCCCACAGGCTGCAGTCCTTCAGGCACAGACTGCTCCAGCGTGGGTCCCCCGCAGGGTCACAAGTCCTGCCAGAAAACCTGCTCCAGTATGGGGTCCTCTCTCCACAGATCTGCAGGTCCTGCCAGGAGCCTGCTACAGCGTGGGCTTCCCACGGGGTCCCAGCCTCCTTTGGGCATCCCCCTGCTCCGGCGTGGGGTCCTCCCCGGGCTGCAGGTGGAGATCTGCTCCACCGTGGACCTCCCTGGGCTGCAGGGGGACAGCCTGCCTCACCGTGGTCTTCATCACCACGGGCTGCAGGGGAATCTCTGCTCCGGCACCTGGAGCATCTCCTCCCCTCCTTCTGCACTCACCTGGGGGTCTGCAGGGTTCGTTCTCTCACATGTTCTCACTCCTCTCTCCGGCTGCCACTTCTGTCTGTCCCAGCAACTTTTTTTTCCTTCTTAAATCTGTTCTCCCAGAGGCGTTACCACTATCGTTGATGGGCTCGGCCTTGGCCGGCAGCAGGTCCATCTTAGAGCCGGCTGGCACTGGCTCCATCAGACATGGGGGAAGCTTCCAGCAGCTTCTTACAGAAGCCAGCCCCTGTAAGTTCCCCCCCCACCACTACCAAAACCTTGCCACACAAAGCCAATACTTCTCACCAACTTAATGTATGAAAAAATCAAGATTAAAAATAACTTATTGCATCAGATTTTCCTTGGCTCTTCCCTTCTTCTGATCTGCTATGGACACCAGGGAGCCACCCCATCAGTGCCAGATGCCTTTCCTGGACAGAGGAGCCCTCTGACCCATCATTCACACTTCCTATTTTGTCTGTTCATCCGTTCAATAAACATGAAAATGTTTGCTAATTTCCAACTGTAAACTTTTCAAAAACCACAGTGATATTGCCTTTTCTTTCCTCCAGCGCAGGTGGTGGAACACAGAAGACAGTGACTGATTTTAACAACTTCCATGTACTGGCAGGCAGAGCTTATGCCTGACCCCAAGACCAGCTCTCATCTGTGTGCCTGGCTCTGTCTCCTTCTCTCTTCTCTCTGTCTGTGTTTCTTTGTCTCTGTGTTTCTCTCTTTCTCTCTCTCTTTTTTAAAAATTAAAAAGCTCCAATTTATTCTGTCTTTACTCAGAAACATTTGTTAAAACTCCCGTTGTTCTTGATGCCTCTCAACTCCTGCCAATTTACCTACACTATTTTTTTTGTCAAAATAGGATAGTCCTGAATGAAATTCTCTGGATCAGACCTCATCAGTGCCAAGTACCAATAATTACTTCCCATGTTTTATATATGACATTGCTGTTAACGTATAGTCCGATGAGATTTGCACTTCTGCCACGATGCTACACCACTGACAGGCGCTTTAGCTCAGGTCTTCTCTTGTGATACTATATAGTACATTGCCACTTGCCCACTCTGAATGTCATCTCATTGAATCTTGACAATCTTTCCAATTTATCAGGATCATTTCGAATCTTAATTCTGGCTTCAAGAATGCTGTTACCCTTGATAGTTTAATGTACACTGCAAATTTTACCCGAGTACAGGCTTCCATCATTTAAGTTAATGAAAGCACTGACAGACCTCTGTCTGAAATACCTTCCTAGCTCTAGAGCAAAGTATTAAATCTTCTAGGAAAGTGTATTTTCAGCCACTTTGGTAGTACTCTTGATTAGTGCTAGTATATATTTTCTCACCTTGCTTATATGGATGCTATATAGCTTTGCCGGGGCAAATACACATGGCCCCTTCTGCATCTCTTATCCACTAAGCAATTATGCTGTCAAAGAACATATTGAGGCTTTTGTGTTTTGGGTTTGGTTTTTTTTTTGCTTCAGGTGCTCAGTAGTAAAATATTTTAACAAAATCACAGAGTATTTTTGTTCCAAATTTTCCTCTCCAATTTCTGTGCCATGGTTGCAGCAAATAAGATAGAGGGTTTAAGGATTTTGTTATTGTGACACTGTAGGTGATTGTAGATATGAGGAAGAAAAATTTTCAAAGTGTCTGTATAACCATCGACAGAATAGGTTTAATGCATTCATTCAGGCTGGTTTTCTGAGAATTAATTTACATTTTGTGTATTTGAGAGTCTCACATGAAAAGGGAATTTTATCATGATTTTTAATACAATAATTTGATGAGATCATGAGGATTTACTTTGGAAGGAATTATAATTAATTTCTGCATATACAGAAGGTATCATTCCGCAAGCCTAACATTTATATCTTTTTGTCCTCCATAATGTTTCATGAAGGAGAGAGAAAAATACGTGAAATCACACAGCAATAGGATCTTTTGGTCTCTTCTCTCCCTGCCTTGTGACTGCTAATAAAAAATTTTCAGTGGAAAGTCTGTGAAGAAGGGAAAAGAGCCCAGGTCTATTTAAGAAGCAAGAATTTCATTATGAAAAAATTCTGGATTCCATACACTGTGTTAAACTTCCTTTTGTCCTTTCCATGTTAATTTATATTCTACCCCGTCCTAGATACGAGATCTCTTCCTCAAACTGCCTTCAATAATAGAGAACATTGTTCAAGCGAAGATTTTTCTTCTTTCTTTCTGTTGAATGTATGATGAAAAAGTTAAATAACCCTCAAGTGAACACATTTGAAGGAAAATCTTATGGGGGTGGGAGGAACAAGCACTAGAACGACTGCTGAGTCACTTCCTCCTACCATGCAAGGTGTCTTCAGGAACCCAGAAAACTTGTCAAAGTCAAAACCATGCTTCACTGGTATAGCATATCTATCTGGGATATCACCAGAAGGCTTCCTGACAAATCTTTTGGGGGAAGACAAGATAATTAAGGAACTGACTTTAGAATGTGAGCTGTTAACTTGGGCACTGAGCTCAGTGGAGCAGGCAACTTGTAAATGTCACCGTCAAACCACATATTTATTAGTTTGAACTGACACACTCTAACTTCTCAGTAAGTAGTGAGAAAATACTCCCTACCACTTGAGACATTTAAAACTGCAGCAGATTGAACACGGCCTAAAAAAATGTTCTCTTGAGCTGAATGCTCTTATGGCAGTGAGGGGAGACATGAGATGAACAGTTTTGATCTTTCCCTTCTGTTTTTGTCCCTCTACTTCCCTGTCACCACCTCCAAGATGCTGTTGGTTTTTTCTACGATCAGAATTGTTTCCAGAGTGCTATAGGGTAGGTGGGCAACTCGACTTACACAGTAATGAGTACATGGAGAATTGGAAGACCTAGTGGCCAGAGTACAAAATAATGGGAACACTTTAAAAAAAAAATATTGTCTTTTTTCTCCTCCTTCCTTACGAGCTGCAGACTGCACTGTGAGAGAAACCAATCACAGACTCATTCCCAAACTGTCCAGATGAAAAAGACCTGTAAGGTACTTTGCTTATTGCCATAAGTCTCTGGAATTGCTTCCTGCCATATATTTGAGTACTATATTCAGGCTAATTTGCCATAACTTTCCACTAGAAACCTATTCCATACCCTAATAAATCTCATCTCTAGCTCTTCCCACAACTCCCGTCCTGAAAAACTCAGTCCGTATTTTCCTTTGTCCATTTTCTTTCTGAATCAGAGATGCTGCCTGAAATATTTAAAGGCTAAGGACGTCAGCAGACACTGGAGAATGCTGTCCAGGCTTTCCTTGTCATTTTCTTTGCTCTGTGGAGGATCTGGCATTGTAACAAAAATTCCAGACAGGCAAGCAAAAATGATCCATGTGACAGGACTATCTCCTACCCTTATCTCCTGGAGATGAGGACCTTCTTATCTACAACTTGGGAAAGTATTATTTAACAAGCATGAAGGAAGTGCTTTATAACACTGTTGGTTCTACCATATTGAATTAAAGAAATACCTTTATAGAATATAGAGAAGAAATAGAATTTTAAAATAACCATCCCAAAGATATGATCCATTCAGGCACATAGACCTACTCTTGGGCCAAGACGATGTTGAAATGGTTCAGGCTCCATGCTGCAACACAGAACCCAGCACAGACTCATTTACCCCACTTCTTGGGTGTTGCGCTTACGTTGTGTCATTGCACAGTGCACTGTCTTGATCCAGGGTAGTTTGTATAAGGCTGATGTGGGCGTATACAGAGAATACACTGTGATGACCTCAGAGGAGACAGTCCCAGCTGTAAAGTAGGACATGGCCTGCTGAACTTCATTCTCCAGGTGTTCAACATTCCTACAGGGTACTATGTATTACCATATCATCCACTTGTGAATTGTGAATGCTCATACCTGATTCTGTGAATGTTCATACCCGATTCTGTAAATGCTCGCTCACCTGTTCGACCTTGCCCATGACACCTCACTTAGCCCCCACTGAAACCAATGGAAAGTTTTCTGTCCTTTATAGGGGAACTGAATCAGACTCCACTGGAAGACAAAATGAAATTCAGATTCAAAGCTATTGAGGATAGGAGCATAAAAGTCCTAGGTTAGAAGGTAGTTTGGAATTTCCTCTTCCATTTCAGCATTAACTGTGTATTGAAATTAAAATATTTTGCCATTCTCATCCAGATCTTTGAGACAGCATTAGTGTAGTTCATCAGCTCATTTGCAAATACTGTAGCCTTAATACAGGTACGAATCCTGCCTTTACATCTTTTAGCAGGAATCCTTGTAAGTGTCACTAAAATACAAAGAAAGCACTATTTCCGTGAGCAAGTGGTGATGAAGGTGTGCTGTGTTGGAAAAATGGCACTCTGTGTGTGTGTATTATCACTTTTGAGCCCTCTCTTGGTTATCTCTCTTTATTCCACACAGAATTGCCTGGAGCAATCTCTGTGTGCCCTTTCAATCAGAAGAACGTCTTGATTTGTATATGTCTATAGCACAGGCCAAGCTGAAGTGAGAATTTATTTCCTCAAGAAAATAGATTTAATGTGAAAGGTGATCCTCAAAAGTTTCACAGTTTCAGTTGCCTTGGATAAGCACCAAGAAATGTAGCTGCTTTTTCAAGTAGGTCTACCATGCATCTGAGAGCTGCAAAGTCACGGATGGCAGGGAGGGAATGTTCTGTACACAGGTCCCTTTCTTCAAGGCCAGCATACGTATTAGAAGTATTAAAGTAGGACTAATACGATAACCATCAAACCAACACTTTCAATACCTCACTCTGCATTGCTTTGTGGTCCAGAAGCCTGCCCAGCTCAGAGCCTTCAGCTCCTGCCCCTCAACAGTTATGTGCTACCTCCACCTACCTTAGATTTTGCGATCCTCCAATTCTGACAGCCCCAGACCCTTCTGAACTTCATTGTGTGCATACAAAAATAAAAGAAAGAAAAAAAGTAATGTTAGCAAAATATTCACCAGTCTTTTAGAACGCTAAAAAATATTATGGCAACAAAAATGTTTATTGGAAAGTTAACAGTCATCTTAAGTTTTCCTGGTTACACATTTGTTCTTAATTAATATAATTCCTGAACCTTGAAATGAGTGCAAAAATAGACAGAGGACACAATGAGTAAGTAGCATGGTCATCAGCTTACTGTTTGGAGTGCTGAGAGCTACCTAAAAGGATGCTGTACTGAGAATACTCTCCAACATGAAAAAGAGACCCACAGGAAAACAGCTATTATCTCAAGAAATCTTCAGCTAAGAGGATGTGTCTGTGAAATAACTTTTGGAGACCTTTGGTAATTCGATACCTCAACCTCTGGTCACCAAGCTGCTAGCTCAGAAAAGAAATGTTCATAAGCCCTTTTGAAATACCATTCTTCCATAACAGCAGTGCACTAAAATGTATGGTATACAGCAAACAAAGGATGGATTAGTATGTGACCTAACGATTGTATGAACAAAAGAGGGGAAAAACATTGCACCACCTTTCTGTAAGTTCCATTTATCCATGAAATAACAATTGCATTCATATTTGCATTTCCATTATACAGAATAGCCTACCTTCTGACTTACCAGCACAATAGTATTGTTTTATTTATTTAAGCTGGATGGTTTGCTTTTCACGGTATGACCAGCTGGTAGAAAAATAGGATTCAATAATGCGAACATTTCACAGTAAATAAATTGCATTAATACAACAATATAAAAGCTGTGCTCAGCAGTTTCTCTAGGACAAGGTCTGTTCTAGACCTATGCACTCAGCTTTCTAAACACTCACTGAGAGAACTATGAAGGTTATGTCTCGTTATATGAAATAATACAAAAAGATGTTGAATTTCCACTTAGGATTTTGTTTACTCACTTCTCTCCATTAAAAAGAGTTACATGTTTAACTGGCTCCTTTCAAGCAGAATATTTCTGTGGCTCTATTTTTTGCTCATATTCACTACTGCAGGCTTCTGTGTAAGATCTTGCAGTGACTAAGGACTACACGAGGAATAGAAAAGCATAGCCATTAACTCAGTTTCAAAGTCACTCTATGCAGAGATCACTCATCCTCACGGCCCCCCCCGCCCCCCCCCCCCTCAAAAAATAAGGATTCAGAAAGGTTCTTTTGGTGTTAGGTATGTTGACTTGATTGCCTGGCAGATTTAGGGTCCTCTGTGCAGAATTCCGTCTCCTCTGTGGGCTGGTGTAGAGGATAAATGTTCTTTGCTCCATTTCTTTGAGCTATCAGAGACAGTGGGCCTCCCTCCTTCTTTGGTTTTCTGTGGTTATAGGATATCCACAGTCTCTCTTAAGAAAACCCTTTTAGTAGTTTGCTATGGAAGCAATCAGCAAAACCTCTGCTTCTACATCCTAAGTACATCCTATTCAAGAAATGTACACTAAATATCTATTCAATAGTCTGTCGTCTTTCCTACTGATGAACCATTTACAAAGGAGCTACAAACATCTGAAAATAAATGAGGAGACACTCAAATGGTGTCATGACCGTTGTTCCTTATGTCAGGTGATAAGGATTGACAACTGCTACCATATGGCTCTGAATTTGTTATAATAGAGTCAATGGCAGGGCCTCGTGGCAAGTGAGCACTTCCATAATGTGTTCCTTTGAATTTGTATCTTCTCTCTCTCATGCTCCGCTTCCAATCCATGGCCTAGTGTCCTGGTTTCGGCTAGGATAGAGTTAATTGTCTTCCTAGTAGCTGGTACAGTGCTATGGTTTTGAGTTTGGTATGAGAAGAATGTCGATAACACACTGATGTTTTTGGTTGTTGCTGAGTAATGTTTAGTCTAAAATCAAGGATTTTTCAGCTTCTCATGCCCAGCCGGCAAGAAGGCTGGAGGGGCACAAGGAGTTGGGAGGGGACACAGCCAGGGCAGCTGACCCAAACTGGCCAAAGGGGGATTCCATACCGTGTGACGTCATGTCTAGTATATAAACTGGGGGAATTTGGCCTGGGAGGGTGGATCACTGCTCGGGAACTAACTGGGCATCGGTCAGCGGGTGGTGAGCAATTGCATTGTGCACCACTAGTTTTGCATATCACAATCCTTTTATTAGTATTGTCATTTTAGTATTGTTATTATTATCATTATTAGTTCCTTCCTTTCTGTTCTATTAAACTGTTCTTATCTCAACCCACGAGTTTTACCTTTTTTCCTTCCAATTCTCTCCCCCATCCCACAGGGTGGGGAGAAGTGAGCAAGCGGCTGCATGGTGCTTAGTTGCTGGCTGGGGTTAAACCACGAAGCCCAGTTTGACACCAGCCAGTCATTTCTTGTATTTTGCTGGCAATAAATACCATCTGTGCAAAACCCATGCTATTCAGCAATAATAATGTCCATCAGAGAGAGCCAGTGCATTATTTTGCTGGCACTCAAACTTGTTTGGCCTTCGCAAGACAATGAATTTTTTATATATTGCTTAAAGAATTAGTTTAGTATTTTGTTTGAGTTTCATAGAAACCCTGGATTCTTTCAGTATGAATGGAAAATCATTGTTGAAGGAAAGAACATAGTGAGGTCATGTCTTATTTTGAAGGGTAACAAAACCAAAATGAAAATAAAAACACTTGCCTGCTTTTAATGCTCCCAGTTGTCCTCTTTCTCCTTGACTTCTTTGTAACAACTGCAATCTTTATTTCTGATCCAGTATTGAGGAAAAAGAAAAGCCTCTTGAAAATGTAGTGCTTGAATATGGATAAGCATGTATTTTTCTTCAGAAATTACTTAACTATTTCCATGTTCACAAAAGTACTTCAAAAATTTAAGCTAGGAAAAAAAATATGATTGTGTTTTTAACTCTTTGTATTATTCATTATTGCAATGGGGTAGTTTAGGATGGTGAAACCAAATGGCCCAGGTCTGTTGGCATATTCCTGGTTTGACCTTCCTGGCATCTGTAGCTGGGGAGTGCATGAGCAGTGACAGCGGACATCAGACCTGGTCACCTACCCTGGGACTCGGAAGAAGTTCCTCCATTGCGAGACCGGTCACCCTCTGCTCACACGGCCCTGAGGACTTCACATGCCTGTCCTTGACCACGTTTTGTCTGCAGTATTGCAACCTGTGGTCCATTAGGAATAAAATTACAGAAGGCGGCAAAATGAGTTTCCAGACCTTTATGGCCTTCGACAGGCTCAGAAGTACCATGCAAATATGTTTACAGTTATGTTTTTGTCCTGCTTGTCACTATTCTGCTTTCTGTGATATGGCTATAATGGATATGCACTGTCCCAAAAGAAAAGGTGTTCTAGAAACAACGTGATAGATTTATTCTGTCTCATAAGTTCCTCAGTTTCTTGTCTAAACTCATTTTGTAGTTATGGCATGGAGCCATAATATAAGATGTTAGCTGTACTTATGTATAGCTGTAACAGTGTTTTATTATGAAGCATTCATGCTGACCTCTTTTTTTATAGATAATGTTTATCATGATTGAATCTGTAAAATAATTAACACTTAAGTCAAGCCACTTCAGTGTTTTTTGAGAATATATTTCTGCATGCTTACATAAGCATCTGGAGCATGGAGCCATAACAAAAATCTGTAGCAGAAAGTGATGGAAAGCACTTTTATATTTTATTTCTCAATTAAAAAAACATACATACATTCTACATACACACCCATACACATACATTCACACCCACTTCTACAGTGCATGCACACTGACAAGCTCCCATTGTTCTTTCTTTAGAGATACATTTGGCACAGAGTACATCCAGGTTGAAATAAATAAATAAATAAATAGAATGAAAAAAAATGTTGCTATATTTGTATTTATCATCAGCAAGACAACTAGAGCCTCCATTCTCTGCAGATTACAATTAATATAAAAGGGTAGAAATTAGAACAAACAAAAAATGCATGAGCATTGAGCTGATTTTATTCTAATGTTCCACAACATCCACACAGTAGTCAGAAAGCTTGAAACAATTAAGCATAATAAAGATCTAAATATGTAATTTTTCTTTTTAAGCCCCTGCTAAATTATAACCTTAAAAATGGTGGGATTTAATCGGTGCCACTGTTTGTTGTTCATAAAGAAACTAAGGAATTTACGTAGCTGGTTTTAATTATACATGATCTTTAATTCTATTTTTATGCATATTCGTCACCTCTTCTGCAAGGACGAAATGCAGAGTTTCCTCATGGTATTGTCTTGAAACACCATTTAAGTCAAAGCAGAATGGGTGCTTGAGCAGACCCTACAGCTGTGCAAGGGTTTTCATCTAAGACCAGCACTCCCTGGGCTAGCCTGGCTCTGCTTCCATTAGAGCTACTGGAATGGTGATAAGTATCCCCAGGTGAGGATCTGGCCTCCAGTTTTTGAGCAAGAAGTAGCTACAACACAGCAAAAGTCATAAAGCATTCACTTTGAAAATTTGAGACCTTCTGCAACAAACAACTTTTTTTTCCCTGTCACAGTATCCTCCTGCCTGATGACTCTTCCACTGACAGTAAACTAAATATTGAACACCCCTTCAAGGGATTTGCCTTTCTACTTCTGAGCTTTTCAAAGAAACTGATAAAATGTCTAATTATTTGAATAATCAAGGCAATGAATATTTGATCACTAACATCAAAGATGCAGACATAATTCAAGAGTTGAGGTATGTGCTTAATATTGTACTACTCATAACACAAAGAAAATTATAATTTCCTTGAAAATGTGTTTGTTAAAGGTGTTTTTCCTCCACCTTTTGCAGCAGTGGAATGGATGAATATTGGGAATTAATTTACATATATTTATTTAATTATCCCAAACTTGTCATTGTGTCATTCGACAAGTTGTTGGATGAAACAAATCAGTGGTTGATTAAGGAAAAATAACCTTAAATTTGGACACACTTCACGGTGCCAGTAATGGTCTGAAGTCCGACTAGACATGGCGATTAATATTAGTTGCTGCACAAGCATGGAGGCTGGATTATCTCTTCAGTGTCAGTGAAGTCATTTTGTTTCTGTTTTTGAGTGAGATACACTGACAAGTGAATAGGGGACATTATCACTGCCACTCCCTGGGAGTTTCTGCTTGCCTTTCTCTTCCCAACATCTAGAAGATAGGCCGATTTAGTTCTAATCCCCCTTTCCCATTTCATCCCTCAAGGCTCAGCGTCACAGCTAGCACTGATCATTAACAAATACACTTTGACTTTGACATGACCTAGTGCTCAAGCTGGAGCCGGCCAGAAAAAAACCCCAACCGTTTCTTTTTTAATATTTCAAAGGCACCTTAAGCAGTTCAGGGACCTTCCGTCAAGAGCAGTTGCTACCTAGAGAGACGCTGTCAACTTTATAAAGGCCTGTGCCTTTACCTGCCCTGACAAGTTGCTCATATCAAAATGCCATGTTGTTTCGGTTGTAGGTAATTAAAATTATTAACTACCATCTATCAAGATATAGGGAATTACAAAGGCAGAAAGGTCACTTAATTGAGCCTGAATTGATCTAGGAATGCGCGTTTGGACCCTTCATTCTCCTCCCCTCTGCAGTCCCTGGAACAAATCTTCATTACAAAAGACCAAACACAGTCTTGCTCACTCAGTTATCTCTAAGCACAGTGTTTCAGGACTGGGTTTGCCATCCAGATCCACTTACTGAGGGAGAACAGTACCTAGTAAGTGCAACACTGCACAGAGACAGCCAAGCAACATACCACGAGGTCAAAATCCAGTTCACAATCCCCCTTTATATCCATTTAATCAGCTTCTCATTCATTTTACTGTGTGTATTCCTACTGATTATACCTCTAGTCATGCATCTCCCATTCACTTTTAACCTCCTTTGTTAATTACTTTATGAAGACACTGCGCATGACTCCAAGCTTCATCTATTAGCAAAAATGTTCTATATTTTTAGCATTATATTTGAACTTTTTCTGGTCTGAAAATCCCCACTGTGCAGTATCTCAGGTGCCTGAGTGATCGCCGATGCTCTTTAGTGGACTGCAGACATCCTGCTCATTAATCTAAGTAACTGCTTACCAGTCATATTCTCAAGTACCCCATCACTTCTGGCTCACAGCAACAATATTTGGGCTTTCTATTTTCTTAAAGCAATATAGCAGTATTTCAAACCATGTACTAATCCAGAGCCTCAGGCAGAAAATACATCTAGTCAGCTGCATTTACGTAAAGGTATTTATAGGGTATGTTATCACAATTATTTAGGAGACTTGATTGTAAAATAAGAAAAATATAAATATTGTATAGTATTTTAAGCTCTAACTCTATAACTTCTTTTTAATGGTTACCGATTATCTAAATCTCCCATAGGGATCTCCTGTTTGCTGGCAAACCTGATTTCTTCTTTTTTTTTTTCTAATGAGAGAGTGAAGAGTTTTTAAACTAAAAAAGAAAAAAAAAACTTTTTACTTTAGAAATGACTTGTGTTCATTTTGTTTGAATAAATTTTAACTGAAATGGCAATTCATAGCCCATCTGAGAAGGTAAATCTTCCCAAGGCTTCTACAAATGTGCAGCTAGACAAGGAAAGCGAGCTAATAGATTCATTGTTCTTAGGGAAATTAGTACAGTGGCCTGTGGCCATGTTGTTTGGCCACCACAGCCACTCACTAACCCTACTCAGAACTGAATGAGAAAGAAGGAAAAAGGCCACCTGTGTTATGTTGACCTCATTGTGAATTAAGAGTGAAATATTGCAAGGTTTTCATCTCTATTATTTTATCTGTAGTGAATAAATAATCCAAGTGGAAGGATAAAGAGATTAAAGGAGGATTACCCAAAGAACTCTCCAATTTCTTGATGTTAGAATTCTTCATTGGAAAAAAAACCCCTACATCTGAAGAACCAGCTCAAATTGCAGATATTCACTAGCAGAGACAAAACTTGCTTTAAAAAAGGCAACACAACTACTATTGTAATTTCTACTGTTAAGTAATTGCAAATTGTGCTTGTGCCTGGACCTCCACTTGGAGATCAAAGGAATGACCTCTTAAAAAGAAGAGGCCCCATTCTAAGGAATGCCTAAAATAGAAATGAACAGTCCAAACAGTGTGCATACAGTCAGCTATGGTAGGGGAGCAAGAGCAACGCTGTAGCTTCTTACAGTGTGCTGCTGCAGCTGCTCTCTTTTATCTTACCTTACCTTAAAAGTAGCTTGCTTTTTTTTTTTTCCTGTCTATGCCAGCACTGCCACAACAGGAGCTCAGTGGGAGTCCTTACGGTGTGATCCAGCAGCTGCCTTTTTGGACATCACAGTGCCATAAGCCAACTGATGGCAGGAGAGAGGGTGGTGGTGGTGAGAGGGGTAACAAACTACAGCATAAACAAACCCCACAAAACCCCTAGCCATAGAATTTGAAGCACTAACATGAGAAGAAAAGAAATTCAAGATTATATAGATATGAGGAGGGAAAGCAGCCAGCAGATATTTTAAGGATGCGTTTGCATGGGAAATACTTAAAACTGAAATACAAAGAATTATGAAGCATTGCATAAATAGCAGAGATGAAAATTTAAAAAAATTATTTGACAGCAGGTGCTGTGTGATTGCTGTGTTATGGTTTCCCAAGGGAAACAGTCAAAACTATTTCACTGGACACAGTAAAACACAAAACAAGCTGGACAAAAGCACAAGAAAATGTACTGCAGAGGAAGTGCAGTAGTCAGAAGTGGTGCATGAGAATGTTTCCATCCCTGAATTACCTGTTTTCTGGCTGGTGTTTCACTGTGATCCTTTTTTTTCCCCTCTGGAACCACTCACCTCCCACCACACAGTGATCCCAAGTGATGGCGCATACTTCCAAAGACCTGCTTGGGAGACCGATGCCACTGTAACCTACCAGTCTGTGCCATTCAGCACGGACATTTGTGTCCAGAGTCCTACCTCTGGAAAGAGCCAGCAACTGGAGGTGCATCCTGCTATCACAAAAGAAATAGCCAGAAATTAACTGCTCTATGAAAAGACATAAAAACATCATCCGAGCTTGAAAGCGTGTGATAATTTCCCTAGTCTATTTTTATAACCGAATGGAAAAATCTTCTTGAACATTTCACATAGATTATTAGACAACACTAAATTTATGTTGCTAAGTACTGCCTTAAAATACCTTTACTGGAGTCTTCAAAATGACAAACACCTGTCTTATCACTCACACCAAGAATAGGTTTCCACCACAGACCATAATAACAAAATGTTAATTTGTGAGGTTCTGAAAGAAGATGGGACTGGTAAAAATTATCACGTAATTGACTTTTTAATATCCCAAGATCACTGTCGCTTAATAAGACTGAGACTTTGAGAATGAAATTAAAGCATAAATCCCTGGAAGAGACTTTCATGAGCCTAACATGCAATTATTAGGTTAAAAAAAAAAAATCAGCTTTAAGGTTCTAAATGTCTCTCTGTCAACAGAAAAGCAAGGAGAGAATGTAGGCACACACTATTAGAAACAAGAGCAGCTCAGCACTGGAGATGTCTAGGAAATCAAGTTCTCTGATAATGTTCAAGGTCCAAAATTGTTCCACCCAGCACTGCAGTTTTACAAAAAGGCTTCAAATCAGAAAATTGCTGGTACAACCAAATTTGGCTCCATGATGGTATGGAAGGAGTAAAACATGTTTTTCAGGTGCTTTCTGAAATCCTGGGCAGCTCAGACAGACTTCAAAAGAACTTTCTGGTGATTTCACAGCTCTGCAGACCTGAGACACCACAGTTGGCCGCAGAAGAACAGCCAAAAAAGCCTGTTGTGTTCCTGCATGTGGCTTTTGGGTTCTCAATGCAAGGGAAATGCTACTATGCAAAAAAAATTGATAACGTAAAAATCCTAAAAAAAATCGGTGAGAATTCCGCCCCGCCCCGCCTACGCACAGCCACACACGCAGGGTCAGATTTTGGAGGGTGGGTGCTCTGCCAGCCACCCTTTGCAGAGGTGACCCGCAGGCAGGGCTGCCCACAGGCTTTAGGAAAGTCCTCGCTGAGGCACCTCAAGGAAGAAGCTGCCTCGGAGCCAGAAGTGCTTCAAAGCCTTTCCCAGGGCTAACAGATTCTCCCCTTTGTAACAGGCAGTCTAGATGCTTAACGATTTGTGGCTCAGACCTGTGTTTCCAGATGCAGGGATGTTTTTCATGAGATATTTCAATTTCTGGGAAATAGCAGGGTGGGATTTTTTCAACAGAAAAATATTCTGTCTGATGAGGTCTGACCAGCCTGTTTGCTGTCTCATTTCTATAGATGGGAGTTTAACACCGGTGATTTTTTTTAATTCTTAGAAGTTAATGTAAAAAAAAAAAAAAATTAAATCAAGCTTCAACTTAAAAAAAAAAAAAAAGAAATTGCACGGCTAAAAACATCAAGGTCAGTTGCGTAAAAAATGTGAGAAAGTTTCTGATGGTAAGTGCCCTAGAAGTCTATGTATCATGGCATGTCAAGAGGCTCTCACTGCAGCCACTGTGGCTCCAGTGTGGCAATACAGAGCTCCTGCAGCGTCACCAGTTTACGTGCATAGCACAACCTGGGCAGGAGACACACAATTGTTTGATGCCTCACTGTTGTGTTTGGCCTGGACTGCCAGTCTAGTTCAGAGTAACCTGGATGTTACTGTACTGACTGGTAGGTCCAGAGGTACAAATTGCAGCAAAAGCTACTCAGTCTGGAGAGGTAAAAAGCTATTTCTAGCCCAAACCTCTTTTCCTGTGATGGGCCATGAACACCTGCGCAGCAAGCGAACTCCTGCAGAGTTCACTGATGTCTCCAGGCTTTGGATCACATTTATGCAGCTGATAAGCAGAAATTTGATCTCTAGATACTTGGCTGTTCAAACTACACAGACACTGCAAGGTGAGATGCCATAGTTTCAATTACTTTTCTTAAATTGCACGTGTGTAAGAGAGGGAGCAAATAAAATAGACAGAACTGGTGTTATTCAGAAGACACCCCGAGAACCAGCAAGCTAGAGAAAGATTAAATGTGACAGGGACTCCCTGGAGGGCTTTGCAGGAGTTAGGGAGAAGAGGGCTTTTTTTTTAACCCCAGCACATCTGAAACTGAGAATCTGAGGTAACAAAGGAATAGTGTTTGTTTAATAAAAGATAATTTTATTCTTAATTCATCTGAGAAAGGAACTGGAGAACTATTTAAAGCACAGTGGAACATTATACAAATAATACTTCCTTGGATAACAAAGGGAAAGTAAGGCATGTCTAATGCGAGAGAGGAAATTGCTAGAGAGGTTCAGATAATACTGTAGCCTTTTGTTGACTTTTTTAATAGTGACTACAATTGTAGAACGGGTCCATGTGCTATGAATAGATGCTATAAATAAAATTCAGGTACCCTGCTAGTCAATTTTTCTTACCAATAAATACACACCCCAGAAAACATTCATCTGTGTGGCAAGTAGTATTTAATCCATGTACTTTGTACAGCTGATGGAATTACGATAGGGATTCATTACAGGTTCACTTGTATGTGCATTTGGTATCCCTGACCGTCGTTAGGCACCTAACATTAGCAGTCTAACAGTGGGTCAGCCAGAGGAAGGATGAAGCCAAAGCCCAGCTGGAAAAGAGGTGCGTTGGCACAGAGGTCGTAGGAATCTGTGATGTGAACCCCACAGCTGGAGAGCTGCCTGTGCCACAGAGCTCGCTCTCAGCTTGGCAAAGTGGATATGGAGCAGAACGTCATGGGTTTGGGTCTTTCAAAAATGAAACAGGGGAAGCAGATGGTGTTTAACATCAGAAAAAATACTTAGTGACTTTTAGTGATGTATTTACCTAATATTTGCATGTTAATGCCACGTAAGACTGACTTCAGATGTCATCAGCAACCTTTGGTTCAGTTGATAGTCTAAGTAATGTTTCTGCTTAGCTGTTACTGCGCTCAAAGACCTTCATTCTTCCAGGAAGCAACAGGGCAGTTTCGTGTTGCATGGTTCCCAAATGGAAGAGGAAACACACCGATCTTTCTTAACATGACTTGACTGTGGATTTATTTCATTGTGTTGGATTTGACCTAAGTAGCTTTGGTTGCTTTGGAGCTGAGTTACTGCTTAATCCGAGCTGAAATCTAAGAAACCAGAGGTGTGAGATGACATCATTTCAGAGGAGTCTGACTGAAACTAACCCCCTGCCCTTGTTTAGCAGAGTCAGGTCTGGAGAACTGCCCTTCTTATATAAGCTTTACCAGGAGGCAAGACGGAGCAGTCGCTGAATGTCGCTCCTTGGAAAACCACATAAGTATTTCAAACAGAATTTCTAATAGTTGATACCTTAAGTTAGTGAAAAGACTTCTTAAGATCTTTTTTCTTTTCTTTTCTTTTTATATTTTTTTCTTTTCCTAAGGTCCTTCCTTTTCTATGATAGTTTGTTAAAAATATACAGAGAGGTCCTCAATAAATCTGCATAGATCAGCTGACTTCGGTGGGTTCCTGACAATTGAAGTGAATTGAATTTCTAGCCTTGTAATTTAGAGAATGAGAAGAGCCATGTCAGGTCTGGTCTAGGCCATTGGCCACTCTCCAGTAGTGACCAATAGTGTATACCTGGGCAAAAATATAAGAATAAGACTTTGCAACTGAGACAGAGATTATACCTTCTAAGTCCTCGAGGGATCTTTTTTCTTCTATCAGTTTGGCTGCTGACCTTTTTACTTCAAATATATTTCTGGCTCATAGCCATGAATTTGACTAGATGTTCAACTAACTAGTTTAACTAAACCAACTGTTTAACTAGATGATGGAAATTTATCTCCTGATTGTTTTGAACCTGTTACCTAATCAGTCCATTTGTTGTCCCCTAGTTCTTCTATTTTGAGACACAATGAACAACTTTATTAACTTCTTCATTATGATTGCACAGACCTGTGTCTTATCAACTTCGGTTATCTCTTTTCCACCTCCAGGCTTGCTTGTTTTTTTTCCTTGACAAAGAGGTTATTGAATAAGTTTGCTCATCCTTCTCTCTGGATTGAGTTCTTTTATTTCCTGTTTCAAGACAAGAACAGATCTAAATAAATACTACCCAGAGACCCCTTACTTCCTCTGAAGACTGCAGTGATTTTTTAATAGGGCTGTGTAAAAATGATATATGTGAAATACAATAAAATTTGTTGGAGACTTCCAACACTGAAGACTAAGTAAATATGATTTTATTCTGTATACTAAATCTGCTGATGAAGAAGCTAAGTTCCCATCAGCAGCAGTTACAGTAACTAGCTTGCCTGCTTTTCTCATGCTGGGGATAGTTCTGCCTTGGAGATGTTACTCGTTGATTTTTTTTTCCATGACAGATTTTTAAGCTGATACTTCCTTACATGACAAGAGTGAAAATAGACCTAACATCAGTTACACTTGATGGAAACCCCCTAACATCAGTAGAACCAGTACATACCCCAAGTTCTTTATCTTACCTCTCAGACAGTAGTTTGGCAGCCCTATATATGATAATGTAAGAATAATTGCTTATTACATTTCTGCTGTAACATACAAGCGTTGTGTAATTCAGCATCAATGTCTGACAACCCAGCTGTCATCTTTCCAAAAATACTTGCTGTCTAACTACTGTAGCTGCTACTGCTTCTACTTCAAACCAAAGGAAGAGATTCAGCTCCGGGGCATTTTGACAGTGTGTTATCTTTTGAAAAGACAGATGTTTGTGCTGGAACTGTCTGGTGGTTTTAAGGCTTATGCACATGTTTCAATAAATAAGTGCTAAATTACTTGCCAGGTCCTGAGTTAAAGTTCAGACTAGGACATCTTCTAGAGAAATATGTCAGTGACACACAAAACTAAGTGCAGCATGTTCACAAAAAAAGTTTCAAATCACCTTTTAAACAACATGGACAGCCAAGAAGCTCTGGCTTTAGGGCTTATGTATGTGAAAGGACACTGAGAACCTATGAAATAGATGGAGTTGCCATTCTCTGCCCTTCTCTGTTTCATTTCCCTAGAGAAATACTTCAGAGGGAGGGCAAATAATTCCTCACCTTATAAGGGATTTTATTATTTGAAGTGGTATGATAGTCCTTTCTGACCCAACTTTGATTTGTAAGCTGCTGATGAAATTAATTTGGCCTTTAGTATAACCACAATTAACTTCTCTGGAAGGGAGGTGATACGATGTCTTGCAGAAAAAAGTCTCTTTGCAAGGAGCAGCACAGGGCCTTATGTGTTGTTTGAGGCTTCAATAGACTTACGTCAGGCTGAAGTGGGTTGTCTGCCTCCGGCAGGTCCTCTGCACAGGGTGGAATTTCACCTTGGAGGATAAATTATGGAAATTCTTTTGCATCAGAATGACTGATTATTATCTGATGTGGGAGTTTAATTCCTCTTTCAGATTCCAGATAATGGACCAAACAAAGAAGTGGCGGATGACACTGATTGAACAGTGTTTAATATTCTTTGTTTAGAAAGTCTGGTTAACCTGTCACTGCTAAATGAATATGTGTTGTGCCTGTGTGTACTTTAGACTCTGTCTTGTATTAATAAATGGAAGTAGGATAAACTACTTGAGCTTTAAAACTACTTACAAGGGTATACGTGAAACACTCCCCTCCCTCTTTTAATCTAGTAATTACTTATTGAATGAAAGGGTAGGGAGAAAGAAAGAGAAAAGCAAAATAATGATCTCCTTTTTTTTTTCATATTCTGAAAGTCAGTCTTCTGCCATTAAATTACCAGAACACCAATCTGAGGACTCTAATTCTGGGAAACTTGGTCAGTAGGATCATTTTAAGTCATTCTGGGATTACAGATAAGCAAACATAGCACAAATAATTCAGAAAACTAATATGAGATGTGGGGAGGCGGTTGAATAAAAGAAAAGTACAATGCCATTTATATAACTAAATAAATGTATACATATATATATATGTGTGTGTGCATATATATACAAAAACCTTATGAAACCTCAAATTTGCAAGCTGTTCTGTACAAAGATTTTATATCTATGTAATGTAGTTCTCAGGACAAAAAAACACCACTTTACGTGGAACAGCTTTCCAAGTTAGAACCTAACAGTATTTCTCCTTATGCCAACTGGTCCATCCTGTTCACTTAACCACATGCTTAATTTTAAATTTGGACAATATGAAAATAAAATTAATGAAAAAAGCTTGGTTGTCTGGTGCTGGAGCCCTGATACAGTCCAATCCTGTCTGCCTTGTTAGGAGCTGGAGAGGGTCATGGGCATTGGCCGCTTCTCATTGATTCCAGATACCGGAAGAAAATTTTCTTGGAACAATTTTGATTTTCTTTGCCAAAGTAAGAATTTTCCATATCAAAGTTCCATTTCTACTTCCCCTTGTCATCTTTGAATTACATTCCTCCCACGGTACCTCCTGCCCCAGCTGGGAAACCTGAAGCAAAGACTCCTTACCTGCTCGTTTGGAGGCTCTTGCAAATACCACCTTCTATGCACATGCCAAGGGCTACACACTTCTTACATGCTGCTTTAGATTTTTTTCATAATTGTTTGTGGCACATATTCGCAAGCAAGCAAGGCAGCAGCAGCAGATAGCAGGGCAGCAGAGTAGCTATTAGTAGATCAAGTTTTTACTTCCACCCTTTCATCTGACCAGCTATTCAAAGCAGTATGACAAGCTGTAAGTATTCCCTGGGGAGGAAAAAAAGAAAGAGGAAAAAATTAAAGCGTTGCAACATTAAAACACTTTGACTTCTTTGTTTGTTTAAAAATAAAATCATTTAAAAATGCCCTGTATATTTTTTTCAAAGCTCATACTGGTTTAAAGTAAAGGAAAAAAAGAAATAAAGTCTATTTATTTCATTTGGATTAAATGGGCACCTTTGAAGCAGTTCTTACTAGTTTCCCCACTTACTGTGCATGGGCTTGCTTGCAAAATTCTCCCTAAATGTGTGAAACAGATTCCTTTTGTATGAGCCTGAACTGGAGGATGCACACTGAGATCACACAACGCGCTCCACTCACTAAGGGCTCAACATGATCAGACCAGAGCTAATGCAGAGTAAGCCCCAAACGTGCAGGATACAGACCTCAGCACGCACTGTTTTGCTCTGTAGATTCACTCCTATTGCAATCCAATTCCTGGCGATGGAGAGGAGCCAGGTCTCGCCTGTACTGTTCCATGGGCAGGGATTACCTCCAGTTAGGTGTTTCCAGAGACCGAGCACCTCAGTGGAAGCCAGGGAGGTACAGCTGCATTTGTTTGCCTCTAAAATTTGAACAATAGTGACATTTTGAGAGAACAATGGCTTTTGAATTTCTTTAGGGCAATCTAGTAAAGTAGCTATATGTCAGAGAATTTGCTAACAGCTGGAGATATTTGAAAATGCACCCTCTTACTTTTGTTAAGAAAGAGTTGGCCTGTAGCCCCTGCAGTATTGCAGAGATTTGAGATAATCTTGAAGATATGTGCTTGCTTTGCCCATATGTTCTAATTTCAGAATAAATTGCAGCAGGTGATGTGCTCTCCAGCTGCACTCCTCCCTTTTTTCGTGAGGATTTGACTTTCTTACTGGGTGTCTAATGGTACACTGAAGAAGGATGTACATGTAGCAGGTGGCTTGTCGCAAGCAAAAGCTGTATGCAGGTTAAGCTGATGCAGGGTCGCTGTAAAAATAACAAGCTCAAGAAGAATCAAGCACACTGCATACGCGATTCAGACTCCTTCGCTTGCCCTCCACTGCAGCACAGAGGATACACAGACTTTCACTGCTCGTGAGGGAATTTCAGCTGAGCCAAGCGATCTCGGAGACAGCCTCTGTACCTTCTCTGCAGGCGGCTTGCTGGGCGGGTTGTGCGTGTGAGCTGCTTTCCATCGCCTACTCCAGGGAGCCCTACAGCTTCTTCAGGGAGGATGAGTGACAGTGCCCCAACAGTAATTCTTAATTATTTTCCAACTCTGAGAATTAATAACTAATAAGTCCTATCTAATCAGATGGGATTTCAAGTCCATGGTCTAAACTCAATTTACGGTACTTTCATAACAGTAATTTTTTCCTTTTGCTTTCCCTGAAGGCACCCTCTTCCTTGAATTCTGGGAGGTGAAGATTAAGCTGACAGATGGTATCAGCAGAAGAATGATTATGAGTTTTAAAAACCTTGATATTTTGGCTTAGTACACCATTTTTCATGCAAATACTGACATGGATATTAGCATCCAATTAAGAAAATATAAAACCATGCCATTCTGTTACAGTTTACGTTACAATCATTTAATGTTTCATTAAAAGTACTAAGAAAGACTGCTCTGAAAGGGATAAAAATCAATGATGTATACATTACTTCTGCTGCTTTGCTGTTCTGGTACTATGTGGTATCGAAAACAGGCTGTATATCTCTTTAAATTATTCTGTTAAGCTGACTGAGTTGCTGCTCCCATTTTTGAGTCCTATGCTAACCAAAAGGATCAACTTACATCATGACACACTACTTGGTGTTGAGGTAGTGTTAGTAAGGTAGTTAAGTGCTGACTTTTCTGGAATTTCCCTCTATGTGTCTTCATAGAGTACTTCAATGTGGTTAAGGTTGAAAGGCTCGTGATGAACCTGGGCTGATTTATTTCTACAGGTTAGGTTATGTCTAAACGTACACTACTTGTTAGTTGGACAAGGACCGTCAGTGATATGTGCTAGCCAGTGATTTAAACACCAAAACCAACTGATGATCTACGTGAAAATGTTTTTAAATGTCCTTTCTTAATTCTAGTACATCAGAATAAGAAAATAAGGAAATAAAGTCCACTCAGAGGAACAGTGATGGGTAGGTAGAAAGAAAATCCAAGCCAATCAGACATTTACTTGTGGTCATGGTGGTGGCTGTTGATGACATTTCTTGGTGGCACGCTTTTCTTCACTTTTCTGAGATGCTTGTGCTATCTGTGGAGGGGGAAATAACTTTTAAGTTAAAGAATTAGTACTTAAAAACTTAGTGTCTTATTTTTTGGCCAAAGAAAAGAGGCCGCTGTGACTTCATGCTACCCTTCCTCTGCAAAAAAGAGATTTCCCCATCTTTGGTAGTATAGAGGCTCTTGTGATGCATAGTAGTAGCTAAGGAGAAGGAGAGATTGTGAAACATCTTGGGAACTGCAACCCAGGCAGGGAATTCATAGGTGAGAACAAAAGCATTAATCACACTAACGTAGACATATAGATAACACTATTGCAACATTTCTAAATTACTTTTGTTGTCAACTTTTTCAGAAAAGGCAAGATTAGCAAATATCAAGGTTTGGGTTTTGTTTGTTTTGTTTTCCCTGGGAAAACCCATTTTCTCAGCAATTCCATTGAAAATTGCACTCTCTGGTATGAGAAGTAATGCTCTGATTTATTTTAGTATCATTACATTCACATTGCTTTTTAAAAATAGCGAATAAATGGAAGGAAATTTCCCAATCTCACACTGATGTGAAGTCAAATATGAAAAAACCTATGTTTATTGCAATAACTTCAAAATCTTTCATTTTATTTGAGTATTTCTCCCTGTAAACAGCATTACCTAGTTAGCTTAAAATTAAAATCAAATTAATGCTTTTGTTGTCCCACAAACGGGGTTCATTTACCTGGTGTGCAAGCCGATAACACACAGAGTCAAGGTATTTTCAAAGCAATTTCATTGATGTGCATGAATGGGTGCCTGTCTTAAGACAGCACACCCTTGCCTCAAAAATCCTCATAATTATACATTTAACTAATACATATTCATTCTTATTTTCCTTAATGATTGGTTCTTTCTTCTCTGCCCTTCATGTAAATTAGTGCCCAGACTCTGTCTTCTTCCTTCATTGTCTTCTTTTGAGAAGGTGGTCAATGAGTTGGTGGTCATGATCTCCCCCTGTAGGAATTACCTTTTACCTACTTCTTCCCTAATATTGACAGTTCCAAGCGGTTCTTCAAGGTTTATTGACCAGACCACAATCCATTACCTTTTCTGACATAAACATAAAGCCCTATTGTCTAGCAATTAGTTCCTAAACCCTAAATCATATCTAGTTATCATTTCCATTTTTAAAATATTAACTAATGGGGGCTGTACACAGGACTTTAGCAGGTCCCTGGTTATTTCAATCATATTATTAATTGATAACACTTTGGAATGCCCTTAAAAAGTTTTCTAATGAAATGTCTTGATAATTTTGAAATATTTTGAAGTGTTTTTGAGTCAAAAATCTTCAAGATGCTCTTTTTCACAAATGTCAGGTTTTTAATATGCTAGACAATAAACTAATGCAACTTAACCTTCTCATCACAGACTGCACTGACTCGTATTAGTTTATAAGTTCTTCAGTTTAAAAGAAAGCACTTGGACAAGTGTCAGGGGCTGACTTACCACACTGTAACTTGATCAGCTCAACAACTAGGCTAAGAAATCTGTGACACCTCTCCTTCTCGCTTTCTTTTTTTTCCTTTCTATGAAAAGTGGACATGGATCCTGATTCCCTGTCTCCTGCAGCTTCTGACATACTGCAGAGCAACTGTTGGATACAGAAAGGATGACTAACCTGTACGGATCCGTCTGTAAAAATGGTAGTGGAGGTTAAGAGTGGTGAAAAAGAAACAGCACTGCCATCCAAACAACGTTGCACCGTAAATAGCAATGGCTGGGCTGCAAGTATTGCTTGCAGGTTGCCTTCTTTATTCAGAGGTATCAAAACCTCCAGTGGGCAAATCATCACCTCTCTAATCCTATTAGTAGCAATGGACAAATGCCAAGCCATTTTCCACAAATCTTCATTAGCTCTCTTTAAATTCATATAGCATCCAAGATTAGAGTGCAACCTTAGTCAAAGAACAACGACTGGCTGTTAGTTGACCAAAAAAAATTCAACCCTGTGTTAGAGAGGCATTGCCAATTCCAGTTCTAAAGCACAG
Organism: Haliaeetus albicilla; assembly: GCF_947461875.1. NCBI lineage: Eukaryota > Metazoa > Chordata > Aves > Accipitriformes > Accipitridae > Haliaeetus > Haliaeetus albicilla. Next base: position 36,406,828 of record NC_091491.1, read on the forward strand.
GGACAACAGAATATCAAAGTTAAGTTTTTTATTTGAAGATGTTGAAGCTCATTTGTTTTGTTTTCTTTTATTTGCACATGGGTTGGTAGCAAGATCGTACTTTGAGTCCATGCCATGAAGGCAAACCTCACAGTAACTCCTAGTAGCCATTACATTTGTCTCTGATATCAAAAGCTACTTGTAAATGTTTTAAGATTTGAAACACTGGTATTTGCAACCAGTAGCTTGGCTGATTTTGCAAACTCGTCTTGTAAAATTTTCAGAGATTGAAGTACATTTTTATGGTTAGTATAGAGGGTAGGAAAAAGTGCAATTTCATGCAATGGCTAGAAGCTAATGTTAGACAAATTCAGATTCAAAGGAGTGTATTACAGATAGGTAGCCAGCAGGACAATTTACCTAGGGAAGCAATGGATACTGACACACCTAAAATCCCTACAGGGATTACTCATTTCATTCGAAGAGCAAATAAAAATTTTAAGTCTTTTCTTCCAAAAAGTCAAAATACTATCACCTCAAAAAGAATTAAAAAATCAGAACATTTTTTCTTAAGTGAAATATTTTGACATCTTTTTGCAACATTACTTCAGGCTTTTTACCAGGTCCCATGGCGTACAGTGCTCACATTGTTCCAGGAGGAACCATGTGGGAACATACTGTGGACAATGTGAAAAAAAAAAAAAAAAAAAAAAAAGCAAGCAGTTGCCTACTCTGTAGAAAATAAAGAATTTGGGGATTCATCTACAACGTTTAGGGTCTCCTGTGGTTTTTATCCTTCAGACATAAGTCAGCAGTCTTACAATAACACTTAGTCCTAAGTGACCTGTTCTTTTCTGGAGGGATTCAGCCATACAAGATACAGACGGGGGCTATTCGTCAGTTTGGAGATAAGGATGCAAGTGAATACTCTGCTGGATCAGGCCAGTGCTGAGAGATAGAGGTGAGCAATGAATGAAAACTCCTAGTGTCTGTCCACGGATGTGCCTGCCATTTATCTCACACTGTGTTCTGGCAAACAAAACTCAAGGGAGTATACATTAGAGAACAACCAGACTAATGATCTGCAGAGACTCTTACGTTAATGTTCTCTCTTTATACTAAAAGTATGCTTTTAGCTAAATGCCTTTTCAGTTCCCTTCATGGGCACCTAAATGAATAAAAGGGTGATAATGACACTTTCATTATTTTAGGAACATATTTACACCTTAATGAAAGAGCTCTTGGGGGGCACAAAAGACAGAGATGCAAGTGCTTAAACTAACAGGAAAAAAAATGTCTTGTGGATTATGTAAGAAATGAAAACAAACTACTCACCATGCTATCACCTTCATCTTAAAGAAAAAAAACCCAAATAGTAGTGAGATTTATGAAACAGCAGTCAAACTTCATCTTACCATTGTACCACACAGTCTATTTCTGTAACTTACGAGGAAGAAACCTGCAGTAAAGTTTCTTGTACAACCAGGAGCTGAGGAATTTGTTTCCTTCCATGAAATCATATTGTTTTCTTTTGTGACAAATATCATCTCCTAAAACAATGACTGACTAGTCTTCTAATACATAGAGCCACCAACAACCTTCAGACACCAATGTATTTAAAAATTTAGGGCTCTCTGATCTTAACCATTTTAAAGGCATGCATTTTTAAGGAAATAAATAAATAAAGTTTATCCTCTGTGGTACTTTATATTTACTTATGAGTTTATGGAGTGGCCAAGTTGTGGTCTCATATTCTTTTGGACAGTTCTCAGGTCAGTAACCAGCAAGTTGCAACATCTAGAGTCCAACACAGGAATACAGTAAGATTTTTTCCCTTCAGATGGCCCTTCTTAATTTGGTATTTGGTAATAGAAAAAAACCATACAAAAAAGGAAAACTGGGGATGATATCTGAAGTTAAAATTTAAAGCAATGCAAAACACTGAAATACGCCAGCATTTGATCTAAGGAGCCTCCAGAATTAGCATAGTGAGCATATGTTCATGTTCAAAGATAACAGACATTTTTGATAACCCTCCCTAAACTTAGTTAATCTCTGATTTACATATTTAAATGTTCTTTTCTTCAATGACTTAAATCAGGGTCATCTTCATCATTTGTACAGAAATTTACACACAGCTTTCATTTATATAAATGTTTAACTACAAATATTGCACCTCAATTTTTACACAGTAAGTCTGTTTCAAATTGCTCGGTTTTTTAATCCAGTAATTTTTGTAATGTATATTTTATTTCCCTGCATATGTGTCAAAACTTTGTCTGTATAAATGATACTTGAATGTCATTCCTCCACATCTGAGTTCACTAATTGTTGGACCTCTTTTCTCTCTCCTGCATAATCTTCTCTTAAACTCCTCAGCAAAGTCCATCCTGGACAGGAGCGATCTAGCTGGTTTAAAGTTTTTATCAGAACTCACATATTTCCATGAATACTTGGGGAACGCCATAATTCTTCTAGCACAAGCCATTTCTGTTAAACATTTCTGACTAGCTCAAGCATTAGCCATGACTAAAGACCATTTGGTCTGGACAGACCAATAGGGTGATCTAATAGCATAAACCCTGTGATTCCATTAAAAGCATTGGTAAATGCCTAAAAATGCCCAATCACAAAATTATCTTAAAACATTGTGGAAGCTTCTTGAAAATGCAGTTTTCTCTCTTTTTTTTTTTTTTTTGTTATATACGGTACTCACGGGAACCGTGGTATTCATGGGAACCACATAGGAACATTTACAGTATTACCTGTAAAGAACAAATTTTAAAAGTCAAGCCTTCCTAAGCATCTAACTGTGGTTAGCTGTGATGAATAACCAAGGCCTAAGTACATTTTGCTAAATGTAACATTTAAGCTGTGACCACTTCTGTCTGGTTTTTGGCTGAAACACAAAGCTATATTTCCAAGCTGGCCTTTGCTGTAGACACGTTTCTGTCCAGAACTAGCTAGCCTTTCTGGCTCACTCGCATCTCCAGCTGCACTACCAACTTGGAGGATAACACCGGACTGGAAGTGGGGCCGGACAGTGCTCCGTACCTCTCTAAATCCTTCTTGTAACTGATGGGAAAAGTATCTTCTCCCTTTAGATTGTTTTTCCTTTGCTAAAGTGAGCCCTGATTAGGCTCTTAAAGTCAAAATTCCACATCAAGATATCACAGATACTCTTATGAGGATGGATAGATCTCATGGTATTCGTATGAGAAAAGGCTGGACATCTAATCAGGTCCAGTTTGGAGCTGTACTTGTGTTCCACAAGTAATTATCCTCTGCAGGCCAGGGAAACTTGCCAAAGGCACTACTGTAGCTTTTTACAGCAGATTAGGTACTTGCATTTTATATATGAATCTCTAAAGATTCTTTAGGGCAATACTGGAGAAGCAAACTGCATTAGCTGCTGTGCCAGTGGATATGCAGCTTCCACAGCTTCAAACAATGTTTTCTCTTTATTGGGAAGTTTTAAAAATCCTGCATCCTTTTTTACACTTTGGCTACACTATTAAAAGCAAACAAAATATAGCGTGCAGTGTTAGAAAGTATACATTAGCTCTGTTATCACTCATGCTCTTGGTTAACTAAATCCCTAAGGTCATTTGTCAGCATTATGAAGCACCCACAGTGAGTGCAGCCAACCATGCCATTCCATGTGCTGAATGCTGTGTATACCTGCATTCCTAGAAAGGCTTGGGGCAGTGGATGAGCTCATTATGACTATAGGGTTAGATAAGCATTTTAAGGCTTTTTGCTGTTTTCATGCTCAGTCCTTTGCACCGGCTGCTGGAGGCACTTCCATACTGCCAGGAGTGAACAGGGATTAATTTGATTCTTTCCCACTATGAATATTAGAAAATATACCAAAGTATCTCTAAGTATTGTGATACTAACTGCACTTTCTGTACACGGAATAACTGGGTTTTCGGAAGAATAAAATGATCCCTCAATTTTTTTCCACTCACAACAGCTACCGGTCCCCCCACTGGTAGAGCTATTGCCATTGAAGTTCTTCACCTCGGAGTAAAAAACTGCAGCAAAAGGTGCTTGGGAATTAGTAGGTTTCACTGCTGTAATCTGTTTCCTCCGCTCAGCCCAATCCCCTCACCCACTCCAGTCTCAGGACTTTCTTCTCTTTCACTTGCCCTTAACAGCATCTTCTCTATTACCCACCTTGTTCCCTCCAAAATGTGGAACTCGCACGTATGGCCGCTCTCACCCCGAGATGAGAGCAGAGGAGCCCTGAGCAGAGCAGCACTGTGGACCACGCTCTCGTTGACAGTTCACCCAGGAAAAGCCGCTTGAGCTGCAAGGAGAGGGAGAAGCAGAGACAAAGGCACATCAGGGCTGGAAGAGCACAAGGTCCGTACTCAGTTGCCTGGGAAGGTGCGTGTGCAGGTTCCAGATTATATAGCACAGCTACCGGAGGGGGAAATTTTTTACATCAGGGTGTACTGAACAGTGTTATATATTCATCAGCAACACAACCAATGGTTTGAGAGGGGAACGTCATTAAAACAAGAGGTTTAGACTCGAATGCTCTAAATTTTTTAAAGTGGCACCAGGGCGACAGGCTCAAAGTACTGCACTGAGAATGGGTTAGAATTTAACTGGTACAATAACGGTTAGGACTTAATTGGCCTCCAATAATCTGATAGAAACTCCTTCTCCCTGTCTCAGTCCTTGAGAGAGGGACTAGCAAATATTTTGGTTAAAATGACATAGAAACAATGTTTGGCTTCTACTACCGAACCTGAAGTATGAATGTATCCAAAAAGGAGTAAATATACTCTTTCAAATATAATATTTACTTAATTTCTACCAAATGGAATGAATTATTTATCAATTCAATGTGTTCAGTCCTAAAGAAAATACCTTGTTTTTATGAATGTCGCTCAGCAGATTAAAAAAGCCCACTTGGCTGGCAGTGTAGATGAAGGCCAGACATAATTATTTATTTTTTTTATGTGCACATACGTTTATTAACATTTGTGAAAAACAAAATGCTGCTACCCCAGATCTGTATGTACATGGAAAGTTCATTTTCTTATGATAAATATTAATTACTCACAGCAAATTAAACATCCTATGGTTTATGTAAAACAAGTATTACCGGCTCTGTAAAGAGACAACTTCAAAAATAGCAATTTGCATTGTTTCCCATTACAAAAATCTTCTTTCACATTAGACACATACAAAACCCCTCCAGCCCCCACCAAGAAAAGAAAAAAAGTCTGAAGTATTAAATTATTGTTAGGCCTAGTTACCACTTCCAGGTCTTGACAAAGCTGTTGTCATACCATTGCAGGCCATCCCGAGGTCTGAATCCATGAAGCCAACCTGCAGCTGACTGTCTTCAGTGCTGTATGAAAGGGATGGTATGATATAGATCATCAGTTGTGGCATGAATCTTTGCTATCTGGAAATGTGGTGAAGTGAAAAATCTTAGTAAGTGATCGTAATTTAGGCTTTTAGGAAGACTGAAGTCAATTATATGAGTTTGGTTCTATAAACAAATTTGGCATACACCCAAAGGAAAATAAGTTTCAGATTTAATCCCTAATGAATTGACCTTTACTAAATCAAGTATTAAAATGAGTTAATCCTTTGCAATGGTATTATTATGGAACTTAGTCTTCTATCAGTTTAGAAACCACCTATTTTTTTCATCAAATTGGGAAGTTCCTGCTTCCTGCAGCAGTAGGAATGGAGAAAGTCAGAAAAATACACCTGGAATTGTACGGATATGCCTGGAAAGCATTGGTCTAGCATGCCGATCAGTTGCTTCAGTTCTTCCTAAAATAAATTTATTCAAAAATTAAAAGCAGGAAAATTGAAATTATATCTATAACTTAGACTTGTAAAAGCTCTCCTGTGAAACCTTCCAGACCAATAGAGTTTAAGGTAGTAAATGTAATTGTGGATGCCATAATGTCGCATGAACGAAAGGAGTCTAGAAGTAATGGTAGAAAGGATCCCTAGTAAAACCTTACTGAAATCATTCTGCGATTAAAAAAAAAAAACAAACCAAAACCCCTACATAAAATGCATAACAACTATACTTGAGTCCTGGATAATGACCTTCTCAGATTGCTCTTAAAATGGTATATGGCACAGGAATACAGCACATAAAGTTACAGATTTTTTTTTTTTATAATCTCAAATACAATAAAAATGTGTTATTCCCAAGTTTCCTGTGCTCATATAAAAGAAAAGCATAATTTTTAAAACAAAGACCTATATATGAGTTCCACTTTTTCAGGAAGGCTTCAAATCTTAAAAGTGTAAAATAACAAAAAATTATCTCACAACAAAAAGAACTGCCTTTTATTTGTTTCCTTATTAACTTATGTCCAAAAGCCTACTGATGTTTCATTCATCTGTATCAAATTAAGTTTGGGTGGGAGGCTGGGTTTATTTGCTTTCTTTTCTCCTAGGAAAGCTGACCTGTTTATTGAACTCGTCTCTGTGGTAAAAACCCTAAAATATAACTTCCTTGGTGCTGTTATTTTCCCAAGGCAATCACAAATTGCACAGTTCTGCTTTCCTAGGTTATCAAAATCTGCTTATATGAAAGGCTTAAAAGTTGAACATTTCTATCATTCCCATGCTGTGAAGACTAATTTAACTTATTGTTTAACCTGACAAATAAGCAAATATTTATTGAATATCTAGTAATTAAATTGTCAAATAACATTGGGCTTAACTAGTTTAGTTGCCTTTATTTATCTACCAATCTCCATTTATCTACAAGAGTATATCATATTCTTCATCCTTTATCTTCTAAATATCAGACATTTTGATATTTGCCTGGTGCCCCCTATGTTCAGTATATAATTTTATTGCAGAAGGATGAAATGGGCGTTGCAAATATAAAATCTCCCAGGTGGCCTTCAGATAAGTATAATACTTAAATGCAAGAGTTACTATAGTGATACCATACACAAAAGAAAACGTGGAGGATGGAAAAGGAGTACACTGCACCAGTTTTTTATGTATTAGCTGCAACGGGAGTAAAAGGTTAACTCTTGTCTCAATAAATTCAGTGGCAGATTTGCCACAGTAAGCTGATGAACAGGCAGCTACTTTCCTGACGCACTGGTTCTTCTATAAACGCTAAGAGTTGGACTAACTTCAAAGTTGGCTTTTTAAAGCCTTAAATATATGTTTATGCAAACAGGCACCATTTTCTGCACTAGGTGAGAAATACTGCAAATGTTAGTCAGTTGAAAAAATAGTGAAAGCTCTTGCAGTTGCCCCAGCAACAAAGACACTTTCCAGCAGGCATTTGATGTAGCTTTCACGTCTCATTGTTGCTGGATTTCCACGTTTCAAGGTTTCAGCAAAGTGATCAAAATATGTATATTTCCTTACTTAAAAACAAAACAACAACAACAAAAAAAAAGAAAGGACTAACTATATTGACTATTTTGCATTCACAGAGAATTATGATTCATGATATTCCTTACTTCATTTTGTTCGTTATCTGGCTTCTGAAAAGTAGGCATGCTGTTGCCTCCGTAATATTTACAGCACATGGTAAACCTGATTTCTCTGTGATCAAAATCCTTCATTTTTTTATTTGCTTGTTTGTTTTTAAGCACAACATTGCTCTTCAGTTAAGCTGCATAATAAAAGCATGTATAATAATAGCAACTTCTTGGTTGTGTTCTTTAAACCACTGACATTTAGAAAATTAATTTAAAATATCAAAATGTTTTCATAGACTGTTTTCAATAACAGTAGATGGTCACAGTTTCACTCCTAGCTAATATTTCTAGAGTGGTTTTTTTTTCCTAGAAAGATTTTGTAAGGGTTAATTAGAGATATATTAATTAGAAAATTAAATGAAATATGTGCTTAAATGCCTTGAAAGTAAGCTATGATTCATTAAGAAGTGATTGTTATTATTGTCCAGTAAGTCTCTTGATGAAGGAGAAATGAAAACTGTGGAGTCTGGGTATATGACAATTGTAAAGTGCTTTATTTACACATACATGTACCAGTCAAAGGCCATGGGTGATCAGATGGCTTCTAGAGCATGTCCTCGGTCTACCACAGGGTTTTAGATGACAAAAGGAAATTTTGCCCCAAGAATTTTTTCTGATCATGAACACTGACCCAGAATAAACTCTCAGGTTGTTCACTTAGAATTTTGCATGACAAAACTAGATTAAAAAATATTTTTCCAAGGTTGTGCATTTTGCTCGCTTGATCAGGAAAAATAACAGACTGTGTAAAAGTGATCATTTCTTGAAACACAGCATGAGTATTTTCATCACCTGTAAAAGCAGCGAGATCAATAGTTAATTACCTCATGAGGCAGTTGGGAAAACTGCCTAGCGACTCTGTGTAAAGGGCTACTGATCAGTTAAAGAGAGATCAAATTCTGTTCTTATTTAAGATGCGTCAACGCCTCAATATGATGGTGTGACTTGTGCAACGAAGCATGCTAGACACCTCCCCTGGGCAATGAAAACAGCGGTTAAGAAGTGACACTTCAGTGTGGCCTTGCACAACTTCATGAAAGGTGTGAAGCATGAGGCATGTACGTGTTGTTTAATCCACACTCCAGTGGATTAACCATTACGTAGCCTGTCTGGGCTGCTGCTGATAGAGCTGCTGTGAGTTACTCCTCAGACTACTATCATATCTTCATCCTTTTGCCAGAACTTACCTTTAAATGACTTTTTGGAATTATTCCAGATATATCACAGTGTAATGCACAGAAGAATTGGAAACAAAGCATTTATTGAACTACATGGTTTATATACTACTTTGTGTCCACTAACTAAATGAATCATTACTTATCTGCTAAAAAATTTTTAGTATGTCTTGGATGCTATATATACAGCAGAGTAAGACATTATTTGAAAAAAATGAAGCTTGGGCTTCTAAAATATCAAAATATTTATATATATCATATTTATATACATTTTGAATTTCTTCTCTTCATTCTTTGAAATTATGTTTTATATTTCCAGTTGAATCATTATGCTAAACCCTCCTTGGCACACAAACTCATCTCTTTTTACAAGTCAGTTGGCTGCTTTATAGTGCATCACTGTATTTGGAAAACCACAGCTGGTGAGAACTGGCACATCATGGAAAAATACAGAGCATATTAGATATTTTAAGTTCTGAAGTGGGCAGTTGGGGAAAGACAGTGGTGAACGCTTGTCAAACAAAAAGTGCATATGCAGAAATTACTCTGTGCCAAGAAACTCTGGATACCTCAAGAATGCTGCCTGCAGACTGTACTTTAAACTCGTCCTAATAAAGCAGTCTGAAATACAGTCACATCTGAAGAAAGGTCTCACCTCTGCATGCAGTGATCATACTTCTGCCCTCTGTTCAACTAAAGTCACTGTGAAAGCTTCAGGGCACTTCCAAGGCCTGTGGCACACTTAAGGGCACATTCCACGTGCACTGGTGGGCACTGATTAATAGTCTCAGTGCATTTCATAACAGATGGACATTGCAGCACGTAACATCGGACAGAAGATGCGGTGGAGTTACCAGCGCATCGAAAACCTGAAACAAGTGACAAAGCAAAAAATGAGCCAAAGTCTGGTCAGAAGCTTAAAAGCTGAAACAAAGAAGGTAGGTATTAGGGCTGCATTGTAAGAAATCAGTATCCTCTGTTGCTATTTCTTGATGACAATTATCTGTTGAGCCACGCTCGGAACAGAGGTCTGAAAATATAAAATGTGGTGGAAAAAAAAAAAATACCATCTATAATGCTGGCTGTCAATACTTCTAGTCCTGTTCTTCCTACAGCCAGCAGTGACACTACCATCTCCAGACGGCAAAAGTCATGACTCTAGCAATGCAGTCTAGAAATACTGTGCTGGTTGCATCTATGTGAGAAGCGTTATAAGACCAAGGGCTCCAGTAATTTATTGTTTCTGGAGAAGACAGCTTCATTCGCACTACGCCAGACACTAACCCTGCAGACCCACACAAGGACACATTGTCATTGTAACACCTGGACTTCAGCCTCCTTCCCCAGCAAACATAAGGTTTGAAGCCACTAGGATTTATGATGATGCCTCGATGAATTTTGGGCTGAGTTTATTTTAAAAAGAGCTCTCTGTCATTGCTAAGCAGTAAAGCAAAATTTCATTACTATTAACGGTAAATTGCAGTGTGCCCAGGTGGCCAAGAAGACCAGTAGTATCCTGGCTTGTATCAGAAATAGTGTGGCCAGCAGGACTAGGAAAGCGATCATCCCTTTGTACTCGGCACTGGTAAGACCTCACCTCAAATACTGTGTTCAGTTTTGGGCCCCTCACTACAAGAAAGACATTGAGTTGCTGGAGCGTATCCAAAGAAGAGCAACCAAGCTGGTGAGGGGCCTGGAGCACAAGTCTTATGAGGAGCGGCTGAGGGAACTGGGGCTGTTTAGTCTGGAGAAGAGGAGGCTGAGGGGAGACCTGATCGCTCTCTACAACTGCCTGAAAGGAGGGTGTAGTGAGGTGGGTGCTGGTCTCTTCTGTCAGGTGGCTGGTGATAGGATGAGAGGAAATGGCCTCAAGTTGTGGCAGGGGAGGTTTAGGCTGGATATTAGGAAAAATTTCTTTACTGAAAGGGTTGTCAGGCATTGGAACAGGCTGCCCGGGGAAGTGGTGGAGTCACCGTCCCTGGAGGTATTTAAAAGATGCACAGACGTGGTACTTCGGGACAGTGGTGGACTTGGTAGTGTTAGGTTAATGTTTGGACTTGATGATCTTAAGGGTCTTTTCCAACCTAAATGATTCTATGATCTCATTTAAATTTATATATTTACAAAATATACCGGCCTCCATCTGAACTAGTTTTCTGGATTCCTATTCTAGTCAACAGAAATCTAGCTGATTCATTCAGTGAGCTGTAGGGCACAATTCATCTGCCCAAATGCAGGCACCTACCTTAGGATGATGTGAAGTATATTTTAAACAGCAATGGCTAGATTTTTTTATTTGGTAAAAAAAAAAAAAAAAAAAAGAACATAGAGCATCTAGATCACTTGCATGTGCCTATGTTACATTCCTTCATCTGAATCCCATCCTAAAGGACCAATACGTTTCAAGTACAGATTAGAATACTTTATGGACATCCACAGGTAGAAAAAATACTACTTTGCATAACTTCATGCTTTAGGTCATAAGCCAGCCACTTAGGGGCAAATAATGGCCTCCAAAGAAACAATATCCTTAACTGCCTCTGACAGAGCTTGAACAGCTTTGAACAGACACCAGGGTAAGGACGCTGGGCTGGCTGTATAGATACAGTCACGTTTTGTCCTGTTGACTGCACAGAGCATTTTAATATGGAAAGCCATTCCTTCAATGGAAAAGGCCCTGAAAATAGAAACGTTCATGTGGACCATTCATTTTTAGAACAGTTAATCATAATTGATCCTTACATAATGAATACTAAATAAGAGTTATTATTAATAATGAATAATAAGAATGAATTATAATGGTGTGTTTATTAGGCTATCAATAATTAACAGGGATTTGCCATTTATTGTAAATACTGTTGCCGTTTCTGTTGCAGCTTTGGATGGCGCAATTTATATGGTAATTTTATATGAAACAGCGCCAATTACAGCATGGCTATTACAATAGAGTAGAAGCAAATGATGACTTTATCAGTTTTGTTAACTTTTCCATTTTATTCATTGTTAGCACAGCCTGCATTGTAAACATGATGTAGTGAAAGGAATAAAGAAGTTTTGTGCAAGTCTAATAACTTTGGCTAGGAACCTAACTTCCCCCAGGCAATCACCGGCAGAAATACAATGGGGCAGAAATAAAGGCAGGCAGGTCAGCATTAGGATGGAGCAGAAAAAAGGGTATCGGGGTTTGTTAACTATAAAAGCCTGCTGAAAGTGCCGCTGAAAGGAAGGAGAGGCAGAGTAACATCACCACAGAGAATAACAGCAGCCGTGACAACAGAGGGACAGAGCAGGGCAGGATCCCTGCATACGATCCAATCATTTAGGTAATGCCAGGGCTGGATTTAACAGCGGCGTGGCTGGAGATAGGCACGTCCACAGCCTCACACCTCCTACAGCACGTGATCCAGCCTGCACTGTCGGTGGGTGTAGGGCAGTGATAGCGTGTATCTTTTTAGCTTGTTGATTCAGAGCCTGTTTGAGCTTGTGGTGTAAACAGAAATACAAAATTATCAGACTATGGGAAAAGCTAACCAGAAGGACACACTTGATGACTTTCAGAGCAGGAAAATTCAGCATAACCACCTTGTATTGGAGTATAGCTTGCATTAAAGTCCAAGTCTGTATTTTTCTGGAGAAATAGTCTGCAATATATGCTCACTACTCATTTGGAAAAAAAAATAGTTTTCCTTGTAACAGTGAAGACCTTGCATTTCAACCATACCTATGAAAAAAAAATTCTTGAATCAACATATACAGGAATTATACTGACTGGCATAAAAAAAACCATACTAAAAACCTGAAATATGATTTAAAAATAAAGGACTTGGAAATATTTAAACATTCCAAAGGTATGGAAATTTGCCATGCACATCAGTAATCTGTCTGAATGTAAACATTACAGACTGCAGCTACTTTCAAGGGAAAAGCATTTCCAATACGTGTTCCAAACATAATAATTTGTGAATTAAATTGAAGATACATGATAGAGATAAGCAGGTAGAAAACACATGACCTAGTTAAAAAAAAAAAGTTTGAATTTTTAATCATTGTATTACTTCAAGAGAATTGCCACTAATCTGTCCACAACATTTAACAAACTCTTGAAAATTTTAGGAAACAAAGCCCATCTTTTAAAATATTTAAAATAATTCAACAATCTTGTCAGAACCTGCAACTTTGATATTAATAATGAGTGTTTTCAGAACTGCCTTAGATGAACCTGCATGGCACACAGATGGCAAGTCATTTACATGAGAAAAATGAGAACTGGCCCATCTATGGATCCCTAGAGGGTGCCATGACCCATTAGCAGACGAAAGACGACCTTTACTGAATAATAATTGAGAACTATTACTAAGATAATTACAAAACCAATTGACTGCCAGAAGGCCTAGACCTTGGATCCTCAATTTTTACAGCAACTGCTCATGATCTGCACAGAAGAAAAAATGCGCTTAGGGTTCACAAACACCATAACCTCAACAGCTGCCTGCCATCTAAAGATAATGATCTGGTATTAATTAATTTGAACAGTGCAGTCATTGCAGAGGTAGACTGCATCACAAATCAGACACTTAACATAACCTGAAGTTATCATGTTTTTGTCCAGCCTGTATTAACAAGCAGAATAGTATAAGGTAAATTAAGCTGTTGCAGGTCACAACATGAAAATGAATTAACTTAATTCTCTTTAACAGGGAGCATGATTGCAACTCTGCACTGGCTGTTGTACTGGTAACCACAATAAAAGCTCTTCTTAAAAGTGTTTTCCAAATGCTCCTATCACAACATTTTCTAATGCATACACCTTCAAAAGCTTTTTCAGATTCCTTCCTCTACGGAAGGAGGAGAGAGAAGTTGTTGGCCTTTGAAGGAGAACTTTTTCACGTGTGGGTGATTTTGTTGTTTGTTTGTTTTCCAAAGAGGAGTTTCTGGGAACAAAACTATTAAAAGGTATCTGTTGTGACATACCACTAATCCTCTGTGGGTGAAATCCCGGACAGCACTAAAAATCAATGAAAAATTTCCCTGAGCTTCTCCCATGTCTTCTGCAAGGATATGACGTATAAGAAATACAGCCGGGATGCCATATGTGTTGCTGATTGGATTTCCAAAATTATCCTTCCTTACACGTTAAGGATATTTTGAAGAAGATTTCAAAAGCAGAATGATTTAACAACTTAGTGCCAAGTTTCACACCTGGGAACTGATATTTAGGAATGTAGAACATCAGAAATACCCGGCACTCTAAAAAATCATAGCTAGCCTTCCTCCTTAAGAAGGAAAGAGCTGAAATTGCTGTGACAAAATGCTTTGGATAAAATGTTCTTTCACCTAAAACCTGCTTCTTGGTTTTTAACTCCACTACTGAGTCCCATAGTTGGGATTCTTTGAGGACTCTCCACTAAAAGGAGTGTTACAGGTAGTCATTCTTCAAGGGAGACAATTTAAGTCGCAGCATGAAATTTATACAAAATTCAATTCACATTTGAGACCTGTAGTAAAAAAGAGCTGCCAACACTGACAGAACACTTGTTCTGCATGACAGAAATGTTAATAGAGACAATTTCTTACCCAAGAAGAACCTATATAATAGGATGTGGTGGAAAGAGGAGATAATGCATTCAATTTACAAGATGCACAAGCTAGGATTCAAATTCATGAAAAGTTTAAAAAAATTAACTGCATTCTCAGGTGAACTATCTACCCCTAAATTCAAACGTGCAAGCCAACTGGGACCTGAGGAGACTGTGACTCTTGCACTGAACCTCAGGCATCCCACCAGCTGGCAGGTCAAACCCACAAAATGGATTGGGTTGGGCCTGAAGGTTTAGATCAGTCAGGACTGACAGGTTAAGTTTTTTTTTTTTTACAATTCTGCATTACAAGGGGAAGTTTCTAGGGGGAACTAAAGCACCGTTGGCCTTTCTGTGGGAAATACCTCCTCTTCCCATTGTCCTGGCTGTTAACAAAATCTAGATCAGAAGCAATGAGAACATGGAGGTAGGGCTGTTAGCAATATTGACCATGAAAAGGTCTTCACAGATAGGCAGGAGTTGGAAAAGCCAATTGTCAACAATCTGTCCATGTTCAAGTTTGGAGTAACCAAAACATTGCATTCTCAACACCTATCTTAATAGCTTAGACAGGAAAGTTTTATGCTGATATACTTCATTCATTTATAAAGACCATAGCTTAGAAGACAACATAATTTTCTTAAGTATCTTTAACAATTTATTCCAGTAACAGTCTACAGTCAGTTATTTATCATATTTTTCTCCCAACCTGATATTAATAAAATCTGAAAAGAAATAATGAATTACTATATCTTGTGGGAGAAAGAACTTCAGTAGCAACCAGAAACAGGCAGAAGATAAATACCCAATGAGACAAACTGAATCAGAACAAAAAGTGCTTGAAAGAGTGGAATCACTTGCACTCTGGCAGTAAGAGCTGAGGAAGATGAATACAGCAAGGCATAACAAGGAAGAGTGGGGATTCGGGCAGAGCAGGTGCACACATTTTTGTATTAAATCAGTGATGCAACAGTAGCTGAAACTCCTCTGAGAGACTGATTCTCTAAGTTTCTTGATATGGCATTTTGGACGTGGCTAGTGTACGGCTTAACCCTACACCACTAATTCTCCCGGACACTCTCGCTGTCGTACATCTGATACAATCTCAGTGCAATTTCTGACTTGTTCAGACAGAATATGGAAAATTTAAATCAAAATATGCACAGTGTCCTTGGAATCATGGAAGCATATTGCTCCAGGAGCAGAGCTATTGCAACTGTATGGCGGTGCCTTCTACCCAGTGTTTGGTGGGGAATCTATCCATGAGGATTCACGCTAAAGACAATCCATTCTTTGTGGATTACACCTTTGGGCTGTAATACGTCCTAGGAAGGTTTTCTTTTTAAAATTTTCTGGCAATCACCCTATTTCCATCAATAATCCCTGCAATATAGCATGTTTTCAAGCAGTCTTTCCTCAAGAGATTTAAGCTGTAGGATGGCACTTATGCAGCTTTTGACTATTGTAATTGTAGTAGAAATCAGCAAAATTGGATGCTGCTCTGTCATCCTTGACTGGGCTCCTCGTGCTAATCAGGAGTTGGAAATTGCACATTCAGATGGATTCAGAGACATACAGTATGTGACAATTCAGCAAGCAGTAAAGAACATTGTTTTGAATTCTTAAAGGTTAGTGATGCAAGCTGCAGTGACTAACATTTTTTTTGAGCCCTGAAAGAAAACCACTTACGTATAGGAAACAAACACATTCCAGTAATGTAATCTATATTTTCATACATTTAAGGCCAGGAGAAGAGATTAGTTCACCTACACTGAGTCTTTGTTTCACAGATACTTACATTCAATGCAATTACCTCTGATATCGAGCCCCCATAACTTGTGTTCAGCCAAAAAATAACTTTCAGAAAGCAGATAGACTGTATTTGAAAGCCTCCAGAGATGACGTCTACCATTTTCTACTGCAATGTAGCCTGCCTTGAAGTTTATTTACCATCTCTGTGAAACAGAGAGAAAAAAGCAACAGCATGTGCTTTATTTCTAATTTGAAATTGCCTTGCTTTAGCTCCCAGCTACTGGTTCTTGCTATATGTTTCTTTGGTAGATTAAAGAACCCTGTAGTATTTCATATTTTCTTTGCAGAAAGGTGTTTATACAGGTTTAACTTTCTTTTTTATAAGCTCAACAGAAATCTCCCACTGGAATGTATTTTCTCTGCCCACCAAAACCTTCTTATACCTCTACTTTGTACGTATCCTTTTTTTTTTTTTTTTTTCTTTTCTCTGAAGCACAGATAGCGGGAATATTCCCCATATTCTGCTACTCATCTGTAACAGTTAGAGACTTTAAAATCACCACACTACTTTAAATTCTGTTCCTATCCAGAACCTTAGTGGAATCTTTACCATAATGAAAACTGAGCAAATTTTGCCATTGAAATCATGAGGGAAAAGAGATGAGGCATTAAATGCAAGCAAATGTACGGAAGGAAGCCAAAATAATAGGTCAGATTATAGGCTATCTGGCAGAGTGAGCTGTATAAGCAGCCCACACATTACAATTTTTTTCCATAGTACTGGAAAAAACATTGACTTCTTACATAAAAAGCATACATAGATTTCCAACAAATCATATTTTGGAAAGATCTGGAAAGGGAGGAGAAAAAAGACAACTCAGTTTAACTTATTACAGCAATGATGGAACTTTGGGTTTGCATTTGCTGTTATAGTAATGGTGGTAACTTTCTAATATCCCAAGCGTTGAATGGATGACCAAATAAATATACTGTTCCCCAACAGCCTGATATAGACTTTGATGGTGATCATGGTACTGGCAATCAATTAATCATTTACTAATACTGATTAAAAACATGAACAGTTCAGCTTTTCTTCCTGCTACTCACCATAAATAGTTAAAATGTAAAATTACTGGGAGGAAAGGTAGGGAATTCACAGAAGTGGAACAAATTCAGAAGCTTATGAAATCACAGCTTAATTTTCATGGAATACAGCCAAGTAAATAAAAATCATATAAACACGAAAAACAATGCAGGTTACAAATCTTGTTAGCTATGAATATGTTTACACGTTTGTGAAGATGACCTTGGTTTGTACAACATAAACTGGGCACCAGATGGACAACAGCCTGAGGGAAATTCTTTTTTCTTCCAAAGTACCAATATTCAAGTTAATTTTTGTACTTTCATCCTCTTGTTCTCCTTCTTATGAATTTATACTAGCATAAGTTTTCCTTTATTTTTCGTAATCACCTTCTTCCTTGAGCATCCTTTTGCTCATTGGTTTGTTCTATTGGTCTCTATCTGTGCAACGATCTGCGTTTCTATGATTTCCATGGATTTATTATTCTTACGAGAATCAGCTTTAGTTCTGCAACTTTCATGCTTCAGTTCTGCTAGAAATCTTAAATATGTCTATATATTTCTTATGGCTTACCAGTCACGGTCCACAATTTTAATTCTGAGCTTATCAAAAATAAAGTGATGTGTGACATGCAAATGTGTTACTTATAAAATATTTTTAAAAGATCCTTAGTCTATTTTTATAACCTATAACTGCACTTGTAGCTAAGCACAGCTGTCCATCAAAGACTTAAATGCTTTTTTTGTATTCCTAGCATGGCCAATAATATAATTGTTTAAGTGAAAGCGAACTGGGTCAAATCTAGTATGTCCCCAAATCTGACTCAGATTAAACAAACAAACAAAACCATAAGAATTAGGGATCACTTCAGGCTGTATTCAGAACACAATCAAAGTTCAGATAACGTTACCTCACAGTCAGTCTGCTGCTATGAAGCGCTTTATTTGGTGAAAATCATTTTCTGCACATCCAAATACACAGAGTCTATATGAGTGTAGCCCAAGTATCTTTTATAAGCTAGTAACAACTGGGAGAAGCTGAAGGTGAGGAAATGAAAGTTTTAGCAATAGCATAGATACGATATGAAATACACCCTTTCATTAAAATAATAAAATCATGTTCAGAGAAAAAACATACTGAAAAAAAGATGGCTGAAAAGGCAACAGAAGCTTTGGCAATGTCAAGTAATGTGCAAATTTAATTTGTTCATTTGTTCAGGTGTACAGTAAAAGAAAGATCACCATGCCAACCCTAGGGCAACTGCCTCATTCTTCTCAGGGTGCTTTGGAAACCTGTTTCCATGAAGAAACTGTGACTTGCTTTGTCATTGGAATTTTTATGCCTTTGCTGTATAAAAATACCGATTTTAGTGATTGTTCATATGACAGTCTGAGCTTTTTGAAATCAATCTTTTCTTATGAAATCCAATAACAGCTTTCCCCAGTAGGCATATTTAATTTTACCAAATCCCACTTCAGTTGAAGCTTATTTCTGTCCACATACAAAGCCTAACAAAGATAAATTTCTTATTTTGTGTTCTGATTTGTGTATTGAGACCATGTCTCTCCTTTGACAAAAGTGAAAACAGGAGTATGTCAGTAAGTCCTTTTTTTCTTTTTTTTTTTTCATTAAATTGACCCCAAAACTGCCCAAGCACTATAGCAGCCTGTAGAGATTCAGTCAATAAAACCTGAATTAAACAGCTAATTTGTGTTAAGTACTGAGAAAAAAGTATATATTTCAGAAACACCGATACAAAGCATCTGCAAACCCCTATGCTTTTGTTGTTTGTTTGCACTTCCACAGAAAGTATTCAAGTGCTGAGATGAGCTTCTGCACTTGCTCAGGGAAGAGCTCCCCTGCGTATATTCATGTTTCTGGGGAATAAAATACACATTCACATAGTGGTGGACCTACCGAGGCTGAGTAACCTGCACTCAACGGTTGGAGAGCCACGGCTCTGTACTATAAACATGGAGAAACCACTGGCAATTAATGTCTGTCTTTAGGCAATAGCCGAGGCAAATATAACCTTGTATCATCGTACCTCCCAGGTATTGTAACAGCAAAAGGAATCACCTACCACTGGCTCACAGTGCAATGGGTTCCCACCTCTTTCTGCTTTCCCCTGCCTTCTGCACCACCGAACAGCCCTGAGTTAAGGCTGATAATGCCAGAGCTCGCTTTTCCCCTAGGAGATCCTTAGTTTAAAAATGATGAAGCTAGTCTTTGTTCAGTTTATGGCAAAAAGAGACATCAATAGGGTGCAATACCTCCAACAACTATAAAAAGCAATAATTAGCTGGTTTTATTTGCATTTCAAATTGTATGTATTGGATCAGGCTGTGGTATTGGTTAACATTTGGTTTCTGTAAGAAAGCAGTTGGAAGGTAGTTAGTATTGACTGATTTTTTTTCAGTAACTTCTCATTTCACAGTTTCTGAGCATGAAATCAAGCCATTACACCAAAGAAAGGATCTGACGATAAAACCCACTTAAAACAGCCTTCTGTCTTATACAAGTAACTGTTGAAATTAATTACAATAAACCACCCAACTTTTGACAGAGCAAGTTGGTGGCCTCTCGAGTTCTGGTTCTAGCATGCACAATGAAAAGCAGATTTCAGAGACTTGCTCTGCTGCTTGGATGCAGCAGTCAGTCCCTACTACCAACAGGAGGTATAAAGCACCAGGCTTGACGCTCTTATGATGGGATTTAAAGTGAAAGAAAAACTCTTAGGTACTTCTGGTTGCTATGAAACCATTGACATTTTCTGTTGGAAAGTAATTTGTCCTTAGTATAGTACTAAATTAGAAAGTAAGTAAATGGTATGTCTGCAATATAGAGGACACTAATTACTTTTGAATGGAAGATAACATTACGTGAGCAGACCACTTCATGCTAGTCATGACTGGAAAATCTTAATGTTACATCTCCTATAGCGTGATAGCAGTACTGACTTTAAGATGGCTACTCTGGGGCAGGAACTCCATGTGTGTAAAGGTGCCTACCTTGCATCCATGCCATTTTTCAGCAAATGAGAATCTGGCCCAGAAATGTTATTAAGCACCACCACGTAAATTAGGCAGTAGTGAAACAAAGACTTCAATGAACTTCCAAGCACCCAGCTAGGTGAGATTGTGAGGTTTCTCAGAAATATTTTGCGTCCACTACTGTTCGCTACTTCACCCTAGGAAAGGAGCAGGCTGACACGTAAATAAGGGCAGGAAGCTGAGCAGAGCCATCAGTTCACACAGGAGTCTGGGGGTGAGCTAAGGAAGCTTCATTCCAAGTACACCGTAAACCCAATACCATCAGCATAGAAATGGCTTCCCAAAAGAATCTTGAGAGTCCAGCATGAGTACAATCACTTTCTTAACAACAGCATATTTTATTTGCATATTCCTCTATAAGAGGCTAATAACTTCCATTACAACTAGCAGTTCAGGTCACAGACCTGAGCGTAAGAATGATCCTTTCCCCAAATTAGTTATTGGCTGCTTGGGTCTCAGAGTAAAATCAAGTGATAGAGGTAATCAGGATAAACAATTAGATAACTAAGATTTCCTGCGAGCAACAGGGCAGCAAGGTGTGTTTGGACATTAGGAACTGCAAAGTTGAAGAATATTATTGGGTCATAAATATAACAGGACAGTGTGATTTTGAAAGCTTTCTTGCTTTTATATGAACAATAGTATAGTATGTTCTTTTGTATTTCTTTGTGCGTTGAACTTGGTGTGTATACTTCTACATGAATAATGCAGTACAGCAAAATTGATGGCACAGTTCTTTTGTTAAAGCAGTTATGAAATGAGAAAACAAAATCTACAAGGAAAAGTTATGAAAAAAACAACATTTCTCTAACAATAAAAAGATGAAGTTGCCTGGCCATTTACATTTGTCTCCTGTGTCATGAATATTAGATCAGATTCTTTTTATTAATCCATTGATAGTTCCGTAAGGCAACTCATTTTTGATAAACTCTGTCAGGACTGCTGTAAATACAAAAAAGATTTATGAATTAATTTTCATACGTAAATGACAAAATCCTCTGATACATTTGAAATATCTGCCTTGCAGTTAAAATAGAGATATATGTGCATGCATGCATATGTATTAATTTAACATTCAGATCAGCCTATTCTTTTAGAACATAGTTTAAGGCCTACTGCCTTATTCTGTAAAAAAGAACAGTAAACTACAAAGATAATTGGCATTGAGGGCATATTACAAATGAAAGAAACGGACAATCTGTGATCTGGGAAGTGTCCTGGACTAAAGGTGTAGTGGGTTTTAGTTCAAAAGCATTTTTGTTTTCAAGTATCAACGGGTTGCATACACGCCAGTGTGCTGTCAAAACACAGACATCTACAACTCATTACTATTATTACTTGAATTGCCTTTTTTTAGCTACAAGTCCCAGTCATGAACCTATTAGCCTAAACAGCACAAAAAGCATAAGTTCTAAATAAGCCTACATTTGAAGCATACGTGGATAATTCACCACAGCCCTGAGTATCTGTGTAAAGCCAAAAGTACCTCTAAGCTCCACATTTTTTTGGCAGCAGTAAATCACAGAGCTGGTTCAACCCCATCTCTTTTCCTTTGCCAGTGAGACAGGGACTGCAATGGGCCTGCCAGGACTGTCACTGCTATACAGCCAGCACGTGCTGGAAAGGCAATGAGCTGCAATCAAATTTTTCTTCATTTCCCTTGTACCACAGCAGTGACCCAAGTACCAGCGCATCCATGCTAAAATTCCAGAAGTGCAGCATCTCCCTCTTGCTCTCTATCTTTTAGTCATTTTACAAGGAAAGTCAGAATCATTCCTTTTATTTTACAGATGGGAAAACCAAGGTACAAACACATGTAGTGACTTGCTCCAGAAGGATAAATGTCCTTTTTTTTAATAGACCATTAGCTTGTATACCACAAGTTTGCATAGCCCCTTGACATGAGCATTTTTAGGTTCTACAAGTGAAAGACAGAATTAACCAGTTCATTGCTAGATAGAAAATGGGGCAGATACAATACCCATGAGGTTTAGTTCTGGGTTATCTTCTTCCAACCAATTTATCTGTATGGCACTTCGTCGTATGCTCTGTTTATGGTGTGCCATTTTATGTAGTGTGTAAGCTCCCTGGAGCAGGGGCTGTAAAGTGTGGTACCATCCACAGTAGCTAGTGATTAACTCATAAGAATCACAGATTTAAAAAAATACGCAATATCCTGTGAGAAGAAATAAAACAGATTGAACTTCATAATCTGCTGTGTTCTTAATCCTCATCACCTGGGACCTGAATAACTTCCAAGGCACAGGAAGCAATTTAGCTCCCCTTTCTGATCTGTGGTGCGTCTTCACATTCTCTACACAAGGACACACTTTGTGCCATGAAGTATTTTGTTCTAACAAGTGTTTTGATTTAGTTTTAACATACCTATAACCTGTTGCTTAATGTAGAGGGGTCAGGTTGAAGGCCAGCATGGTAATGGGGTTTGTAATTCTTAACGGATGTTATTCCATAGTATGAAACTGAGCTTCACAATCCTCCTGCTTAGCAACCTGCAGTCATATACTAGAAAGTCTAGTAACAGGCTGATGTAACCCAACTTGATCTGCACTAATTCTGGGGTTACACTTATTGATGTAATAGCTATGTATTCTTTTAAATAACAGCATAACAACCCTGTTATGTTCTGCTGAAGATCAGAAATACTCTTGTAAATGAAGAGAAAGCAATAGATACACTTAATGAAAAATTTTCTTAAATAAGCAAGCCGACATAAAAACTAATATTTGAGGTAGACTTTTTCCCATTCAAATACAGAGTTTAGTTATACTAATTAAATTCACATAGACTTCTTTTCTATAGTAACTTGAAATTTTATAGTAACTTGGCCATATCCTGAAGCCAGACTAGAAATCTATCAATAAATCCATTTGTCATGTGTTTAAAAATACACACCCCAAGCTTATTTGGATTACACTAATGCCTTTTAAGGTTATACAGAAGTGTGGCATGTGTAGGCAGACATATCGACAATACATGCCTGGGAGCATTAAAAAAAATAAGGGAAAAGATAAGTACAGAAAAGGATTTTGTACATCCAAGTTCATGCAGCATGTCAGGGAGCTGATCTGTCCTCCACTATCCTATACAATGAACCATCTCTTAGTACTAACAACACAAACAAGTATATCATTATGACTTCTCATTGTAGTCTCACAGAGACTTTGCCAACTGTGATATCACATTCTTTTGATCTGAAATATATTAGCTTACTTTCTTTTAGTTGTAAAGCATGCTTTACTGACATTATATATCTCCTTTTTATTTACCTCATCATTCATTTACTTATGTTACTATTTTTCATGTTAGTTTGACTTACATTAATAATTTTACTATAAAATTGTTCAACCCCATTGCACCAAACCCTTCCTGTCAAAACCTACTCTTGCAGTTGATTTTGAAAACTGGGTAAGAAAATGTTAGTCCAAGTCAAAACACTCTATAATGTAAAAGACATTAAAACCTAGTAGAGAATATGCTAGCTTAATTGTTAGGCCAAGATGGTGAGGTTTGCAAAATCATAACCTCTTAACAGATATTAATAAGGAAAACCACCAATACATACAACAAATAATAAAATACATACTGATACATCAGTGGCTTTGCGTTATGAGAAAAAATGCTCCAGGTTTATAAGGAAAAAAAAATTATGAGAAAAACCAGAAAAGCTGTATCCAATTAAAAATATTTTGAGTAAATCTTAGGGTTGGGGTTTTTTTTCATAGGATTGAAATATTTCTGTTAGCAGCCAACCAAGAAATCAGCCACATATTTTGTTGATGTCAGTGAAACTATTTGGGCTATCTTCTGGTTTAGTCAACCTCAGAATGTGGCCCACCATCAACTTCAGCAGGACTCTGACAATATATTTCACAGGTGATTAAACTCAACATGTGCAATATCCTTAGGACATTATATTACCTGCAAGCAATGTCTAAGAGATGGAAGAGGAAAAAGTAAAGGCTCTAATAAGAGCTGAGCAGAGTGAGCATTCACTACATCTCACTTAAGAAAGTAGTTTCATTCTGTGTTTCACTTCAATGTTAAGAAGCACACAAAAAAGCACATTGCTGCGTTACAAAATGTATCCGTCCTCTGTTCATAACGTTATTTCTTTTGATGCTGAAGGAGCTCTAAAAGGAGCACAGAGATAGAAGGGGGCTGAGAGAGCTAGAACACTTCTATTAACCTATTAAGTCACAGCCCCTGAGGGCTTGTTCATCATGGTGCCTATCAAAGTGTCAGTCTTTTCTATTACCTTTTCCTTCAGATGTCTGTCTATCATCGTCATGCTCTTCTAGCAGGATTATCCATCATTTTGGGTGAAGCCAAATCATTCATTTTCATGGCTGTCTCTGTTAGTGAGTCAGGAAGGAAAAAAAGTGTTCTATTCAACAAAAGAAAAATGATGGAATTGCCCTCTTAATCATTTTCTTTTATTACTTAATCCAAAAGGTTGGGAGGAGGCTCTGCAGTTTATTATACCAGCAGTCACCGACACCATTATATTTCAGGGTGTAGCAATACGTCCTGCTTTTCAGCAGCTTATAAAACTAGCCATAAACATTAACTCCAGGCAAGAGTTTGTCATACTGTACTATGGCTCTTGATTCAGAGCACTAGTTGACTTATACGATTAGTACTGTGGTACCCCTTCCAGGTTTCCAGTTCACACTTGAGGTAGGCTGAGATAACTAGAAATCACAGTGGGTTGTTGTGATGAACTGCAGCCTTGTCCTCCTGGAGCTGCATGCTGCTGGACCAAGCGTGTACTAAGCTACTGTAGATTTTGCTAGGGATTTTACAAATGCCAGTTTTGCCTAAACGTTGGGCTCAGAGCACCTTGATCTACACTATTATGTAGATCATTATTATGATACCCTCATCAGTTCTTTTTTTTCTATTAGTATCATCATGTTGACGCTCTAATCACAAGAAACTGAGCTCCTATTGCCAGTATTCCTTCACTGATGAGCACTAAGTTTACATCTTCTCTTCCTCACCTCTATGTTGGCTGCCTATTTTCTTAAAAGCTTTAGCAACTTAATAACTTTGAGATCACTTCTCCCATGTTACCAGTTGGTAAAAACTGGCTGCACGTTCAGATTTTATTAGCCATAGGTAGGCAAGCAGGTTAAAACAGATTAAAAATAGCCATGGGTGAAATACTTAAAGTGGGGTGATAATTGCAGTTGCTGTAATCACAGGAAAAAGATAAAGTATTATAGCAAGGAAGAAAACATCAGAAAAGTGTGACACAGTAAGGATAAACTCATCCTAAACTCAGCCTTGTGAATGCCTTGTAGCAGCATACTCTAGTACTGGGGCGAATGCCTCCTTCTATCATGGTCTGACTGAAAGACTAAAGAAGTAAATGGGAATAATTCTTTTGACTTCACTAGGACTTGGATTAGGCTGTTGGGGAGAGAAAGAGGTACTGGATAAGTCTACTGGGAAAGTCTACATTGTGTTTGTTGTAAACTCTCATCACGCTCCCAGACAGCTGGGTATA
This sequence comes from Haliaeetus albicilla, assembly GCF_947461875.1. NCBI lineage: Eukaryota > Metazoa > Chordata > Aves > Accipitriformes > Accipitridae > Haliaeetus > Haliaeetus albicilla. The sequence continues at coordinate 36,432,473 of NC_091491.1, forward strand.
AATCAGCTCCAGGGCAGAGCCACAGTTAGCATGGCACAGAGCCTGAGCTAATAAGGCCTGTGGAAAGGCAGAGCATACTATCTTGAGCTCCGAACTGCACTGCTGGCCAGCTTGGCACTTCAACCGAATAAACATCACATCTGCCTGGCAAAGTGCTCCAACATCTGCCTGAAAAATCCCACATAAATACACCCATTGCTGAGCAGTTATAAACATGGTGTATTCCTTACAATCTAAAATGTGACTGCACTACAAAAGCCCCTAAATATTTGTACAGAACTAGAGCTCAAGAAATAATTACTTGGCTAATTCTTGATAGTCTGGAGATTATGTCTTATTACTCTATAATGTCAATTGCTCAAGTACTACTAAAGAAGACACTTCAGAAACATTGAGTGTCTTCTCCCAATCACACTCCCAAGAGCCGTATTTGTCAGTGATGTCCATAAGTGGTTTCAGGATAATTGTGCTAACCTAATAAAACCATATGTCAAATTCCACAGAAGCCTTGAAAATCAACTGACACTTTTAAAATGCAACATTAGGATCTTTGGATTGATACCTGTACTTTTTAGCTTCGCAGACTCCCTTCCTTGCCCAAGAATATGTATATTCAATATAACATATGGTCATTCTATAGCATTATTAAAGTATCAGTAACAATTCTTATTTTGAAGGTACTGATTATATAGGCTGTGATCTCAGAGTCCTGGTCCGTTCATGTTCCTCTAAGTGGATGGTAAGGAGGTTCCTTTTTCTACAGGTATCCACTGGTACCTGAAGGGATCCATCCTATGCTTTTGAACCCAATGAACACCATAAATCTCCTGCAGTTTAGCACCAGGTATTTTCCAGGAGGAAGAGCACTGATTTCTGTCTTGGTTCTGGAATATGTTTTTATTTTCTATTGCTCTATCAACTGCAAATTTTTGTCTTGGTAGTTGGATATCTGAACATCAATGTGCTAATCCAGACTGGGTCTTAGTTAATTTTTCTCTCCAGTGCATAATATGGTCTTCGAATATGAACTCAGTTAAAGGATTCTGAGCTAATACACACATTCTAAAGAACCCCTAAATATTCAGGATTCTATCATCGAGTCTGCCCTCCACAATCCTGCCTTTACTAATATATATATTTTTTTTTAATAGATCGTGGAACTTTTAGAATGCTTCCTTTGAGTATTTCAAAATTCCTTATGTTTTCCTTACTTTTACCCATATTGATCTCAGTAATACCTACATAGTAAGAAGTTCACCAAATTCATTATCCAGTTTTGGTATTACAATCAAGGACAATAAGGCAAAACACTACAGAAGTTACGTTAAATACACCTGCATTCACTCAGGAGGTGAACCATGCCCCTGACAAGCAGCAGAAGGTGAAGACTCACCTGAATTCTCCAAAATTATTGCCAATCCTGCTTAAAAAAGTGTAATTCCCAGCTCCAACCTTGGACAGACAATCTCAGAAACAGGGTTCTACCACAAGGTACTAAGATCTGGCCTGCTTTTAGGTAATATTAACAAAATTCATGAGTAGTAATTTGTGCTCTCTGATATGCAAAAAAGCAGAAACAGTGTGGGATAAATGCTAGGTGAAGTGTTAGGATATATACCCAACCTGGCCCACATACAGTCAGTTCCAGTGTCTGTGCTTAGGATTTTCCCACGATTCTGGTGGCAGCCTCTGCACACTCAGGGACAGCTCAGATTTATCCCCAATTACCTTACATGTATGACATGTGCAACGAAATCCATTTTGCTCTTGACCTTTAGCCCCACATAAAGAAAGAGATACACCAACTCTTCTAGGAATATAATTTTCAATTTTTCTTGCCAGCGAAGCAGTAGATATTGGACTGCAACTGGGACAAACGTTAGGAAATTGTTCCCAAACATTTTCATATGTACTGTTCGGTTCTCTTAAAAACCGTGAGGGAGGGTGGCGGGGGGTATCTTAAGAAAAGCTGCCTTGAGTCAGGATCATATATTAGGCCTCACATTTGAAGGATACCAAATCTACCCTGCAGTGTTATGATTCTACAGCACCTTGAGAAAATCAACTGCTCATCAAAAAGGAATTCCCATCTGCAGCCACAGCAAAACAGAAAAGTGTTACGCATGGATTTACCAGCCACATGTCCCACACATATGAAGCTCACAGATGGTACAGTTCCAACCAAATATAGGTATTCCGGGTATTTACTGCTACAGAGTAAACAAAACTCATATTAAAATAGGCAAAAAAGGCTGACAAGGAAAGTACTTACCTCAAGCAAAACCAGCAACGATGATACAAATGGATGCAGGCTCTGATTTTCTGGATTAATTCAGTGGTTGCTATAACTGAGGAAAAAAAAAAAAGCTGCAATTCATGAATAGCTTCAAAAGGCACTCCCTCTATAAAGAAAACTAGTGGGTTTTAACTCCAGTTCATAAAAACAAGGGACTACATTCATTCACTCATCTTTTGAAACCACTGGTTAGAATAAGAGCAGGGACAGATATGGCCAGAAGGCTCTAGCTAATTTAAATAATAGTTAAAAGAAATCAAGACTTACTTCCCCTAAGTAGAAGAGAAGTCTTTTCCTCTGTGATGCCCCTTATTCTAAGTGCAGATTCAGTCAAGTTCATGAACAACAGGCAGCTGAACTAGCAAACTTTTTCTTTAATCATTAAGTACAAACTCAGTGCTTCACTGCCAGAAATTTAATTACAATTAGAGGCACTGAACATCAGTGGAACATCGTTTTTCTTTGCTTTTCTAAACAGATCTAATAAAGGAAGCAGAACCTGTATTTTACAAATATGCCTAAACCTGAGTTTGCCCCTTAGGCCTGATCAAAAAATAAGGAGATCTGATCCCTTCTCTCACCACCATCTCACCCCATCCCTCAAAAGGGCTAGACTAAAAAAATGGAAATCGGAGGAAACACCGCGCTCAGCCATAAGCCTCATTCTCTTGTACCCTGCCTTGGGTGACACAGGGCCATGTATATGCCCCTTTTTCAGGTCTGACAAAACAAAACAGCCTCTGTACAAACTGATGTCCTCATGGATGGGTCTCTGAGAGAGGGAGAAGGGAGAAATTTCTCCTGCCTTTGATTTATCAGCTGAAGAAACTGCAATCAGGTTACAGCACAAGCACAAGTAAATTTCTACCGTTTATATAAATGAGAAGAACAATTACTGAACAGGCTGTAAAGAGTTTATAAAAGCACAATCAGAAAATTAAATGCCTGATCTGGCACACAGGATGTGTATCAGTACACACTTACCACTGCACACCTATAGCAACCACGCTCCCGTCTTTGACAAATTACCCTTCACTAAGGGGTGACAGCATTTGACCTAGTCACACTGAGAATGGGGGTTGGAAAATTATGCCCTGGGGAGTGTCACCTTTTGAGTAGACTGTGAAAAACCTCTATAAAAATTAAGGGAAGAGGAGGGACCTCTGCAAGAACTGTGTTCCTTCTCCAAAGCAAGTTAGAACTCTTGCTCCCTGCCTTCAAGGGAGTTTTGCTCTTCTGTTTCGAAGTTCCTCTGTGTTAGTCTCAAAAGTGTAGTTCTTTGAAGAAGGCTCTAAAACATTGCCCTATTTAAAGTGAAAATATAAAGCTCTATATTAAATTATTTTCAACCAAAAAGCCATCTTAGCGTGGTCTTTTCCTCTTCACCATCACGTTCTACTTTCTCCTTAATAGTATCTGTTTTTATTTCTTTTACCCGCTTTAAACTATTTCATTTCTATAGTGTTGCTATATAGTAATCCTAGTTATATTTTACTGTCATTCATTTTTACTACATCATATAACACTCTACAAAATCATTTTATACAACACTTGGGTGTATCTACATATAATACTTAGTTTACATTTTCCTTCTCATTTTGTATTCTGCCTTCCGCAGCGTGCAATGCAGAGTGATTGTCAATGGGAGGATTTCCAGTGACTTAACTGAGAGCTGGATAATACCTTTCACTACTAGGTATGCTCTTTACTCTGGTATTTTACCCAACTCTACAGAATATAATTTTAAAAAAACAACAACAAACTCCCTCTACTCTTCAAGTAAGGTGTAATTTTTATTTTTTAAAAGAATAGATTTACTTTCTCTGTTGTTAATGTTGTACTGATGGCAAGGGAGGATTAAAAAACATAGCCTCCTTTCCTCCCACTACCCTCCCCCACTTAATTTCATAAACGGGTAGCAACAACTGCAAGTTTTTGTCATTTTTCAAGTAACAAAGGATAACATCGTAGAACTGCAAATTCTGGGAACCATTTAGTTAGTTCCAGTTGTGATAGCTCTTGTTTTTAATTTTGGAGCCCTCCAGTTTAATAATCATTGACAGATAGAGCCTGGTCTTTTTGATCACTGTATAATACATGTCTGTAGATAAATCTGTGTATATGTATGCATGCACTGATGGGTTTGTACATGCACTGAGATATTTACATACACATCCATATATACATTTTTATCCTAGTCTCACACAAACTTAAACTGTTTACATTGTGCTATTACTTCTTTTCACTCATTCAAAAAAGCAGTAAAAAAATAGTTGCCAAAATAGTTTACAATAAAAGGAAGAGATGCAATAACTACAGTAATCACCTAAGCTGGGACCAGCTTTTTAACAAATAAAAAAGTAGATTTATTTCAGACTTCTCCACTACTATAAGTATGACTTAGAGCTAAGAACATTTTCTAGCTGTCAGACTTCAACCTGTTATTTGCTTCTGTGGAGAATTTTTCTGTCAGCTTCCCAGTGTGCTTTTCAGGGGGCTACTAAAGGAAGGTGGAATGGGAGGTAAGACAGATCCTTACCTTCATAAAATAAGTTATTTTTCATAATTCTAAAATAAAAATTCACCTTAGAATAGACACTTAATTGTCTCCATCTCAGCTGCAGTTGAAAAGGATGCAGTTCTGTGCCAGCAATACCCTAAAGTTGTAGGGTCACTGTAAAAAGAGATTCATAGACTTGATATGCAAAGAATCACAAAAATCCTGATATGTGCACTTTTTTGGTGGTGACAAGCCGGTTGTGACTGCAGTGACAAAAGCAAATATAGAAGGTGGAGAGTAAGAGTAGATCTGCTTCCTGTGATCAGAAGGACTGAGCCACTATAAGAGACAAAAAAAACAGAAGAACTAGCTGTAGGCTAACCTCAGTGTCACATTGTATTGTACAAAGAGTATGGAAGTATTGTATATGACCAGTGGTGTGGGAAAAAATAAATGAACACCAGGATTTGACAACTCGCAAGGGCATAGCAGGAGGGAGAGAATCAGTAACAGATGGTCTTTGCACTGATAAGTTGGTGGTGGGAGCAGCATCTAGGTGTGTTAGAGCTGAAATACAGCTCCTGTGCACAGATAGACAAGAGAAAAAAAAGTGTGTCTAATGGTCTTTGCCTTATCTTCTTCTTCCTTTCAACCGCTACATTTCACATGTATTTATGGCAGCACATCCTTCTGATGCAGCTGGACAGGTGGAAAAAAAATATAAACTATATAAACTAATCAATAGAGAAGTAAAAATGCTATGACTAGACCCCCATGCCACCAAACAGCACACAGCGACATGGAGCCTGCGCACAGGAACATCTGTGTCTTTCGCAACACTTTACACTGGGAGAGGCAAGAAGCAGCTCCACTAAGAGAGCGGGGCTCCGGGCATGCTTAGCTTTTTGCTTCTTGAAACAGGGACCTCTGTAGCCATAAAAGATATCACTTTCTGCCTTGCAATCAAGCAGGGTCAGATGAGGATAACTCACTCATATCCATTAGTACTCTCCTACTTCAAGGACTGCTAGAGAAAACAAGTAGAGCAAGTTGAAAGCAAGATACTGGAGTGGGTCCTGTGCATCCACTGTGATTTAGCCTACAAACTAAATACAAAACACTGCAAAGGGGAAAAACAAAGAATTAAAAACCAAAACCTTATGCCTTGAACAAACCTTACAGATAAAAACCAGGCAACTTTATTTTGGATAATAAAAAAAACCCATTCCCTCATTAACCTTTATTCTTTTTTTTATTAGCAGTCTTGGCACCATGACTCTGAGCTGAGCCCAGCAGGCTGCCTGGGCAATGACATTTCAGAGATTGGCAAAGCAGCACAGTCCATGTCAGTTTAACACTATCTTGAGTTTTTGTCATTCACAGCAGGAAGAAAGCTGGCCAGTTCCTTTTGTACTTTTGAGAGGGACCTGAACAAAAAACGTAGTGGGGGGTGGGAGGGCGGCAGGGAGATAGGGAACTTGATTAGAAAGAGAAAACAGACTGAAAAATATTCCATTGACATTTTGATAATCTGGGAAGCAGGCATCACCTCTTAGGCAAAACATTAGATTATACATATTTTCTCTCTAGTCAACAGTCTCAGTGTGGAGACTCTAGGAAAATGAGTTAGAAGTTTTTGAATGCTACATCTTCCTCTTTTTATGAAGAACATTAGAAAAGGCTACGATATAGGTTATTTTAGACAGGAAAGGACCACAAGAATTCTTTCAGTTCATCCCTTTGCCCCAAGACCAGATTGATCGTTAAATGCCATCTTTCTACTAGTCTGTCTACATAACGGTTGGTTCTCACTGGTGAACTCACCATGAAGAATACTCAACTGTCTTTAAAGTGTGTATGCCAAGCTACTGAGATCTCTGTCTTCAACAGGAGACAAATGCTTTATCAGAAGACTCTAGGGAGATTAAACATGTAATCTCTGGTTTGGGGTTTTGACTGATCAGATAGAAATAACTCTACAGTAATAAATATTACATTTGAGTTTCAGAAACAAGAAGTTGATACCAAGTAAGAATCACATACTGCAAATGAGACAATCCCTGGTGCTTGCAATTTACAGTCAAGACTAGGGAGAAAAGGCTGAGTGGAAAACACCAAAGGGCTCATCTCAGGTATATAAATTTAGCAACTTCACATGAACAAACAAGAAAACTGCTGCAAAGTCAAGAATTCAGTTCAGATCTCACCAAGTTCCAGGACAGTGACTTCCTTAATACTAGTGTATAAATGAATAATAAAAATCCCTGTGTAGGGATATTTCATATAAAGATTAAATCAGAGTTATCATGGCTGGAAATATATCTATCAAGACAAGTTGTGGTGCCTGTTGTCTGCAACATGAAAAATGCTAACTATATTTTGAAATGTTAAGAATATTAAGTTAATTTGGACTTCCATATGTCCTATAAACTCACTACAGTAAAGAAAAAAAAAAGGGGGGAGGGGGGAGGAGGAAAAGATTCCTTCAGCTGAATCCAGTTATAACAGAAAAAGACTTTTTCTCCCTAAGGGCCCTATTTAAAGTTCACCAGGTCTCGCTTACGGAAGACAAAAAATATGTGATGATGAAGCCAAGGTGGAAGACACTGTCAATAGCAAGATCAAAATGAAAAAGGGTGGTGAAAATATAATATCAATGATCTATAAGCTTTTAGATAAAAAATATTTTCATATCAACAGACATGAACTTGCAAGGTTGAATTTTAAAAAGTCATTCATATACATCATTCAAAGTCTGAGTAGTAGCCATGTCATTTTCCAAACACATTTGCACTATGAATGGAAAATTATTGCTTTTAATAGAATGAATTGTGTTGCATTGCATGTTTTCATTTTAATTGATAGTCCAGTAGTATGGCTGGTTTTCCCCTTTCTTCCATAACAGAATTGCTTAAGCTTATACAAGTTAAGTCAGTTCTTTTGATTAGCAAAAGCTATTGCCTCCAGTGTTAACTAATTGCTTTCTTGTAATGCTGAGAAGGAAGCATATCTCTTTGTATGTGAGTGTTCCAGCTTAGCTAATGCTCTAAGTGAATTTTCAGTATGTTTTCAGAAAATACTGTGGAAATAAGGTATTTTCCATTTATAGAATTTACATATATTTGATATATTATAAATGGTTTAGACCCGAGAAGGGTTTCTGTAGCACTGTTGACCTAGAACAGCGCAAACCTGCAAAAAGATTTTTCTGCCTGATGTCACACTCCAAAAAATGTCTGCAAGAAATGAGGCAAAACATAGGCCAAAAGCTTTAAACAGGAGTCTTAGTAAACTGTTAAATTTATATGCCTGTTACGTAGGTAGTATTTTCCAAAGATTTTCAGCAACTGCTGAATGATAGCTGCGACAGGCCCATTAGTAAGATAAACAGGTATGTCCTTAACTGCTCTGACAGTGAGTACAATTAACTGCCTTGAGAAAAGGAAAGAGAATTGTTACTTTGATAACACTGTTTATTAAGCCTGGGTTGATGTAGCCTCAGAAATCCCTGACTAGTACGTTGACTCAGTGACAGGGACTCAGTCTGCATTTAATACTTTGGAAATGGAGAAGGGTAACATTGAATTATTCTCATTTCTTGTTTATCTCCCACGACATTTCAATAGGAGCATCGTGCTGTATTAAAAATAATAACCTCTAAGGATAGGTATGAGCTGGTGGCCCTGGGAGCAAGCACCTCTAGGCTGAAGAGTCTGAACATGCACCACAGCTACCGCTGACTCAGTGCAAGATCCAATACTGCATCGCTCTTTACTGTGCTTATTTTTGGGGGGACAAATTCTGTATGTGAACCAGAAAGGTGTTGAAATGAGCAGGTCCCAGTTCTGAACAACCCGAGTACCAGGACTGTAAAGTATGCTGCAGCCTGCACCTACTTAATCTAGATGTGACATGACAGTCTGTATTTATGCTGAGCATTGTGTAGAGAATAACCTATTGAGTCCACTGAATCTCAGCCAGGACTTACTAAGTCGGAGGGCAGAGTGGGCCATAAGATTTTTCCACTGGTTTTTTCCCTACATAAGAAAAGTAAAAAAAAAATTAATAGGACACCTCATTGGTTAAAAGGCTTATATGCCAGTATTAGAGGGAATTGTTTTTTCAGTGATTTTAATCCACTTGAGGAGAAAAGCATGTGTTTGTCCCAGACTCTTTAAGCTCTCTATTTTCTCTTATACTTCAAAGGATATTTCTTGTTAAGGTTTATTTGCAGTTCACCAATAATTTTTCCTTGCATCAGAAAGAATGACTGCACTTCTACCGAACGAGAAACATTCTTCTCAGAGGGATAACAGATTTTATTCCCATCTTCTCCTTCAAAATTCAGAGATGGAAATGCAGAATTGCTTTTCCTGAGGGCTGTCTAATGGTGCAGTAAGGATATAAATTAAGAGTCACATCTCTTAATTGTCCTGAACATGCCAGCTACAACTCCATTTCCTACTCTGATATCCAAATTACAGCCTTCTAGAAGCCATGTTGTGATAACACCTCCTCCTTTCCTGTGGACTAAGCAAGATACACCTTATAACAGCCAACTGCTGGACCAGTGCTTCAGAGATAAACAAAAAGGCTAGCAAAAGACACTTCATCCTATTAGGCTGTGCTGATAATGCCAACTGTCAGGATGGCCATAATTACTGTATTGCTTCTTTATACTACACTAATTTGCCTTTTTATTGTATTTTTCCTGCTTGTACTAGATCACATCTCCTCTAGGATGAATGCCACCTGCTCACTGCTGTCTCAGCAGGACAGAAGCTGGTCCCCAGTGAGGACTAGTGACTATGAAGCTTCAGGAAGGAGCATATTTTTAGAGACAAATGCTTTAGAAAGGGCAACGGTTTCAGTATAAATGAAGAACTGACAGCTGATACAGGGAGAAAAGCCTGTAAAAAACAGAAGACACCTGAGAGGAATTCAAATGAAGAACCAGAACCAGCACACAGACCCTGACCCAAACTCTTGTGGCAGTGACAATGATCGCTCCTGTCATCACCAGGCCGTGGACAAAGAGTGGAGAAGACACAGCTGGATTCAGTAAGGCTGTAAAGCCTCTTAGAAATACTTCTTATGGCAGGAAAGAAACAAAAAAATCCACATCATTAACAACTGATTAGAGGTTGTAGGTTTTATACAGACAGCCCACATATGTGGGCACGTTTCTTACTTCTTGCCTTTGACACTTAATATTGCCTTTCATACATCAATAAACCCTCCCTGTATACACATAAAAAAATCACTGAAATCATTACAAGAATCTTTAAATAGACTGAAACCTCTGCTGAGCTGTTAAGGCAGAAATAACAATGGAAGCTCTTACTTTTGCTAGACAAAGCAAACCATCCGTTTGTAGGAAAAGGCACCTACACTTTATAGGAAGAGAGGACAACAAGAGAAAGGAGCAATGCAACTTGTCTGAGAGCCCAGAACATGTGCACAGGATGTGGTTAGCCCCACCTGAACACAAAATACTACCTCACACTGCAGTACACAGGGTCTTTTCTCAATTTAAAACTACAGGACAAACAGGCTGAATTGTAAGAGTCCACAGTGATGATACACTTGATCTGCAATACAGAACAAATAGAGGAGCATGAAATAAATATTCCAATTGCTAACTACGAGAAGCAAAAGGCAGTCTGAAAAGATAAATTTTCTTTAATCATTCTCCTTTGAGTGATTTTTGACCAAGCTGCCTAACTTGTTATCTAGAGCATCCTTTCCCTCAAACTTCCTATCTTTAGGGAGAAAAAAAGTCTTGTACTCAAATTCTGAAACCAGGATGTCAGTTGCTTTCATTTCTCTTGGTTTCTAAACATGCCTGCTTTTGTAAATATTTCATGTTTAGGTTTGAACAAGCCTCTCCTAACTGTAAAGCAGCTTCATGAGCCAGGGTTCTGTAAATCTTCCCCCAAATGGTTTTTTGGGTTTTTTTTTTTGTTTTGGGGGGTTTTTTGTTTTGTTTTTTTGGTTTTTTTTTTCCAAGGAAATCATTAACACCAAAGGCTTCCATGTCACAAGTTTCTATGAGAAAGATGAATGTGTTTGGTTCCTTGTGTTGCTCCACCTAACTGAAAGGTAGAGACCAGCTGTGACAGTTTTCAAATGACATCTGCTCGTTCTTTTCTACTGCTGATGGGGCTAGAGGTCTGCTTTGTCAAGGCACACAGCCTCAGTTCCTCCAGCCTACTTCTCCCTCACTGCCTGTGCTTTGCGTTTGAGGTATTGAGTCAAATAAGTGTTGTTTTGCCATTTGTAAATCCTCTTGAAAGTGTTCAATCTGCAGCAGGAGCAAGGAGTTTACCTGTCTTGATCTTGTGTGGGACAGTCTCCAAGCTGACAGATGGTGCCATCTCATCCATCTGCTCTGTCGACAGCTCCTGGGAGGACAGTGCGTGGATGGAGTACTTCAGCCCATTAAGTGGCCAACAAAAAGATGCATCAATTTATTTACTGCTTTAAGCATATGAAAACCACAGAGATAGGCTCAGGGTTTCTCTAAATGCTACCCCATGAAAATATGGGAAGAGCATGGTCAATGGGAACCCTTGGGAGTGCTCTCTACGCACTGTTGTATAACCCACCTGTTTGCCTACTAACAATCTGTGTGTTTCTACAGTAAGCACAACATCAATCTCTTTACGGGGCGTAAAAGAGGAGACTCCTCTGGTGCATCTACAGACTTGGCTACACTCCAGCTCTGTTTTTCCAGAGGTGCATGAGGCACAAATGATGGATTCAGCACAAGGAGTATCAGCTGACAAAGAAACCTCTGTTTCCAGAAAGATTGCTGCAGACAAAATCCTGCTTATGAAAACCCATTACAAAAAATACACTTTGTGGAAACTTTCTTTGTGTGTGCTCAAGGATATAGAGTACTTCACCATGTGAAAACAATACTGCAGTTTGTGTATATATTTGCGTATATCAAGGTGTGGTATCCCAAAGCCCTTGATTCTGGAGTTCCTGTTCCACTAAAAAGAGCAAAAACAATGGCCCGTAGTGAATCTGTGGCTTCTAACTCACTTATACAGATGGTCTTGAAAATTCAATTACCAAAACATGATATAATACAAATGATAAAGGTTTCAGAGTTATCTCCAAATCAGAAGTCAACACTTGTGCTACCCAAACTGCAGTTGATAATTACAGAAATCTGACTGCAAGCACTCAATTTGAGAGGAAGGGGAAGGGAAATATACTGTTTTGGATTCTGAAAGAACAATAGTTATTTATGTAAATTTGCACTGCAGCTATTATTTTTAATTATTATCACATGCTTGTCCCTTATTTACTGCTATTTACTCCCCTTAGAGATTTCAGTAATTGAGTTCTTCTTGTAAAATATACCTTTAACTTTTTCGCTAACTCTAAAATAAGTAAATGAATGACAGAGGAACATGCTTAAGTTGGTAGAATACACTGTTGTTCATTACCCCAAAACAACAATTTATAGTACTAGCAGAGACTAAATAAATGAGATGGAAGGACAGAGAATGCTTACACCTGTTCCAAGTAAGCTTCATGTTAGAAGCTGGGTTTCCAGGGAAATGACATCCTACCACAATGCCAGGTCATTTTTCTTGTTTCAGATGGAATGTTTGCAAAAATATACAGTTACAAATACAAATTCTGTAAGTTACAAAATAAATATAAATACATCTGTGTGTATTATTTTAGGTGCCAATGAAATTCAATAGCTCAGATTATATTCAACACAGAGAGAGAAAATATTTCAGTAAATAGAGTAAACTTAAAGCTTCCTGTGTACAAGATTTCTCTTGTCTAAAAATCACCCATTCCATACATAGACTGTACAAGAAGATAAGTTATATCTCAAAAGATACTGCTGACTGTGTGGTAAATGCTGCTGCACAGAGCCACATTTTAAAACAGAAGCAGTAATTCTATAATTATCTTACAGGTATGCACAACCTCACAGGGTGCCTTCCAGACCCATTTCCCTCACTGTCACAAAGCACCACACTGTATGCAATCTATCTACAGCTGTCTTCTATACAGAGTGAAGAGACAGTCTCAGCCCATCATTTACTAAGACCTTCCTCTCCTTGGAGAAGAGGAACAAGACAACAGCCACCCAACAGGAGGAGGAAAATGCAACTGCTAAGGAAAGGAAATAAAGGCAGAGCTATATACCTCTGGGAAGAAAATCCCTAGCAGGACACTACTAGTAATAGACAATGCAATGAAAGATAGCTAGTAGAATCTAAACTGTGCAAATTCAGATTAAAATAATACTTACAAATATTTAACCAAACCCATAATGTTTAGAAAATGCAATCTGTGAATACGGTGGGTAACCCTATTTGCAATTTCTGAGAAGTGTTTGGATTACCTGGTACTGATGAACAAAATTAGAAGCTCAAGATCTCTGTATAGCCTTTGGCGAGAGGGAAGAACTTCCAAGAGTGAAAAGGGAAGCTTATACCAGGGAGGGGAAAAAACCAGCTCTTTAAAGCCAAACCTGGCTTATCTTCTCCTAAAAGACATCAGACATAATGGACTGAAAGCAAATATTATGGGGTCAGATGCTGTGACCTCCAGTACGCAGGAGATCTGACTAACCTGTCCTATCAGCCTTCTCTGGCCTTAACATCTGTGTGTGCATGAATTTACCAATTTAGCAGTAACAATAACTCTCCTTTAAAAAGTCTCTGTGGAACATTTTAATTAGTTTGGTCTTATGGCTTGTCTAAAATGCTTCTGATAGCACAGCGTACACTAAAGCAGTGTTATGAATGCCTAAAAATATAAAATCTAATTATGGTAGCTGTGCAACTGGAGTAATGAGAAGCGAGTGTGACTGATAAGAAGTGAGACAGCAGGCTAACAAGCTGAACCTCTGTAGTTCAAAGGACTAACGGAGGTCTAAACGAAACACCTGTGGTATTGCTTGCAGGAAGATACGTGGACTAGGAAATATGAACATACAGCATTTAAAAAGATATGGTAAGAACTGAGTACACAGCAATGCTAATTATTAGAGCAGGTACTCAGCATATGGATAAGATAAATAGCTAAAAAGAATGTGCAAGACTGAAGATGATTGCTAAGAGAAATACACCTGATGTAGAGAAAAAGAAATTACCTGCTGTAGATAAGAGAAAGCTGTGACTCCAATTCTTTGGATTCATGCTGCTGGACAATCAGACCTCACTGAATGCTACATGGTCACTACTACACAGTGTTGTCTCTGAGTAGTTATTATTCTGCCTGAGCAAGTGCACTTGCAACACGCTGAGTGGCCAGTGAGACAAAGCTGCCAGTATCAAAGACAGGGAAATAGAAGTCAAAGCAGACGTCCTCCGGTATGAATGAGAAAGAGGAACAGAGGGACACAACTAGTGAGTCTACCTTCCTTTACTGTAAAGAACATACACTATCAAATCAGTTAATGCATCCACAGCTGCAACAGACTGCCTTCTAGACTGTCAGCATCTGACCTGGCCCTTTGCAGAAATTCTTGCCACCGGCCAGGACTATTGCCCAGTGACATACCAAAGCATTTTCTGTATTCCACTGGACTTTCCTATGACCATCAATTACTGACCAATTTATACTCTGTGAGATACCATAAAATCACACTTTTTAGTAATAAATTTATGGTTCTACCGCAAACCTAAATTGCTGTAGAAGAAAGCAGTACTACATTGTACAGAAGATGGCAACGGCACAGCAACGTTCCCACCATACTACTTCAACCAGCACATCACATCGAGTTGTGTGGGACTGCACGACTGGGCCTAAGCAAGACACCACATAGCTTTACCCTCCCTTCTACCCTTGCATTGTTTCTGTGGGGTTACAACACATAAGCGAAGGGAACTCTTTTCTATGTACATACAGCATAGGGAGGGAGGGAAGGAAATGTGCATGAGTTATCATTTAATGCTTGATGCTCAGTTTCTTAAGTTGCATTAACAATAATTCTTTTTCCTGTTTTTTACTGACTCCTTAAGTACTTCTCAGATGTTATATAATCAAGCAATAAGCAGTCCATATTTTTTTTTTAATTCTCAGTTTGTAATGCTGAAGATCTTAACCTTATCAAGTATCAAAGCTGTAGAGCAAGTCCTATTTAACAATATTCAGTAACTTACTTTCTTACCCTGCTGCCTCCACGCTAGTATTTTTAGCTCAGTGATGATTTTCCAATCTGTCTAAGCTGTCATCCAAGACATGGGGAATACCAGAAATGGTACATTTTGATTTCACAGTACCACAGACTGTTTTTTAGAAATAACCAAGAAAAAGTCTTTACAGCATTGTTTGAAAATTCTGAATTTCCATAGGGGTCAACAGAGGTGCTTCTCATATGCAATTTATTCACTAAACAAGTTTCATGGGTTTTATGAGACTATTCACCTTCCTGATTAATAGAAAATCCGTACTTACCATGGCAACCCCTGTATCAGATGGTCGTACAGTAACACTCTTGAAATATACCATAGATTTATTCAGTCTTTATAATCAATCTGGTCATAAATGTCACAGTAACTTGACATTAAACTTTCCCTCTAGCAACTCTAGCAGTTGTTTGATCCTTCTTGCTTCTCTGTCAAACTCTTCCCTGTGCACAGCTGCAGTGTTCTGCACGCAGTCTTTTCTCAAATCTGTCACCTGCTGGGTGTATAAATCCTCAGTGCGTACGTAATAGGTGATCTAATGACAACAAGCAGTTTCTCATACACGTACTGGTAACAGCAGCAGTTATCACTTTAAGAGAACGTTGATGACCAAGTGGAAGTCAGGATGGAAGAAAAAGAAAAATCTTGAAGTTTAATAGCAGGCTAAATTATTTGTCTGTGTTCCTCACGTGACTCCTTGGATTTCATTTCAGTTTCACTAGCTGCCAGTGAGAGATGCTGCCACTCTAAGACAGATCTCTCTCCCACCAACAGCATTTGAAAGGAATGCCCTGCAGAAAGTAATGAGATGTGGTAGAATCCAGATTTCAGCAACTCCTGTCTGTCATGAGACTCCCAGCATATTGTAGGCCTAATTCTTGCTGCCTTGCACCTTGCATTAGTAATCTGCATCTGTACAATGTGGGTGTAAAATGCTATCACATAAAAATGAGTAATGTATTTACACCCACTGCAGAGAGGGAAAAATGCCAACACAATGGGATACTTTGGGACCTCGGAACTAGCACTTATTTTGAACACATTTTTTGTCAGCTAGAAAAAGCAATACATCCAGCCAGAGGTGACATTTTGCTAAGGGTGAAAGATAAGTCAGTACAAAGGAGGATGACAAAAAATTTAAAATTATCTGAATGGACTAGGAGCTTAATGAATAGTTTATGCAATTCATATACGAAAAAATGTAAGGTAATGGGACTGGAGCAAAACACACAAAAATGAAATATATTCTTTATAACAGCTCATGCTGCAAAACACTTAATAGGAGGATGAGGAAGTTATGGTGAGTAGCCCCCTAAAAGCTTCCAAACTGTGTGTAGTACACTAAAACCTTCCAAATGGCATGTAGCAGAAGTAAAACAGATTTCATATGCATAACCAGGGGTAATGATTAAAGTCTAGACTACTAGAAGTATATAAGCTATTAGCAAAATCTCATCCAAAATGTTAGATTCACCACATCTGATTCTTTTCTACGTTATTTTAAATTTACAGCAGTGTCATGTTATTGATCGCAGCACAATTATAACTGGAGCCAAGCCAGAGCAATTCAGGAGAGAATCCGGCTCCCCATTTGCACGGTACCCTTTCTACAGACAATTCAATGCGAGCCTAGTGCATCAAATCCTTATACTTACATTAAGTAGTAGAAAGATTATTAAATATGCAAAATTTCAAGTTTCCTTTACTGTATTTAGAGTCGTAGTAGCGAAGCCACCCTAAGTTCACAGAATGTAAAAGAAAGACACTTTTCAATGACAGAAAAGAACAAAGTTCCCAGCTGCAGAGCCTTGTCTTTGTTTGGATCTTATAATTTAAGGAATCATTTTCTAAAATTGCCTCTTGTACAGTAAAATGACAATGATTAGGCTTGCTATCTTCCAGTCTCCTGCTGTGCAAGACATTCACTCAGTGGGCCTGGGATACAAAAGTAGCTGCTTTACAAATAATAACACAGTTTAACTATCATTTAATAGCTTCAAAAACATCATAGTAGTTACGAACCCTTTGGAACGAGGACAACTAATTTCAGCATCTCAGTTGTTGTCATGTTTAATCACTTTCTAATGGTGGTGGCTGTTTTGGTTTGTTTCTTTGTTTTTAATTGCTGGAAATTTTTAATTCCTGGTTCAGACAACTTAATTTCACAGTTTTTAGATTAATCAGTGATCACTTGAGGGGAAAAAATGATTGAAGTTCATCAGGACGTAGCGTGGAGAATCAATGTAATATTGCAGAAAAGCATTTCGATTCTACCTTCCTGAACAATGTGGCTTTAAATGGTAACACTTTCAGGTAATATTAGGAGAATTGTCTGGGTACATGACTTTCAGGGATTCGTTGATTAATCTACAGAGTTGATCTTCACTGCCAGAACTAAGGATATGTCAGCTCCAGGGCTGGTGTGCTTAAAGGGGTGGAAAAATGACTCCCTCACTAGAACAAAAGACATCCACTGACTTGAAGGTTTCATTTACACACCAGGGAAATTTGCCTGCCCATCTCCTCCGAGTGCCTTGTGCAGTAAGGTCTCCTTCTGGAACTATTAAAATAAGGTACATATACATTATTTTGGTGAAGAAATTCTGAAAAACCTGTTAGCAGGAATTCAAATGCAACATGAGAATGTGAGCTACTTCAGACAAAAAAAAAAAAAAGAAAAAAGAAATCTGTGAAGAGATCCTATTGTGTTTTGTTTTCCACTCACAATTTCTACTTGCACATACAGCTGACAGAATACCTTGATGGTAGCACTAAGACCACCGATGTTGTGAGATGCATTGTGAGAGGGTTCTGCGGGATGCACCCTGCCCAGACACCCCGCAGCAGCAGAGCTGAGGGTGCGGGCAGCTGCAGATCTACCTGCACTGAAACAGAAAGGAGAGCACCGCATACCGCCGTCACCAACACACACCATCTGGTCAGATTGATGAGAGCAATGTTGAGAGCTTTAGAAACTTTCATAAATAAAAACTGTAGGCTTCAGTAAGTCAGCCAGTCAAACCAATGGGGTTTCTTTCACCCCTATTTGAATGCAAATCAAGCGTTTGACCCAATAAATATTTGTGATTTCCCATTTCCTACACACTGAGGAATCCTGTGCTTCCTATGCCATTAACTGAGTCTGTGTCTAGCAAACATCATCTATCCAACAGCTAGAAAGGGGGATTTATCAGCATCATTCATACATCTCCTTGGCATTTCTTCAATCACAGCATTTTACCACTGCCTTTTTATTTTACTTTCTCCTTAAGTAAAGAAGAAAATATGAAAAATTTTCTTTTTGTTTTAGAATGGTAGATTTATTTATTTTTTAAATAAAAACCTTATCTGGGTTTATTTGCAGGACTAACTCTGAATTCAAGGCCTATCCAGCCATTATGTAGATACCAGACAATAAAATCCCCATTCTGAACTTCTATGTATGTGCAGGGCCTTTAAATTAGCTATAATCCAACCAGCAATAAAAATAATCATAAATCACTTCTATGAACACAAAAATACTGAGAATATTTGGCAAGGTCCAGAAACTCACAGATCCAGTTCTCAGACTAAACCCTTCCAACACAGGAAGGGCATCCTTACTCCTATGATTAAAAGATACTAAGTGCCCACTTGCCTTCTCACACCATTAGCCTCCATCAGCCTGTCCACCAGCAGCAGTCCTTTTTCAATGTTTTAATACTGCTATTAAACAAGATTACCTATAAAAATGTAGTCTTTGTTCAAACCTCACCAAATACAGTAGCAGGTTCAGCAAGGCAGTAATGCATATGAGACACTGACTCATTTTAAATTATTTTTTGTTAGATAACTTAGCACAGAATCCTCAGCAGGCCCTTTTCCAAATAAATTTCTGCATTGAAACATACCTGGGGACGCTCCAACTCATAACTAGAGCATTCCGTATAATAGAGAGAACCACGAAGGTATTTAATGTTTTATTTAATCTGAAATGAGTTGTATCAGATGCAGCTACAGTGACATCAGCATCTTTAATTCTTATCGCTCTTTCAATGGCTATAAACTGGTTAATTTCTACCTATTGTCTCTGATCCAGGTCAGAATCTGGCCTAGTGGGATCATATGAAAAGTAAAGCAGCCCAGAATTTGCACCTGACTAGTCTATCTCTCCCATACCACTGTAAATAACGCTTATGTTTAGTCAATACATTTTATATTCCTGTAATTTTAATTTATAATTTTGCTGTTTGCTGTTGTCATTTCTAGCAGCTTCTCCCCCAAAATGCCTTAGCTATTTTGACACTATTATACTATCATTATCTTGATGCACTCTTGCACCTTATGCTGTAGGTTTTCTAAAACATGAGGCAAATTGTTGTGGCCGGATGCTGAGAAAAGCCTAAAAGCATCAAAACATGTGCAAGGAATTAACTCTATCATGGAAAATAAAAGCTGTTACCCATTACTTCAGAATGACCTGTATCCCTGAACTAGAAAAATCCAGCATATCTAGCCCAGTTGGGGGGAAAAAAAAAAAGCAGAGCATCCAGGGTACAAAGTAGAATTCTGCATCTCTAGTTAGTTCTCAATTCATTTCTGAGCTTACATATGCTCAAGGGAGTATTTTAGTCTTAAAACATAATTCACTGAAGACACAGGAGATAAAAGAAACTGAAAGAACATTTTGATGGAATATTTCTCAAAGGGAAAATTTGTTTTTGAAGGTCTCTTTTCAAGTCTTCTTTAAACCTTTAGGTCCTATGCATCGTGCTTTTCCATATTTTTTTCTCCCATTTGACTTTCACTCCTGTTTTTACAGGATGCGAACTCTCTTGAGCATTTCAGATTTGTCTTCTACATCCTTTTTAAACTGAGGGCTTCAAAACCCTAGAAAATAAAAAAAAAAAAAAAATAAAAAAAATCTGGAGGTAGACAGAGGAACAAAAGAGGGCACAGGGTGTCTTGAGGAAGGTGGAAAAAAGACAACTATAGAAGAAAGAGAAAGGTGATAATTCCAAGAGAAGTGTGCAGTTATTCACCATCTTCATCATCCAAACCCAAAGTACTTAAGGGTAAAATTCAGACAAACCATGACTCTGAAGTTGTTTGGATAGTGAATACTTTTTTATAGACCCCTAAATTCTTTCTGGTATTCCACCTTCTGTGCCTCCAAACCACAAGCATCTATACAAGTTCCAAACAAAAAAATCTAATGCTTTATTTTCATTCACATTTTCAAACTGACCTGTGGTAGTTTTTAGCTTTCCTGCTCACATCCCACGTTTCCACTGCATAAACACTAAAACAAATATTTAAAATTAAACTGGTCTAGAAATAGTTCTCATAGTTCAAAGCAGGACAGAGATATTTTTCATACAGGTGGATAATAATGCAAGAACAGCCATATCCACCTAATCCAGAAGCCCTAGTTTTACCCAGGCATTGGATTTTGACTCTCAGCTCCATGGTAAGAAGCTTGCAAACCCAGAGAACTTTGTTACAAAAAGCAGCACTCCAGAACTGCAGGCTCCATGCTGTGCAGCCAAGAGCATGCCTTGAGCGTATGCAGCCCCTCGCTTCAGTCAAGGTTGCTGGGTTTTCAGGATACCCTTTCCTCCAAGGGTCAAAGACTTCTATTTCATGTGCAAACAAACAAACAAGAAAAAGGAACAGGGGGATTTTGGTATTTGAGTATTTTTGAAATTTTGTTCCCAAACAGTCTTTTCAAAATACTATCCCTTCTCATAGAAAAGAACTTACAGTTTTTAGAAACTTCAGTTAAAATGGTATAAAATACAAAAACCTTAAGGTTCAGAATTATTTGTTACACAGACATCAACTCTTCCTGCTCTTCAGCAATCAGTTTCACGGCAGGTTACTGATACACTGGCTTGATTAAGCTAATGATGAAATGTAGATAGTTTCTTTTTTTGCCTATATACTTAACTGTAGAAGGAACATGTGATAGCTGTAAATTATTTATTATTTGGAGGGGACGGGATGGCAATCAGTAACTGCAGTTTGTACAGATTATCCTCTGCTTTGCTAAGGTCTGATGTGAGGAATATTTGATTACTTTGTCACTGACAGATGCTTTTCAAACCTGCCTGTGCAAAATCTACGCAAGACTCATTATGCTTGAAACAGTGTGTAAGATCTAACAAGTTAGCTTTAGGACCACAACATGAGTAAATTAACATAGATCTTTCCTTGTAAGAGTAAAGCAGACTTCCAAAATAGGAATATTCAGCAGTAATAGCCAACAGTTTAAGTGATATTCTCTTCCTACAAACAGACAGACTATCAAACAAGACACAGATATAACAGGAACATAATGGTAGAAATTGTAGAAAACCTGTTTCTTTCTCCTTTACAAATTTTGACTCATCAGCAAATACCAGAAAACCAAAAATTTTTGCATGTCCCTCATGCTGATGCACAAATGTCACTGCTCATCCTTACAGGACTCCATCTCCCTCCATGCTTTACCAAACTGAACGTCTGGGCAGCAATCCATCCTCCGAAAGGTGGGACCACCTTGCCTCTTAGTAAATCACGGTAATGCAACATGGAAAATGTTCCCTGGCTGAGGGGGACAATGAAAGCAGCAGCACTCAATCTGCAACTCCCTTGTAGCAGCTTTTAGGTGTGAAAAAGTTCTTTCTCTTAATCTTAGAATGAGTTTACTTCTTAGAAAACAGACTATGTGACATATCCAATTTTAATTCCCACGTTTTCTGATGAAGAACAGATAATGGAAAATGCTGGACTAATCTTGCTAAGAGGTTGTATAACTCAGTGGCATACTTCCACATATTCATAAATAATGATTGCTAACATCTTACTAACCCAAGAGGAAAGGGACAAATAAGTCACAAGGAGATTCAAGTTCATTTTCAAATTCCAACAAAAATTTCTATACCTGCACTTCCATTTATCAATTAATGACTTAATTATTCTAAATTACATAATTATATTTGTTCATTATTTTTGTTCAGCACAGTACCACTAAAAGAAAGGTTTGTTTGCTTATTTAGAAGAATAGTTTAAAAAGTTTAATTGCCTACAGCAATTAGATCTGGAATGTCTTTCAGACAGCATGTGACTTGCTTTCTCAGACAACAGTGAAATTTTTCTCAAACAATGGAAATCTGAATGAATTTGTAAGTTATAAACCAAAATATTTCCTGTCACTGTCTGGAATAATATAAGTAAATTAGGGTTACAGTTCCAGATCATGTGCACAAGGATCCATAAATAAATAAACCTGGTGACAATTTTCTAACAACTGATTTATTTTCAGTGGAAAATAATGTTTCAACACATATTCACAGTTTAGTTACCAAAAATATAGAAATTTTTAAAGACTATCAAGACAGTGCTGAAAGTCACATATTTTCATTATTACATTCTCTAAATGGAGAGCCTTCTGGTTCAAAACTGGTTTACTTCTTGAAATTTTAATAAATTTATCCTTAAAAAGAAAAGTAAAATATTCCAAATTATCTAGCACCCCGCAATAGTTTTGTATAAACTGTTTGCAAGAAGAGTTAAAATTTTCATGAGAATTTCAGACTAAAACAATTGAACATCATAAACATAC